>NC_072767.1:5749128-6057462 GCF_022539595.1 Amphiprion ocellaris | reverse complement strand
TGTCTCCCTCACCTGTCGTCTCACCTGTCACCTCCCTCACCTGTTGTCTCTCACACCTGTTGTCTTCTCACCTGTTGTCTCTCACACCTGTTGTCTTCTCACCTGTTGTCTCTCACACCTGTCGTCTCTCTCACTTGTCGTCTCCCTCACCTGTCGTCTCCATCACCTGTCGTCTCCCTCACCTGTCGTCTCCATCACCTGTGGTCTCTCTCACCTGTCGTCTCTCACCTGTCGTCTCCATCACCTGTCATCTCACCTGTCGTCTCCATCACCTGTCATCTCACCTGTCGTCTCTCACCTGTCGTCTCCATCACCTGTCGTCTCCCTCACCTGTCGTCTCTCTCACCTGTCGTCTCTCTCACCTGTCGTCTCATCACCTGTCGTCTCTCACCTGTCGTCTCTCACCTGTCGAATCCATCACCTGTCGTCTCATCACCTGTCGTCTCTCACCTGTCGTCTCTCTCACCTGTAGTCTCCATCACCTGTCGTCTCTCTCACCTGTCGTCTCTCACCTGTCGTCTCCATCACCTGTCGTCTGTCACCTGTCGTCTCTCACTTGTTGTCTCATCACCTGTCATCTCACTTGTCGACTCTCTCACCTGTTGACTCTCTCACCTGTCGACTCTCTCACCTGTCGTCTCTCACCTGTCGTCTCTCACCTGTCGTCTCTCACCTGTCGTCTCTCTCGTCAACTCTCTCAGCTGTCGACTCTCTCACCTGTCGTCTCTCACCCGTCGTCTCCATCACCTGTCATCTCACTTGTCGTCTCTCACCTGTCGTCTCCATCACCTGTCGTTTCCCTCACCTGTCGTCTCTCTCACCTGTCGTCTCCATCACCTGTCGTCTCTCTCACCTGTCGTCTCATCACCTGTCGTCTCTCACCTGTCGTCTCCATCACCTGTCGTCTCTCACCTGTCGTCTCCATCACCTGACGTCTCTCACACCTGTCGTCTCTCTCACCTGTCGTCTCTCACCTGTCGTCTCTCACCTGTCGAATCCATCACCTGTCGTCTCATCACCTGTCGTCTCTCTCACCTGTAGTCTCCATCACCTGTCGTCTCTCTCACCTGTCGTCTCTCACCTGTCGTCTCCATCACCTGTCGTCTGTCACCTGTCGTCTCTCACTTGTTGTCTCATCACCTGTCATCTCACTTGTCGACTCTCTCACCTGTTGACTCTCTCACCTGTCGACTCTCTCACCTGTCGTCTCTCACCTGTCGTCTCTCACCTGTCGTCTCTCACCTGTCGTCTCTCTCGTCAACTCTCTCAGCTGTCGTCTCTCACCCGTCGTCTCCATCACCTGTCATCTCACTTGTCGTCTCTCACCTGTCGTCTCCATCACCTGTCGTTTCCCTCACCTGTCGTCTCTCTCACCTGTCGTCTCCATCACCTGTCGTCTCTCTCACCTGTCGTCTCATCACCTGTCGTCTCTCACCTGTCGTCTCCATCACCTGTCGTCTCTCACCTGTCGTCTCCATCACCTGACGTCTCTCACACCTGTCGTCTCTCTCACCTGTCGTCTCTCTCACCTGTCGTCTCTCACCTGTCGTCTCTCTCACCTGTCGTCTCTCTCACCTGTCGTCTCTCACCTGTCGTCTCTCACCTGTCGTCTCTCACCTGTCGTCTCTCTCACCTGTCGTCTCATCACCTGTCGTCTCATCACCTGTCGTCTCTCACCTGTCGTCTCTCTCACCTGTCTTTCTCACCTGTCGTCTCCATCACCTGACGTCTCTCACCTGTCGTCTCTCTCACCTGTCGTCTGTCACCTGTCGTCTCCATCACCTGTCGTCTCTCACCTGTCATGTCTCTCACACCTGTTGTCTTCTCACCTGTTGTCTCTCACACCTGTCGTCTCTCTCACTTGTCGTCTCCCTCACCTGTCGTCTCCATCACCTGTCGTCTCCCTCACCTGTCGTCTCCATCACCTGTGGTCTCTCTCACCTGTCGTCTCTCACCTGTCGTCTCCATCACCTGTCATCTCACCTGTCGTCTCCATCACCTGTCATCTCACCTGTCGTCTCTCACCTGTCGTCTCCATCACCTGTCGTCTCCCTCACCTGTCGTCTCTCTCACCTGTCGTCTCTCTCACCTGTCGTCTCATCACCTGTCGTCTCTCACCTGTCGTCTCTCACCTGTCGAATCCATCACCTGTCGTCTCATCACCTGTCGTCTCTCACCTGTCGTCTCTCTCACCTGTAGTCTCCATCACCTGTCGTCTCTCTCACCTGTCGTCTCTCACCTGTCGTCTCCATCACCTGTCGTCTGTCACCTGTCGTCTCTCACTTGTTGTCTCATCACCTGTCATCTCACTTGTCGACTCTCTCACCTGTTGACTCTCTCACCTGTCGACTCTCTCACCTGTCGTCTCTCACCTGTCGTCTCTCACCTGTCGTCTCTCACCTGTCGTCTCTCTCGTCAACTCTCTCAGCTGTCGACTCTCTCACCTGTCGTCTCTCACCCGTCGTCTCCATCACCTGTCATCTCACTTGTCGTCTCTCACCTGTCGTCTCCATCACCTGTCGTTTCCCTCACCTGTCGTCTCTCTCACCTGTCGTCTCCATCACCTGTCGTCTCTCTCACCTGTCGTCTCATCACCTGTCGTCTCTCACCTGTCGTCTCCATCACCTGTCGTCTCTCACCTGTCGTCTCCATCACCTGACGTCTCTCACACCTGTCGTCTCTCTCACCTGTCGTCTCTCTCACCTGTCGTCTCTCACCTGTCGTCTCTCACCTGTCGAATCCATCACCTGTCGTCTCATCACCTGTCGTCTCTCACCTGTCGTCTCTCTCACCTGTAGTCTCCATCACCTGTCGTCTCTCTCACCTGTCGTCTCTCACCTGTCGTCTCCATCACCTGTCGTCTGTCACCTGTCGTCTCTCACTTGTTGTCTCATCACCTGTCATCTCACTTGTCGACTCTCTCACCTGTTGACTCTCTCACCTGTCGACTCTCTCACCTGTCGTCTCTCACCTGTCGTCTCTCACCTGTCGTCTCTCACCTGTCGTCTCTCTCGTCAACTCTCTCAGCTGTCGACTCTCTCACCTGTCGTCTCTCACCCGTCGTCTCCATCACCTGTCATCTCACTTGTCGTCTCTCACCTGTCGTCTCCATCACCTGTCGTTTCCCTCACCTGTCGTCTCTCTCACCTGTCGTCTCCATCACCTGTCGTCTCTCTCACCTGTCGTCTCATCACCTGTCGTCTCTCACCTGTCGTCTCCATCACCTGTCGTCTCTCACCTGTCGTCTCCATCACCTGACGTCTCTCACACCTGTCGTCTCTCTCACCTGTCGTCTCTCTCACCTGTCGTCTCTCACCTGTCGTCTCTCTCACCTGTCGTCTCTCTCACCTGTCGTCTCTCACCTGTCGTCTCTCACCTGTCGTCTCTCACCTGTCGTCTCTCTCACCTGTCGTCTCATCACCTGTCGTCTCATCACCTGTCGTCTCTCACCTGTCGTCTCTCTCACCTGTCTTTCTCACCTGTCGTCTCCATCACCTGACGTCTCTCACCTGTCGTCTCTCTCACCTGTCGTCTGTCACCTGTCGTCTCCATCACCTGTCGTCTCTCACCTGTCATCTCTCACTTGTTGTCTCATCACCTGTCATCTCACTTGTCGACTCTCTCACCTGTCGACTCTCTCACCTGTCATCTCTCCCGTCGACAATCTCACCTGTCGACTCTCTCACCTGTCGTCTCTCTCACCCGTCGTCTCCATCACCTGTCATCTCACTTGTTGTCTCATCACCTGTCATCTCACTTGTCGACTCTCTCACCTGTCGACTCTCTCACCTGTCGTCTCTCCCGTCGACAATCTCACCTGTCGTCTCTCTCACCCGTCGTCTCCATCACCTGTCATCTCACTTGTCGTCTCCATCACCTGTCATCTCACTTGTCGTCTCCATCACCTGTCGTCCACCTGTCTCTAGATAAACCTGACAGACCTAAATAAAGAAGTCTTCCTACCCAGAGCAGGATATCCCAGGTAGAAGCGATCGGCTCCCAGCCAGCCCAGGAACAGAGACAACGCCACGGCAACCTTATAGGAGAAACCGCTCCTGGAGGAAACACACAATTACTGCTGTAGTCTACACAACACAACAACACAACACAACACACTGAACACACAGCTACAGTGTGATTACAGAGAGGATTTGCTCTCTATTACGTCTGACAACATCCAGCTGAAGACTAAATTATTCACCTCCTAGAACATGTTAGGCTTTTTGACTCATTTTACAGTTTCTAAAACATTTTGAACCAGTTTTCCACATTTTGGACAATTTGTGAGTCAATGGTGACGTCTTCTTTGGCATGTTGGACAAGTTTCAAGTCCTTTTGGACCATTTTATGTCATTTATTTGTAATGTCTAGTCATTTTTGAGACAATTTGAGACAAGTTTCTGTCAATTTAGTCATTTTGGACCAGTTTTTCATCAACTTTTTGTTACTTTGAACAAGCTTTGTTCCATTTTGGATGTTTCTGGACAATTTCTAGTATTTTTTTACCATATTTTCAGTCAGTTTGGACACGTTTCTGTTATTTCAGACAATTACTATGTTATTTTTTTACGATTCTTTGCTCATTCTACAAAGTTTTTAAATCATTTTGAACCAGTTTTTGGTATCTTGGACAATTTCTGAGTAATTTTTTACGGCTTTTTTGGTTTGTTGGACAAGTTTCAAGTCATTTTGGACCATTTTATGTCATTTATTTGTAATTTCTAGTCATTTTAAAGACAATTTGAGACGAGTTTCTGTCATTTTAGTGATTTTGGACCAGCTTTCATTGTTTTGGACAACTTTTTGTTACTTTGAACTAGTTTCGGGCCTTTTCAGACCATTTATGAGTCATTTTGCACGACACTGACTTATTATTAAAAAAAAAGGTAGTTTTTCGCTTTTGTCAAATAATTTAGTTTCCGTGTGCAAAGTAAAATAATGTCAGCATCCAAAATAAACTAGGATGTTTGGAAAAGCTGTGATAAAAATTCCTTCATTTGTTTAACAGCACCGGGGAATTAAAAGAAAAACAAATTTAATAGAAGGGGCTCATAATTTAGTCTTCAGCTGTAAAACACTAAAAAAAACTAAAGAACAGAGACCTGCAGCCGACAGAGAGAGAGAGAGAGTGTGTGTGTGTGTGTGTGTGTGTGTGTGTGTGTGTGTGTGTGTCTGTGTGTGTCTGTGTGTGTGTGTTGTACTCACACGTTCCTGCAGGGGATGGTTTTGTTGAATCCGACCTCGTCCCCGCTGAACCTGAACTCCGTCCCGTTGGAGAGTCGACAGCTGATGTTCGGAGCTGGGAGGCACTCCACTGAAAACACACAACCACAGACACACACAGACACACACAGACACACACACACACACACACACACACACACACACACACACACACACACACACACACACACACACACACACACACACACACACACACACACACACACACACACACACACACACACACTTCTATATGGGATAAAACACTGCCGCTGGTTTGCAAACACCAACATTTTACCGTCTCTTCATGCCGTTCTATGTTTCTAAACTAAATCTGATCAATTAGTTGTTGATCAATAAATTATTGTCTCACTTTTCTGATAATCGATCAATATGTTTGAGTCATTTTAAAAGAAAATAACATCTGAATTATTTGATTTCAGCTTTCTGGTTTATTTCCTCCTCCGTTACAGTAAACTTGGGCAAGTGCAAAATGATTAACAAATGATGTAAAACGACAAAAATGTGTCCAAAACAACTAAAAATTGTCCATTGTGACTCAAAATGTAATGGAAATGACTCAATAATTGCCTAAAAGAGCAGAAAAAAAGGTTGAAAAATCCTACAATTTTTTCAAAATGGCTAAAAAATGTCCCAGAATGACGTACAAATGGCTTAAAATGAAAAAAATGTGTCCTAATTGACTTACAATTTGTCCATTGTGACTCAAAATTTAGTGAAAATGACTCAATAATTTTCTAAAAGGACAGAAAAGATGGTTTTAAAAATGCTCAAATGGTTCAAAATGATTAAAAAATGACTCAGAATCATGCAAAATAAAGTTCAAAGTGACTTAAGAGCTGTTCAAAATGATTCAAAAAAATGCTCAAAATGACAAAAAAATAAAAAAGTCTAAAAATTATCTTTGAATAATAGTAAAAATGGCACAAATTTGTCCAAAAACAACTAAATATTTGTCCATTGTGACTCCAAATGTATTGAAAATGACTCAATAATTGTCTAAAAGACAAAAAACTAAAGTTTTAAAAATGCTCAAATGGTTGAAAATGGTTGAAAATGGGCTCAAAATGATGCAAAATAAAGTTCAAATCATCTTCAGGATGATTCAAAAAATGCTCAAAATGACAAAAACTCAAAAAAGTCTCAAAAATATCTGTCAATAATAGTAAAAATGGCTCAGAATGATGTACAAATGACTTAAAAAGACAAAAATTGACTCACAATTTGTCCAAAACAACCATAAATTGTCCATTGAGACTCAAAATGAATTGTTGAGTACTTTGGTTTGAGTTTAGTAGTATTTTTTCTTGTACTGCAGTATTTCCAGGTGTAGTAGTTGTACTGCAGTATCTGAGTACTTCGTCCAGACTCACCCCAGGCCGTGGTGTCCCTGCAGTTCTCTGGTTCCTGAGTGGCTTCATCGATCTTTGGATCTTTACAGAAATACGTGAAGCAAGTGAAGGAGCGAAACTGAAGAGTCGGTTTGACCAGAAATACTGTAGAGACGCTAAAATAAGTTTAACAGAGCTGCAGGATGACGTCATGTATGTTCAGTAACCGCCACATATTCCTGGACACCTGCTAGTACTTTAATAACTCCTCCTAGCATTCAGATTTGTTCATCATATTTTTGTATTTTATCTTTTATTGCTCTTATAGAGGGTTTTATTTTGAAAATTTTTGTACTTCCTGTTGTGATTGGGCGCTGGACAGTGGATCAGTGGTTAGTACCGTCGCCTCACAGCTAGACCACAGTAGTCAAACTCATCTTAGTCCCACATTCAGTCCAGTCTGATCTCCAGTAAAACCAGTAAAATCACAGCATAAAAACCTCTAAATAACCACAACTCCTCACGGTTTCTTTAAGTGTAGAAATGTTCACATTTCAGGAATTACCTTTTTACTAAACATCATGAACAACCTGAAATTTATGAAGAAAAATTTATTCAGTTTCATCAACATTCAGCCTCAGTTTATCATTTCCACATTACAACTTCCAGATTACAGAGTGTCGACAAAGGAACACAACATTTAGTCACGTGGAACTGAACCATATAGTGGATCTCAAAATTATTTTAAATTTACAGTTTTACAAACTTACAACTTGCACTTAATACTATAATACTTAGCACTATATTATTTACATGTTGTGAAGTCGCCCCACAGGCCGGATTGGACCTTTTAGAGGGCCGCTTTTGGCCCATGGGCCATATGTTTGACACCCCTGCTATAGACTGTCTGTTTGAGCACAAATGGCAAATAAACAATCTTAAATCTTGAATCTAAAGAGAGGAACAACTTGGTGTTTCTACGTGTTTAATAATTAAAAAGACTATTTTCATTAGACTCTGAGACCCGGTCGTCTCTCATCCACACTATAGAGGTATGACTCAGACTTTTTTTGGTTTTAAATGTCTCTTCAAAGACGTTTTTATCGTTCTGTACATCCTGTTTGTAGCTGGACTTCATTCATCATTGCTACATGCTTTGATTATATATAATTAGTAGTTTTACTTTCAGAGAAATTTAATTGTTAAAGCATTTTCTTTCTGTGTCCTGGAGATCAATATGTTGCAAATGTTTCTTTTCCAGACAGTTTTTAATTAGTGCCTAAAATTGGAGTACCTTCATGGATAAATAAAGTTGTATTAAACTACTACTAAAGTTTATAATTAATTCATCTAAAGTAGAACTGCCAACAGCTTCCAGCCTCTCGCATGTAAATGACAGAAAACTGATTTTAAACCGCTGCTGTTTATTATTGTCTGATGTTTATGGACTAATAACTGATTAATTATGAACATAACCAGTATGGTTTTAACAGACGACATCACATCTCCCCTATTCTGGTTTCTCTTCTTTGGCTCGCTGTCCGTTAGAATAGAATAGAAGCAAAACAGTCACACAGACAGGCAAAATTACCAAAAAGAGACAAAAAAAAATGGTCAGAAAGTCACAAAACAAACACAAAAGGATAAAACAGACGCAAAACAATCACAAAAAAGACACAAAATGACTGCAAAGAGACACAAATGGGCCAAAAACAGACTCAAAACAAGCAAAAATAGATGCAAAACAGTCAGACACGCAAAACAACCCCAAAGAGCTGCAAAATGACCAAAAACAGACAAAATGGTCAGAAAGGCACAAAACGAACACAAAAGGACAAAACAGATGCAAAACGACCACAAAAAGACACAAAATGACCAAAAAGAGACACAAATGGGCCAAAAAGAGACTCAAAACGACCAAAAGTAGACTTAAAATGACCAAAAATAGACACAAAATAGTTACAGACATGAAAAATGACCAAAAAGAGACAAAACAATGGTCTGAAAGTCACAAAACAAACACAAAACGACAAAATAGACACAAAATGACAACAAATAGTCGCAAAACGACAAAAAATAGACTCAAAACGACAAAAAATAGACTCAAAACGACAAAAAATAGACTCAAAACGACAAAAAATAGACTCAAAACGACAAAAAATAGACTCAAAACGAAAACGACCAAATATTGACTCCAAATGACAAAAACCAGAATTGACTCAAAACGACTAAAAATAGACTCAAAACAGTCACACAGACACGCAAAATGACCAAAAAAAGTGCAGCCCAGGTCGTATTAACACAGCTATGACTGAAAATTATTTCTCTTTATTAAAATAGATCAGTTTTATGTTGAAAATGTTCAGATTAATTTAAAGTGTTTAGCATCAAATCAAAACATCCCAGAACCCTCATTTAAACACTGATTTATATCCTAACAACAGCCAGTCGGTTTATTCAGCCTCCAGCACTAACAGCAGCTCCTGATATCACATTTAAACCCAGCAGATTATAAATTATCTGGAATATTTAACACTAGTTAAACTGAGTTTAACGCTCCGCTAAGCTAACGTTAGCATCCGTTAGCCGCCTCCTTCGTGTCTCTAAATTCCTCTAAATCTGACTTCCGGCGATTGAGACTCAATCAAAGGATATTGTCCGAGTCTCAGGTTTTCGCACCTGTCCACGTCATCAGCCAGAACCAGCTGCAGGTGAGAATAAACGCAGTAAAGCAGTAGAAAAGTGAACAATCCGGAGCGTAAACAGAGCAGCCGTCTCCGGGAGGCCGCCATGTCTGGGCTGTCATGTGACGCGGCGACGCCTTCAGGGCCGCTCTGGACGATGGGAAATCAGAGAACTACAGAGAACAATCAACAAAAAAGGACATCTGTTCTCTATATTTATATGTATGTTATCTCATTTTATCTGCTTGTGTTACTGACTTTAATGTATTCCACTACATTTATTTAAAAGCATTAGTTAGTTTGCAAAATCAGATCATTAATATTTCATAATTATTTAATGATTTTGATCACTAAAAAATGTAAAACTTGAACAATTTCAGGGTAATTTTGAACATTTTCTTACAGATTTTGATCAGTTTTTGATTCATTCTTGACATGTTTATATAAGTTTGATGCATTTTTTGCGTTGTTCTGGACAAATCTGGATTTTTTGGGATTTATTATAATGTAATTCATTATATTTATTTAAGACTTTAATATATTCCACTACATTTATTTCAACGCATTCCTTATTTTGCAAAATCAGATCACTAATATTTCTTAGTTTTTGATTGATTTTGAAATTTGATTTAAAAAATTGAAGAATTGAACAATTTCAGGGTAATTTTAGAAAGTTTTTACTTATTTTTGATAAGTTTTGATTCATTCTGGGACTGTTTATGTCATTTTGATACATTTTTTGAGTTATTCTGAAAAAATTTTGATTTTGTTTTGATTTATTATAATGCAATTCATGATATTTATTGAAGTTTTAGTTATTCTGTACAATCAAATTATTAATACAAAAAAGTTTTTACATATGCTAGAGTAAAATTTGAACCATTTAAGAGCTGCTTTGGACAACTTCTGTCATTTTGAGCATTTTTTTGTTATTTTGGACCATTTGTGATTAATTCTGATTAATATTTGAGTCATTTTGGACAATTTTCTGTCTTTCTGAGCAAATCTAAGCAGCTTTAAGTTTCTGAATGTGAAGTTTATTTCCACTGATGTTCTGTTAAAACTTTAAGATCATCAAACTGACTGAATGTGAAAAAGTTTTATTTCAGTTGGAGTTCGAATTCCAGAAAACTTCTGGAGCTTTTACAGAAGAATTCAGTGTTTAAAGAATTTTATTTAAAAGCAAGAAGATGTTTGACAACTATAATAGTTATTCAGTATTTAACCGTCATCATGAAGGATGGAAGACGCTTAAAACATCTGAGAATGTTCTCTTTTTTAATAATAATAATAATAATAATAATAATAATATTAACAGAAATATGTAAATACTTGTTTCATCGCTGTTTCTGTCGTTTTCTGTTTTGTTTCTGTCATTTTGTGTCTTGTTTTTGTTGTTTTTTGTCATTCTCTGTCTTGTTTTGTCCGTTTGAGTCTTTTTTGTCATTTTCTGTCTCATTTTGGTCGTTTTTTGGTTTTTTGGTCATTTTGTGTCTCATTTTGGTCATTTTTTGTTTTTTTGGTCATTTTGTGTCTCATTTTTGTCATTTTGTGTCTTCTTTTTGCCATTTTGTGTCTTGTTTTTGTCATTTTGTGTTTCGTTTTGTCCTTTTCTGTCTTGTTTTTGTCATTTTGTGTCTCCTTTTTGTGATTTTGTGTCTTGTTTTTGTCCTTTTCTGTCTCATTTTTGTCATTTTGTTTTTGGGGTTTTTTTTGTCATTTTGTGTCCCCCTTTTAAACATTTTGAGTTCATGGATGCACCAAACAGACACTATAGAATATGATCTTTAGTAGTTGTGTAGATTGAACATTGACATCATAAAACACCAGAAGTGATTTCTTCATTAAAATTGTGTCATGTTTTTGCCAGTTTGTGTCTTGTTTTTGTCGTTTTGTGTCTCATTTTTGTCTCTTTTTGTCATTTTGTGTCTTGTTTTTGTTTTTGTTTTTTTGTCATTTTGTGTCTTGTTTTTGTTTGCTTGTTTTTTGTCATTTTGTGTCCCCCTTTTTAAACATTTTGAGTCCATGGATGCACCAAACAGATATAATAGAATATGATCTTTAGTTGTGTAGATTGAATACTGACATCACAAAACACCAGAAGTGATTTCTTCATTGATGATAATAAACTTCGATGTCAGATCGCGCAGCGGCAGACGTCCAGGATTTCCGACAGCCCCTGAATGCAGCATTAAAGCGACACTGGAGCCAAACTGGTTCCAGTTTCTGAGAGTTTGTGTCCAGTTTAAAGCCTCTAAATGAGTCTGTCTCCAGCGGGCTGCTGTCGGAGCCTTCCTCAGGCTGTTTTTCCGTCTCTTTTCTAACCAGGTGAGTTTTTATTCTCCTCTCTGAGCCGCTCGGCTAGCATGCTAACGGCTAGCCGGGCTAGCGGCGGTTCGTGGATGTAAAGTTGCGAATCTGCTGCAGGAGAAGTTTGATCCTGAGATTCTGTGAAGCTGAAGCTGTTAAAGGCTCAGAGGAGAGAATGTGCTGCTTTCGGGAGTTCGTCCAGGTGTGGCGGTGACAGTTTCACCTGTTGGGACCGTGTTTAGCTGAGTCTGATGCACCTGCTGCTGGAAACTCCCTCAACTCTCATTTGAACCCAAATCAGCTCAACACACAGCTCAAAGGAGGATTTATTCATTTCATTATTTATTCCATTTCCATCCCTCCCCTCCGAGCCGCACACTTTCACTTCCTGGTTGCTCAGGTGAGCGTACAGGTGAGCTGATTTCAGGTGAACGAGGCCTGCAGGCTGCCGGAGGTTCCACTGAGGGTGTGGCGGAGGTTTGTTCTGCTGGGTTCTGACTCAATAAACAGCTGCTGGTACCTGTTGACACCTGTTTGAATCACTCAGATGGTTAAAAACGACTTAAAACTGTTCAGAATGTCTCCAAATTTGATAAAAGTGACTGAAAAACTGCTCAAAGTCACTCAGAAACTGATCAGTATGAATCAGAAATTGTTTAAAATCACTCAAGCTGTTAAAATGTGTTTGTTTTTGTCTTTTGATGTCTCGTTTTTGTCATTTTGTGTCTTGTTTTTGTAGTTTTTTTGTCATTTTGTGTCTTGTGTTTGTTGTTTTCTGTTTCGTTTCTGTGATTCTGTGTCTCATTTTTTGTCGTTTTGTGTCTTGTTTTTGTCATTTTCTGTCTACCAGAGCTGCTGGTATTTAGTTTGTAGATGTTTCTCTCAGAGAAAGTGGAGAGTTTGACCAGAGTTTGACTGTTTCCGTTGTTTTGTGTCTCGCTTTTGTCATTTTCTGACTCATTTTTGTCATTTTCTGTTTCATTTTTGTCATTTTGTGTCTCGTTTTTGTCATTTTGTGTCTCGTTTTTGTCCTTTTGTGTCTTGTTTTGTTGTTTTGCGTCTTTTGTGTAGTTTTATGTCTTGTTTTTGTCATTTTGTGTCTTGTTTTTGTCGTTTTGTGTCTCGTTTTTGTTGTTTTGTGTGTCGTCTGTCATTTTGTGTCCTGTTTTTGTCATTTTGTGTCTTTTTTGTCATTTTGTGTCTTATTTTTGTCCTTTTGTGTCTTTTTTGTTGTTTTGTCTCGTTCTTGTCATTTTCTGTTTCATTTTTGTCATTTTGTGTCTTGTTTTTGTAGTTTTGTGTCTTGTTTATGTCATTTTGTGTCTCCTTTTGTGTTCATCCTTTATTTATTTAGGATCGATTTCTAGTTGTTTCCACTGACCGGCATCTGAAATAAATCTTTGTTTTCTCTTCTTCTTGGTCCAGATTGATCCAGAACATCGAACAGAGAAAACAGGACAGAGATGTTTGAAAATGTCCCGACAGGTAAATCAGCTGATACAGTTTAAAGGTGTTTGTTGGAAATGAACTTTTTATTTCCTCTGTCTACAGCTGCGACTCTCAAACCTGCAGGAATGTGGAAGGTTGAGCTGATAATTAACTCAAGCTCAACTACCAAACCAGGAAATGTGGATAAATTTAAAGTAATTTCCACAAATATGTGTTACCGAGGGGAAAAAAGCCAAATGACAATTACATTTTGGTGTAAATTTACAATAACAGCTGCTTGAGTTACTTTAAACATGTTAACATTGTGTGTTGTAACTGAAGAAACATTAAAAACTAGCTGGCTGAAGGTAGCTTTGATGGATAAACAGGTAAAATAGCATTGCTAGCTAAAATCATGGTTATCTAGTTGAAATAGTTAGCTTAAAGTAATGAATAATTGATTAAAATTGTTTGCAAACAGCCAGAAATGCTCCAATAATTAGCTAAATCAAGAATGTACTGTTAGTTAGCCAAAGTAATGGTTAAACAGTAGCATTAGCTAGCAAAACGCATTGGTAGCTAGTTTAGAAGCTAGCATTAATTGATAGAACATAACTGATAACTTGTTGTTTGCTAAAGGTAATACTTAAATAACTAGCTATGATTTGTTAGCTAAAAAAACTGTCAGTTGGCTAACAATAATACATTGGTAGCAGCATTAGCTTGCTAAAAGCACTGCTGGAGTTGTTGGCTAAAGGTGATGCACACATAAATAGGTAAAAGCCAGTAGCTATATTATAAATAAACCGTTGAAACAGGTTAAATAAAGTAGAATTATTTAGCTAAATACAAAGATAACTAGACGAAGTAGTTGCCTTTAAAGGAATCTACATGAAAAGTAGTAAACACTTGAATAGTTAGCTAAAAGTTGTTAGTAAATTAAATAATCAGACTTTTATTAGAAGTTATCATTGAGAATATGACGAGCTAGTAGTGAAGATAAATGGTTTGAACTCCAAGTGAAGTGGTGCAAACATGAACTCTGACAGTTCAACTGGATAAAAATGGAACAGTAATCAGTTTGTATTATCATCAGATCTGTTTGTTAGAATATTTTGGGAGCGTTAGATGTTGTCATGGAGGAGCTGCTGAACCACAGGAGGTTTATACCTTCAGAATAATGTAATAAATTCTATTTATTTGACACAACTCATGTACAAAATGCAACACAACGAGCTTAAAATCAGATGATGAGAGCATTAAACGCATAGAGTGGTCTGACCCACTTTCTGTAGTTTTGGAGAAAAATGGGTTCAGAGTTTAGTGTTTCCCAGAATGGTCTAACATCCACTGTAACGTTGTGTCTGGGTTGAGGGTTCGACCACTCTGACACTAAAATCTAGACCAGAAAATATTACAGAAGCTATATAAAACTCAGATTTGTATGAGAACTCATTTTCAGTTCATTCTGAACCGATTTAAGTAATTTTGGACATTTTTTGAGTCATTTTGAACATTTTGAAATCATTTTGGCCAATTTTTGAGTAACTTTGGGAAGTTTTTTGTCATTTCTGACAACTTCTGTGTAGTTTTGTACAAATTTTCCACAATTTTGGATAATTTTCAGGTCATTTTAGACAAACTTTGAATCATTTTGCGTGATTTTTAAAGCATCTTAGACAAATCTAGTGTCATTCAGTAAATTCTCAGTCATTCTGGATAATTTTAAATCATTTTAGACAAATTCTGACTGATTTTGGATCATTTTCCAGTCATTTTAGACTATTTTCATGTCATTCTTAAATTTTCATCATTTCAGATCATTTCTGGAAATTTTTCTGTGATTCTGGATAATTTTCAAGTCATTTTGAATGCATTTTGAATCATTTTGGATCGTTTTTGAAGCATCTTGGACAGTAAGGTTTAGAAGCAGAGTGGTCCGACACACTTTCTGTAGTTTTGGAGAAAAATGGGTTCAAAGTTTAGTGTTTCCCAGAATGGTCTAACATCCACTGTAATGCTGTATCTGGGTTGAGGGTTCGAACACTCTGATACCAAAATCTACCAGAAAATATGACAGGAATGATATAAAACTCAGTGGGTTAGACCACTCTGCTTCTAACCTCCTCATATATTCTGTATTTTTACCATGTCCTGTTGCCGTCCCCGTCCTCAGTGTCCTCAGCGGAGCGTCAGCAGGTTCTGGGAGCTCTGGAGCGTCTTCAGGCCAAACTGGACCAGAGGGAGGAGTGGACCCACAGCGACACTCTGGGGAACCTGAGGGAAACCCTGCAGAGTCCACTGTTCAGCCACATCCTGACGCTGCAGCACTCCATCAAGCAGCTCCGCAGCCAGGTGAGACTCACCTGAGCTCCAACACCAACACCTCAGTCTATTATCCACTGATGAATCTGGTCAGAACCGTCTTCCTGGTGGTTACGGGCCACGTTTGGATCACATCGTCTTTAAGCACCTCCTCAGATGCTCACATTCATTTCACACATCAGAAACCAGACAGAGGAACCTCAGAGGAACCTCAGATCCAGATCTTATAACCAGAAGATATTTTCAGTTTGTGGCATTTTGATGCATTAATATCCAAGTTATTGACTCTTTGGTGTGTTAATATCCAAGTTATTGAGATTTTAGTGCGTTATTATCCAAGTTATTGACACTTTGGTGTGTGAATATCCAAGTTATTGATGTTTTGGTGCATTAATTTTCAAATTTTTGATGTTTTGGTGTGTTAGTTTCCAATTTTTAGGTGTTCTGGCGTCTTCATATCCAAATTATTGGTGTTTTACTCTGTTAATATCCAAGTTATTCATGTTTTGGTGTGTTAATATCTAAGTTATTGATGTTTTGGTTGGGTGTGTTAATACTCGGGTTTTCAGTCTGCTGTGGATCATTGTCATGCTGACAAATCAACCCGTTTCCAATCAGACACTTTCCAACAGCCATGACATGATGAACCAAAGTCTGTCGGCACTTTTCAGTGTTAATGATTCCATCAGTTTGAACAATATCCCGACATCAACCCTCCACTGACGGAACTCTCCAACTCTTCTTCTCACTTATTGTCCTCAATTGGACCGTCACGTCTCAAACTTTGATTCATCGCTTCACAGGACTTTCTTCATTGATCTTCACTCCAATCTCTCTCTGAGCTTTTGCCGATTTCAGCCTTTCAGCCTGTTCCACATCTGAGAAAGTGGTTTTCTTGGTCGCTGCCCTTCCACAGAGGTCATTCCTGATCAAACCTGGCATCCGGATGAAGCTTATAGACGCTGACTGAGTTCTTAGCTGGACTTCTTCTGCTCTCTCAAAGAAGAAACTCAACAAAACTTCTCATCAGACGGTTTCCTTCCACTCCTCTTCGTGTCCTTCAGCTTCCCCACATTCTTCACATATCTTTAGTTTCCAGTTTGTTGCTGATTTTTCTGAGAGTGGCCTTGTTGGTGTGAAAGTCTTATTGACTCCCTGTTAAACTGTTTAATCTGTGGCATTTTAAATGGAAAAATGTGACAGATCCGATATACTTACTGGCTTGTAGTGTTTTTAAAAAAGTTAAGAGTCAGCTTGGTTAAATTTGAAGTTATTTTGGACAAATCTTGAGTCTTTTTGACATTTCTTGGGTGATTTTGGACAAATTTGGACCAATCATAAAAGTAAAAAGAATTTGTCTTGTCCTGATAATATGTAAAACAGGGTTGAGGTAGAGTGTAGCATAATGCTAACAGGATACTAACAATGCTGATAACAATGAAGGCTGACAATGTTATGAAAATATGAATATAGAAGAGAGGACATAGCTTTGCTCTACCTATTCTTTAGGACAACTGTTTGATGATGGAAACGACAAAAACAAGACAGAAAACGACCAAAACAAGATACAAAACGACAAAAATGAGACAGAAAATGACAAAAATGAAACAGAAACAAGACAGAAAATGATAAAAACAATACACAAAGACAAAAATAAGACACAAAGTGGAAAAAAAGAGACACAAAACAACAAAAATAAGACATAAAGCGACCAAAACAAGACAGAAAATGACAAAAACGAGACAGAAAATGACAAAAATGAAACAGAAACAAGACAGAAAATGACAAAAACAAGACACAAAACGAACAAATGAGACAAAAAAAACATGACACAAAGCGACCAAAACAAGACAGAAAACAACAAAAACGAGACAGAAAACGACAAATTGAAATTTGACGGGTGGGACATACAATATTGTTCTGTGTTTGTATTTGTTCGTTAGTTCTGTCATTTCCAGTTGTGCTGTCAGAGTGACGGCGTGTGAACAGAAACCTGCAGTCTGGATGTCATTACGTCAGCAGGTGTTTGTCTCTCTGATGTATGTGAACCTATTTAACACCGTCACGGCTGACAGGTGTGGCTCCGCCCAGGCGTCGGCAGCCTATCGGGTGCCGGCCCCGCCTCCAGCCCCGCTTCCCGTGACCCATCGGCCGGGACATTGAATCCCCTCTGGATGGAAATCTGTATGCAGCTCCCGCCTGCACTGACGCGGAGCTTTACAATAAACAATCTGGGGGCCAAATTAAGATAATGGCAATAACCGACGGCGGGCTTCATATTCTAAGTGCTGCGAAGGTCAGAGCTGAGTCTATGAAAGCCGGCCGGCGGGTGGAGGGTATATGAAGCAGGGGCTCCTCTCTCTTTCTTTATTTATTTATTTTCCCTCCTCCTCCCCCGGCGCTCTGCGGATCTATCAAGCTTTAATATCTGGTGTCTTGGTTTGAGTAACGGCCTTGTCGAGGCGGTATTGATGAAATGGCTCGGGATCCTGCTCCGTCAGCCCGGCCTAAATAAGCTGCAGACTGATAAGTTTCCACAATGTGAGTGTAAAGGTCATTAATACATTACCTGTTCAGAGACGCAGCCTGCAGAGGAATCTATTGATTTTTTTTTCCCTCTCTCCGCCCGTTTACCCCCCGGCCTCCACGCTTCATTTTTTTCCTTCGTGTCTTTTCCTTTTTGTCGACAGCGTCCTTGCATATCAGGACTCCTCCCATTCCTGTCTGTATCGTCCCTCCATCCGTCCCTCCATCCTCAGGTTTGGTCTGAAACCTGAAGTCCAGAAAATATAAAAAACTTTCAGGATCCACAAGTTCCTTTGTGGTTTTGAATCTGTGTGTTGATGTCCAAGTTTTTGAAGTTTTGGTCTGTTAAAATTTAGGTTTTTGGCATTTTTGGGCATAAATATCCAGGTTTTTAATCTTTTTTGTGCTATAATATCCAGGTTTTTGATCTTTTGGTGCATTAGTATTCAGGTTTTTGACATCGTAGTGTCTTATTTTGCAGGTTGTTGATGTTTTGGTGTGTTAAAATCCTTTTTTTTTGACATTTTTGTGCATTAGTATCCAGATTTTTAATCTTTTTGTCCAATAATATTCAGTTTTATTAAGTTTTGGTCTGTTAAATTTGGAATTTTGATCTCTTGGTTTTATTAATATCCAGGTTTTTGACATTTTGATGCATTAACATCTAAATTTTTGAGGTTTTGGTGTGTTAAATTTTTTTGACATTATGATGTGTTAATATCTGGGGTTTTTTTGACATTTTTGTGCATTATTATCCAGATATTTTATTTTTTTGTGCAACAGTATTGCACTGTTAAAATTTAGATTTTTTTTTTACATTATTGGGCATTAATATCCAAATTTTTGGTCTTTTTATGTGATGATATCCAGGTTTTTGATGTTTTGGTGCATTAATATCCAGGTTTTGATCTTTTGGTGTGATTTTTATCGAGGTTTTTGATGTTTTGGCGTGTTAAAATCCACTTTTTTGACATTGTGGTGTGTAAATATCTTGATTTTTAACATTTTTGTGCAATAGTATTCAGGTTTTTGAAGTTTTGATGCATTAATATCCAAGTCTTTGATCTTTTGGTGTGATATTATCCAGTTTTTTTTGAAGTGTTGGTGTGTTAAAATCTTTTTTTTTTTTTTAGTTTTAACCTGTTAAATTTAGATTTTTTACATTTTAGTGCATTAATAACGAGGTACACTGAGACTTTTTTGAGTCAACAACATGAATCTGTTGAATTAGTGTGTTAATATTCAAGTTTTTGATCCTTTTTATGCAATAATATCCAGGTTTTTGATCTTTTGGTCTGTAAAATCCAGGGTTTGACATTTTTGTGAGTTGATAGACAGGTTTTTGGTCTTTTTGTGTATTAATATCCAGGATTTTGAAGTTTTGGTATGTTAGAAACAATTTTTTTGACATTGCGGTATGTTAATATCTCCTTTTTTTGACATTTTTTTTGCATTCATATTAAGGTTTTTAAAATTTTAGTCTGTTAAAATTTAAGTTTTTGACATTTTTAGGCATTAATAATCAGTTTTTAGATCATTTTTTGAGTCAACAGGAATCTGTTGAACTGTTGTGTTAATCTACAACTGATCTTTTTATGTATTCATATTCAAATTTTTTATATTCGGGCATCTTATTATCCAGGCTGTTTATGTTTTGGTGTGTAAAATCCAGGTTTTAGACATTTTGTGCAGCATTAATGTTGAGGGTTTTGACATTTTAGTATGTTAATATCCTTGCATATCAGGGCTCCTCCCATTCCTGTCTATACCATCTATAGTCTGTAATATCTATGGTCTATACCATCTATAGTCTGTAATATCTATGGTCTATACCATCTATAGTCTATACCATCTATAGTCTGTAATATCTATGGTCTATACCATCTATAGTCTGTAATATCTATGGTCTATACCATCTATAGTCTATACCATCTATAGTCTGTAATATCTATGGTCTATACCATCTATAGTCTATACCATCTATAGTCTGTAATATCTATGGTCTATACCATCTATAGTCTGTAATATCTATGGTCTATACCATCTATAGTCTATACCATCTATAGTCTATAATATCTATGATCTATACCATCTATAGTCTATAATATCTATGATCTATACCATCTATAGTCAGTAATATCTATGGTCTATACCATCTATAGTCTATAATATCTATGATCTATACCATCTATAGTCTATACCATCTATAGTCTGTAATATCTATAGTCTATACCATCTATAGTCTGTAATATCTATGGTCTATACCATCTATAGTCTGTAATATCTATGGTCTATACCATCTATAGTCTATACCATCTATAGTCTATAATATCTATGATCTATACCATCTATAGTCTATAATATCTATGATCTATACCATCTATAGTCAGTAATATCTATGGTCTATACCATCTATAGTCCATACCATCTATAGTCAGTAATATCTATGGTCTATACCATCTATAGTCTATAATATCTATGATCTATACCATCTATAGTCAGTAATATCTATGGTCTATACCATCTCTCCATCTGTCCCTCCATCCTCCATCCAAAAAAGATCTAAACTTTCAGGATCCATGACTTCCTTTCTGGTTTTGAATCTGTGTGTTGATATCCAAGTTTTTGATATTTTGGTGTGTTAAAATAATTTTTTTTGGACATTGTGGTGTGTTATTATCTCGGTTTTTGACAATTTTGTACAATAATATTCATGTTTTTGAAGTTTAAATTTTTATTTTTGGCATTTTCAGGCATTATTATCCAAGTTTTTGATCTTTTTGTGCGATGATATCCAGGTTTTTGATGTTGTGGTGTGTTATTATCCAGGTTGTTGATGTTTTGATGCTTTAAAATCCAGATTTTTGAAGTTTTAGTCTGTAAAATCCAGATTTTTTTTTCACATTTTTGTGCATTAATATCCAAGTTTTTGATCTTTCAGTGTGATATTATCGAGGTTTTTCATGTTTTGCTGCCTTAATATCTGGGTTTTAGACATTTTGGTGTGTTATTATCCAGCTTTTCTGACGTTTTGGGGTATTAAAATCCATTTTTTTGACATTGGTGTATTAATATCTCAGATTTTGACATTTTTGTACATTAATATTCAGGCTTTTAAAGTTTTTGTGCAGTGTTAACCAGATTTTAGACATTGTGGTATGGTATTGTCCATGTTTTAGACATTTTGGTGCATTAATGTCCAGGTTTTGACATTTTAGTATGTTCATATTCTTGCATATCAGGGCACTTCCCATTCCTGTCTATACCATCTCTCCATCCATCCCTCCATCCTTAGGTTTCTGTTTGGTCTGAAACCTGAAGTCCAAAAAATATAAAAACTTTACAGATCCATGAGTTCCTTTGTGGTTTTATTTGCTCCACTTGCCTCCTAAAATGTTGTTTTCATAAACGTTTGAACAGAATCTGTGAGTTTAATACTAGAACTAGTTGTTCTATAGATGTATTAATAATGACTGAACTCCACTGCAGCAGTGTTTCCTCAGCTGTAGTGATATATTCTCCGTACATCCTCCTCTCTGACTCCTCCTCCTCCTGCAGCTCGCCGTGATGCCTCCAGACACCAGCAGTGACTTCAGCTTCTCTAAGAAAGGTCAGCTGATCATGAGCGCCGTCGATCCGGCCGCCGGCTCGGCTCCGCCCCCTCTGTCTGCCTCCTCCTCCGTCCTGACCAACGGCTCATTTCCGCCCATCCATCAGGCTCCGCCCTCCTCCGACCTCCTCCAGAAGTGGATCCTCGCCACCGCCAAGGTGGGCGGAGCCTCGTTGCTCCCTAACTATGAGCTCGTCTCTGAGCCGACATATCAGCTGACTGTGTTTGTGTTCAGGGCCGCCAGACGGAGCTGGTCAGCCTGACTCGGCCTCTGACCGGAGGGTTGGGCTTCAGCGTTGTAGGACTGAACCCTGCAGGAACCAGCAGCCACGGCGTCTTCGTCAAACACATCCAGCTGGGAGGAATCGCTCACAGGTGACCGACACACCTGAGTCTGACCAGACTGAAGCTCCACAATATTAAAGGATCCATTACACCTCATTATTTTAGAGTTTTTAATAAGAGACGGTACTAAAAACACTCTGCAAGATCTGAGAAACAAGGCAGAGCAGCTGAAGAACACAAATTAAAACTGCATTTTCATTTCTGATACTGAAAGTAAACTAAAACAGACACTAATAATATATAGTACTGAGTACTAGAACTGAATTAAACTGACTCCATTCAGAGACACTCATGCTTCTTTGTCTTCATCAGATAAACATCTGAAGTTTGACCAAAGATCCAGAAACACCAACATTCTGTCCTCCTGCAGGATTCTGTGTTTAGAACTACAGGTGGTCCCTAAAGTCTGGACACACAGGAAATCTCATTAACTATAATGTTTTTACCTCCACAGATTAAATAAGGCTAGTAGGTTTCATACGGTTAGGATTAGTAGGGTTAGTATAGTTAGGGTTAATAGGATTCGTAGGGTTATTAGGGTTAAGATTAGTAGGGTTAGTAGGGTTAGTACAGTTAGGGTTAGTAGGGTTCGTAGGGTTATTAGGGTTTGTAGGGCTAGTGTTAGTAGGGTAGGGTTAGGACTAGTAGGGTTTGTAGGGTTAGTGGGGTTATTAGGGTTAATAGGATTCGTAGGTTTAGGGAAGTGATCTTTTGGGGCTAGCATGAATTTTAGCCATGACCAATCCTTTAGTTTCCACTGATATATCTGGTCATCCTGAACGGGGTTTGTCTATGACGCTGCATGTTTCTTTAAACTCTTAAACCACCTTCGCCACTGTGGAAATGCCAAGTGGAATTCTCCTTGGATGATGTGTGTTAAATTCATCTGCTGTCTTTCCATATGTCCATCGATGGTGGCCATGAAGTGCACTGAGAAATTCCAGTTCAGCTCTTTTTTCTTTTATCAAAGCCATATTTAGTCTGTGGAGGCAAAAACATTAGAGCTGATGAGATTTCTTGTGTGTCCAGACTTCAGGGACTCACTGTAGATGTTCCACTTTGCTCTACCCAACACAAAACACTGAAGTTCTTCTGGACTGACCTGGTTCTGTGGTGGTTCTGTGGTGGTTTTGTGATGGTTCTGTGGTGGTTCTGTGATGGTTCTGTCTTGGTTCTGCAGGGATGGGCGTCTCCATGAGCGGGACCAGATCCTGGTGATCAACGGCAGCCCTCTGGAATCTGGGATCAGCCAGCAGCAGGCGCTGAGCCTCCTGCAGCAGCCGGGAGAAACCGTGGAGATGGTGGTGGCCCGGGAACGCCAACCCGACCCCCCGCCCGCCGCCGCCACAGTCACCACCGGGTCCATCAGCACGGTAAGAAAACCCTCAGACAGGCCACAAATTCATTTTTCCATACAGATTTATTTAATTTACATTTTTTGTTTGCAACAGTGGTGGTCAGGAGGCTTATGGTCCAAACCTGTCCGTCCATCAACGACATCAGACCCATAACATTTTTGCTTTTATAGTTTCTCTTCAAACTTTTGCGCGAGGTGAAGGGAAATTAACAGAAACTCATCACGCTCCAGCTTTGTTTGCTGCTTGATGTAATAAGAAGTCAATGTGGTTTAAAATGACTCACAAATGGTTTAACATGAGAAGGTAACAACTCCGAATTTGCAGAAATGACAATAACTTGTCGATAGTATGTTACACATTGCCCAAAATGATTCAGAGGATGTCCAAAGTAGCGTGAAACCTGTTCTAAATCAAAAAAATTACAAAAACTTAATAGGAATTTATTGGGAATAAATTACTGGGAATTTGTCCAAAATGAATTGGCATTTATTCATAACAAGGGAAGATCTGTTCAAACAGCAGTGATGAAGACAGAAAGATGAGATATCCAAACCTAAACTAGACATTACTAATACTATAGAAGGTGTCAAACCTTTTTTTCTCCAGATATGAACAAAATGACACCAAAGAGACACAAACAACTGCAGAAAGCACAAAATGTAAAGCTTTGTTTTTTGTGTTTAACTGCAGCATGTTCTTTATTATTGTATTTTAAATATAATTAAAGACACAATATGATAGGACAAAACTCCAGAGAGGGACAAAAAGAGACACAAATGTGAGACAAATGTGAAGAGACACAAAACAACCACAAAGAGACACAAAACAACCACAAAGAGACACAACACTGGAAAAAATGCCCCTCTGAAAACAAGAAAAAAATACTTATTTCAAGGAACTTTTACCTTAAAATAAGTGAAAAAATCTACCAGTAGAACAAGTGAAAATGTCTTGGTCAGATTTCTTGAAATAAGATATAATATTTAGAATATTGGGATCTTAAAATTAGCTGGAAAAACTTTGTTTCAAGCTCTGTTTTACCAGGATTGTCAAGCTTAGGTGTCTTAAAATAAGCCAGATATGCTAAAAAAAAAAAAAAAAAAAAAAAAAAAATAGATTTTTGCTTTCATGTAACCTCCTAATTTGAGATGCATTAACCCTCCTGCTGTCTTCATTTACAGGCACCAAAAAATGTTGTTTCCTTGCCTGAAATAAATCCCAAAAAATCAGCAAAAAAATTCCCCAAATTTCTGAAAATTTTCAAAACCTCCAGGAAGAAAATTCCAATAATTCCTTAAAAGCTTCCCTTAAAAGTTTTATTAAAAAAAAAAAAAAAAAAAAAAAGCCCCCAAATTTGGCAAGAAAATTCTTGTAAATATTTTCAAAAAAATGAGTAAAAATCTGCCAAAAAATCCTAAAAATATCTAAAGTGATTCCATATATATCAGTGAAACTTCTAATATTTTCTATAAGAACATTCACAAAAAAATCAACCAAAATCCAGTGAAATTCGCTGGATTTTGGTTGATTTTTTTGTGAATGTTCTTAAGAAACATGTTTAACATTTTTTTTTCCACCAAAGAATGTTCCAAGATTTCCCAAAAATGTTGAAAATGTGGACATCAGAAGTTTCTCTGTGAAAATTATTTTTTTTTCTCCACATTTTCAAAGTTTAAAATGGGTCAATTTGACCCACAAGATGACACAAGGGTGAAACTTTTCTTGTAAAATTCAGCTCAAAACAAGATGATTTCAAGACTGTTTGACTTAACAAGATATTTAAGATGCATTGTCTTAAAACAAGTCCCTCCATCTGCTGAAATGTCACTTATTAAGAGAATTTATCTTAAAGAACAAATAGACTTGGTAAGATTTTGAGTTTTTGCAGTGAAAGCAACCACAAAGTGACACAAAACTACTACAAAGAGACACAAAACAACCACAAATAGACACAAAACTACAACTAAGAGACACAAAACCACCGCAAAGAGACAGAAAATGACCACAAAGACAAACAAAACCACCACAACAGAACACAAGGTGTGAAAGCTTTCTTTGTTTGTTCTTTATTTTTGCTGAAACACAGTTTAACTTTATTATTTTGTGTTATTTAAACTAAAAACAGTCTGACGGGCCGGAGCTCCAGATGGAGCCTCGTCTGGCACTAAAACTTTACTGTCTGTTGTTTCAGAGAAAAAGGAAAACACGTTGTGAAATCAATAGTTTACTTCCAAAATCATTTCAGGGAGAATAAAAATCAATGTTGAGCGTTAAAGATCTCTAAAGTGGAAACGACACGAAACTTACCATCAGCGCTTCTCAGTTTGGTTCAGTTTTATAGTTCAAAGTGTTTTAGAGGATCGGACAGGAGGCAGCAGCACGTCCACGACATCACACATTAATACACACATAGACACACATAGACACACACTGATATACACACGAATACATAGACATCACTGGTATAAACACTAATACACACATAGACACACACTGATATACACACTAATACATAGACATCACTGATATACACACTAATACACACATAGATACACAGACACACACTGATATACACACGAATACATAGACATCACTGGTATACACACTAATACACACATAGATACACACTGATATACACACGAATACATAGACATCACTGGTATAAACACTAATACACACATAGACACACACTGATATACACACTAATACATAGACATCACTGGTATACATACTAATACACACATAGACACACACTGATATACACACTAATGCATAGACATCACTGATATACACACTAATACACACATAGACACACTGATATACACACGAATACATAGACATCACTGGTATAAACACTAATACACACATAGACACACACTGATATACACACTAATACATAGACATCACTGGTATACACACTAATACTCTAATACACACTGATACACACATTAAGATACACACTGATACTCTAATACACACTGAAATGCACACTAATGCACACTAATATACACACTAACACACACACACACTAATATACACACTAACCCATAGACACACACTAAGATACACACTAATACACACACTGATACACACACTAGTACACACACTAATACACACACTAATAGACACACTAATAGACACACTGATATACACGCTAAAACACACAAAGACGCACACAGGTATGCACATTAATACAAAGACACACTAATACACACACTGATAGACACACTAATACACAGACACACCCTGACACCAGCTGGAGACACACACTGACACACACACACACACACACACACACACCCCGGCTGTCACTCAGGCCTCTGGAGGTGTCCGTTGTCTCTGGAGGTGTCCGTCTTCTGGAGGTCACTCTGGGACCACGCCTCTGCGTCGGAGTGAGACCTCCTGTTGATGATGAGCTGAGACTCGCTGACATTGGCTGCTGATGTTTGTGACCTCACAGCATTCAGGAAATCAAGTTAGTGCTCCACTTGCAGCTTCGCTCCTGACAATATGTATTTAGGTCTGGGAGGAGGCGCGATCAATGGATGTGGACATGACGGGAGGAGACGCAGGAGAAGGAGGATCTGAGCAGGAAGGTCAGAGGTCAGGCTGTAGTTAACGTCCCACGTCTTTAATATTTAAAATCAGAGCTGCACATCTCTGGGATTAGATTAGCCACAAACTACATCTCAGATCAGCGTCACTCTTCATGATGTCACTTTTACCTCCACACACTTCTCATCAGAAAAAAATGATGACAAAGAGACACAAAACTACCCCAAAGAGATACAAAACAACCATAAAGAGACACAAAACAGCCACAAAGAGACACAAAACAACCAAAGAAACACCACAAAATTACGACAGACACAAAATGACCACAAAATGATCACAAAGAGACAAAAGACGACCACAAAGATTCAGATTCAGAAAACTTTATTTGTCCCCAGGGGGCAATTAAAACCAGAGGGCAATTAAAAGAGACAAAAAACGACCACAAAGAGACAAAAACTACCACAAATAGGATTCAGCGGTCTTCCTTCACCTCAAGGAAGAGGGACACTCATTTCAGGACACCAATGTTCAGATTTTGGACAGGGAGGACAGATGGTTTGAGAGAGGTGTGAAAGAAGCCATCCATGTCAAAGTGGAGAAGCCATCTCTGAACAGGGGGGGTGGTCTGCGACATCATCTTTCGCCATTTTACAATCAGGTCCTTTCAAAACTCCCCAAAAGAACTACTCGGCAGAATGACTCAGGTGAGGTGGCTCATGCTAACAACCACCATTAGCATACGAGGGCTCGGTGAAACTCGCATTTCAACGACCCCTTTGTCACTCCCTGGCTCCCAACGACCATCGTTGAGGAGCCAGGTGGGCCTTGGCAATGGTCGTCGGAATGTGAATAACACTGACCACACCTCACAGAGGTTATAAGCTGAGGCAACATCAACCACCACCAGAACTGAAGAAGCCTCTTGGATGAGAGGTGAAACGTCTTCAAGGAACCTTCTTAAAGTCCAGTTGGATTGATTTAAACAACTTTGGATTACCAGAAAGAGACACAAGACAACCACAAAGAGACACAAAACAACCACAAATACACACAAAACAACCACAAAGAGACACAAAACAACCACAAAGAGACACAAAACAACCACAACGTGTGTTTGATCAGAGTTTATAGCAGCATTAAAGAGTCCTGGAGGAAGTATGAGTTCGACCCTGCAGGTTCTGGATGACTGGTAAGCTCAGGGGCTGCTAGTAGCAGTTAGCATGTACCTGTTAGCATGTAGCTGGTATCGTATAGCTTGTATCATGTAGCATGTGGCTGGTATCATGTAGCTGTTAGCATGTAACTGTTATGTATCTGGTAGCATGTTGCTGTTAGCATGAAACTGTTATCATGTATCTGGTAGCATGTTGCTGGTAGCATGAAACTGCTATCAGGTACCTGATAACTGTTAGCATGTGACTGGTAGCCGGTAGCATATATCTGGTAGCGTGTCGCTGTTAGCTGGTAGCATATAGCGTGTAGCATGTTGCTGTTAGCTGGTAGAATGTAACTGGTAGCATGTAGCTGTTAGCATACAACTGTTATGTATCTGGTAGCATGTTGCTGGTGGCATAAAACTGTTATCAGGTACCTGATAGCTGTTAGGATGTAACTGGTAGCATGTAACTGTTAGATGTTAGCATATAGTTGGTAGCGTGTTGCTGTTAGCTGGTAACATGTAAATGGTAGCATGTAGCTGTTAGCAGGTAGCATATAGCTGGTGGCATGTAGCTGTTAGCTAGTAGCATAAAGCTGGTAGCATGCTGCTGTTAGCTGGTAGCATGTAGCTGTTAGCATGTAACTGTTATGATGTAGCTGGTAGCATGTAGCTGTTAGCTGGTAGCATGTACCTGTTAGCATGTAGCTGGTGGCATGTATATGTTAGCATGTAGATGTTAGCTGATAGAATATACCTGTTAGCTGTTAGCATGTAACTGGTGGCATGCAACTATTAGCATATATATGTTAGAATGTAGTTGTTAGCATATAGCATCTAGTAAAAACTAGAATATTTCTCTGAGCTGTTTTGCAGCAGAAGCAGAAAGAATCAGAACATGAAGTTTACAGAAAAGTTTATCGACTTCGTCTAAATAAGTTGTGTTTAAGTTAACATCCTGAGAGTCGCAGCAGCTTTAAAGGCCCCTCCAGGTTTCTTTAACTGCACAATCTGTTATTTTTTATCCCCGTTCTTCCTGCTTTTCATCAGTTTTAGGACGGCTATAAATTATCTCCTCACTCCTGAGTGCGTTCTCCGTCACGGCGTCCTAATCGATGGAGGGATAATATTCGCTAAATAGACACAAGCTGTAAAATTGTGTGACTCTGATTTATCTCCATCTTTATGGGTGGCTTTAAAGCGGCGAGGTTCTGGTCGGCGTCGGATGGATTCCAGCAGAATCCAGGTTTGACGCCAAAGCAGACACCTGAAGCTGCCCAGCGGGAGAATGGCAGTAAAACCCTCTGGAGCTGTTTTTATGCCCGCGGCTCCATTAAACATGACCTCAATAGAAGCAGGACATGAATAAAACAAAGGAGGCCGGTATGCAGGACGTGGCCTCGGTCCAGCAGCTAACAGGAGGAGGCTAACAAACAGCAGCACGGGGTAATTCTGGGTGATAATGACCCCACAATATGACGGGGCAGAATCATTACGGCTCCGGCTAACCTGTGATCCTCGGCTCGCATTAACAGTCCAGTCCTGCTCCACGCTGACACCACATCGTTTCTCTTCCTGAAATCTCCTCTGGTTATTTAAATGTCAAAGTTCTCCCACATTTTCATGTCCTCCTGGGCTCAAACAATAACTCTCAGATTCAGGCTCTGGAAGGGAAGTCAGGAGGTTTCAATGTTTTTTATTCATCAGGGAGCTTCAAACTGCAGTAAAAAGAAATAAACTGGATCAGATCAAGTTTCAGAGTGGTTTTAGAGTAGTTTAGACTGGGTCAGACCTGGTTTAAACTGGTTTAGACTGGTTTAGATCTGGTCCTGGATGTTTGTTAGGGTTTGGTTCCATCTTAGGACTGGTTTTAGTCTTGGTTTGGTCTTAGCTTAGGACTGGTTATAGTCTTGGTTTGTGAGTAGTTTGGATGGGCTTTGGACTCGATTTAAGAGTAGTTTTAGAGTAGCTTAGACTGGTTTAGATCTGGTCTAAACCATGTTTAGACTGGTTGAGATCTGGTTCTTACCTGGTTTCAGACTGATCCTGGATGTTGTTTAGGGTTTGATCCCAACTTAGGACTGGTTTTAGTCTTGATTTGGTCTAATCGTAAGACTGGTTTTAGTTTTGGTTTGGTCTTAGCTTAGGACTGGTTTAGTCTTGGTTTGAAGTAGTTTGGATGGGTTTTGCACTCAATTTAAGTGTGGTTTTAGAGTAGATTAGACTGGTTCAGAATGGTCCTGGATGTTGTCTGGGACTGGGTTTGGACTCAGTTTATGACTGACGTTAGACCAGGTTTGGACCTGGTTTGAGACTACTGTAAACTGATTGTTGACGTGATTTAAGACTAGTTTTGACTGCTGTTGAACTCTGTTTAAGACTGCTTTGTAGACTTGTTAAGATTATTTTTGGACTGGTTTTAGATTAGTTTAGACTTCGTTGGACTCTGTCTAAGAGTGGCTTAGAATAGTTTAGACTGGTTTTAGACCAGTTAAAGTTGGTTTTGGACTAGATTGGAATCATTTTACATTCATTTAGGCTAGTTTTAGAGTAGTTAAGACTGATTTTTGTCTAGTTTGACAGGTTTTACTCTAGTTTTGAATGGTTTTGTTCTAGTTTTGACTGGTTTTATTCTAGTTTTGAATGGTTTTAGACCATTTTAGGTTAGTTTTAGACTAGTTAGGAAGGGTTTCAGAATAGTTAAGGCTGGACTGAGACTAGTAAATGCTGCTTTTAGACTAGTTAGGAATGGTTTTGGAATAGTTATAAGCTGGCTTTGGACTCATTTAGGCTAGATTTAGACTAGTTAAGGCTGGTTTTAGACTAGTTTAGAATGGTTTTAGACCCATTTTGGTTGGTTTTAGACTAGTTTTGAATGGTTTTAGATCCATTTTGGTTGGTTTTAGACTAGTTTTGAATGGATTTAGACTACTTTAGAATGGTTTTAGACCTGTTTTGAATGGTTTTAGACTGGAGTAGGCTAGGTTTAGACTAGTTAAGGTTGGTTTTAGACTAGTTTAGAGTGGATTTAGACCTGTTTTGGCTGGTTTTAGCAGCTCCATCATGTTACTGTGTCAATAAGACAAACAGACTTCTGTCTCATTGAGTCTGTATTGAAGGACAGCAGTTAGTGCCCTCAGTTTTTATATAAAAACAGCAGAAAATGAGGTTTTTCTGTTTTCTGACATGGAAACTTTGAGGAACATCAGCATTCTGAGCTTCATTAAAACCATGAATGAATGTTGTATCATTCTGTACTGCTCATGGCCTCAGTGTTTGACTGTTAGCTCTATGAAGGATCCTCTGCTGTGAAAACACTGAAGCATTCAACATGCTGCTATGGGACTTTATCAGGCAACCAGCTTGTTGGATCAGCTGAGGAGGTTGGTTTCATTAGAGGAGGAGGAGCTGCTCCATCAGATCAGCTCTGATTACAGCCTCATAAAGCTGCTGTGTGTTCGCAGGAAGCATTGATCAGCAGCTGCTATCAGAGCCGGAAACACTCTCAGCTGGTAATTACCTGCAGATGTTCGCTGTAAAGACCTTTCACCTCAGGACAGATAGAACCAGCAGCTCAGCTAACGGCAATAAATACAGCGATGATTCGTTCAGTCAGTAAGAGTCAATTCACACTGAATTCAGGAAACATCTGACTGTACTGTCTCTGAAATGTCTTCATCAGAGGTAAAATCTGCACCCTTTAAAATATTTTGGGTAAATTTTGAGAATTCCATATTTTCAGACCTGGACCGTTTTGAATTTTCAGCCTCAAAAATGGTTTGAGGCCATTTTCCCGGTTCAATATCTCCATAAATAAAACTCCTACAGCCATGAAATGTGGTGAGGACACAGACAGAATAGTTTCCAGTAGAAAATAATGATTGAATGGATCCAGCAGAGGACAGATTTCTATTTTTGGGCCTTGAAAATGCAAGAACATGCAAAATTTTTCAACTGGGGTGGCGTTGTGGCCCCATAAAGTTCCTGTAAGTGTTTATATATGGAAGGATCCATATTTCCTACTAAAAATAGTCTTTGGTCGGCATTTCACCAACTTTTGAAAGACTAAACAACCACAAAAAAGACACAAAATGACTGCAAGGAGACACAGATGGGCCAAAAAGAGACTCAAAACAAACAAAAATAGACTCAAAACGATCAAAAATATACTCAAAATAGTCAAGCAGACACACAAAACAACCCCCAAAGAGCTGCAAAATGATCAAAAAGAGACAAAAAATGGTCACAAAGTCACAAAACAACCACAAAAGGAAAAAATAGACACAAAATGACTGCAAAGAGACATAAATAGGCCAAAAAGAGACTCAAAACAACCACAAACAGACTCAAAATGACCAAAAATAGACGCAAAACAGTCACACAGACATGCAACATGACCAAAAAGGGACAAAAAATGGTCGCAAAGTCACAAAACAAACACAAAAGGACAAAACAGATGCGAACAACCACAAAAAAGACATAAAATGATTGCAAGGAGACACAAATGGGCCAAAAAGAGACTCAAAACAACCAAAAATAGACTCAAAACATCATACAAAGCAACCCCAACAAGCTGGAAAATTACCAAAAAGAGACAAAAAATGGTCAGAAAGTTACAAAACAAACACAACATGACAAAATAAATGTAAACGACCACAAAAAAGATACAAAATGACTGCAAAGAGACACAAATGGGCCAAAAATAGACTCAAAAACGACCAAAAAAATGCTCAAAGCAATCAGACAGAGAAAACAAGCCCAAAGAGCTGGGAAATGACCAAAAAGAGACAGTAAATGGTCCCAAAGTCACAAACCAACCACAAAAGGACAATATAGGCGCAAAACGACTAAAAAGATTTACAACAGGACTACGAGGAGACACAAAACGACCATAGAGACCCCGAAAGTTGAGATGATTTGATCTGTTTTGACAGTGTCTGGTGCTGATGAATCTGGTCTTTATGGCGTTTTATTTATCATGCTGGTTTTAGTCTTGGTTTGGTCTCAGCTTAGGACTGGTTCTAGACTTGGTTTGGTCTTAGCTTAGGACTGGTTCAAGACTTGGTTTGGTCTTAGCTTAGGACTGGTTTCGGACTCGGTTTGGTCTTGGTCTGGTTTTAGTCTTGGTTTGAGACTAGTTTGGACAATTTTTGACTCGGATTTCAGCATGGTTTTAGAGTAGATTAGACTGGTTCTGGATGTTGTTTGGGACTGGGTTTGTAGTTGTTTTAGACGGCTGTAAACTGGTTAACTTGATTTAAGACTGGTTAACAAATGTTCAAGTTTTTCAACATCCATTTTACAGAATACAAACACATTAAGTATGAATTCATATCTATCTAAGTGTACATTTTAGTCCTTGTCTGAACATGGAGGTGGTTTTTATGACCTGTGGATGATCTTCTGCTCTGCAGGATCCGTGGGGTCACGTGGAGGAGATCGAGCTGGTCAACGATGGATCTGGTCTGGGTTTCGGTATCGTCGGTGGGAAGACGACTGGGGTGGTGGTCAGGACGCTGATCCCCAACAGCGTTGCCGATAAGGTGAGTCATAAAACGTCCAAACCTCCAGATCAACATCAGCTCTTTAAACTACAGAATCACTGAACATCACAGCATGAGGGTTTCAGGATTTAGTTTTCTGTCCTTAGTTCGAAGAACAGACTCATTTTAGATTAGTTTGGACTTTGTTGGGTTTAAGAGTGGTTTAGAGTAAATTAGACTGGTTTTAGTCTAATTTTGACTGGTTTTATTCTAGTTTTGACTAGTTTTGACAGTTTTTTTTTCCAGTTTCAACTGGTTTTAGAGTGGTTTTGACTGGTTGTAGACCATTTTAGGCTTGTTTTAGACTAGGTAGGAATAGTTTTAGAATAACTATGACCAGTTTGTAGACTAGTTAAGACTAGTTGTCTTAACTGTTCTGGGTTCAGAAGCTGCTGGTGGAGGCAGCTGGAGAACCTGCAGAGGTCCAGCATCAGGTTGAACTTCTCTCTGGTTTTACTGTTAAACCAGCTTCATCTTCATCTACAGACTTGTAAAAATCAAAACCCTCCAGCATCAAAGAAAAGCTGGTCAGAACTAAACCCGAAGATTGAAACCAGTGAAGCTGCAGATGAACTAAGACTCAGTCTGACAGCTGTTGATGGTCAACATCTGTATCCAGACAGATGTTTGGTGAAGGTACCGCCATCCTTTGCCTCCACATCTGGGAGCAGATCCCTGAGCAGCAGAAACTGAAGCTGTGGAAGCAGAAATTAGAGCTCAGTGTGGGTTTCCTGCATAAATAAGAGTCAGACAGCCGGCAGCAGCAGGAGGACTGAGGGAGGAATTATCGCTTTGTAAGTGGATTAATTAGATCAATTAGATTAATTGGACAAGATGAATTTCTCTGCAGAGGAGTAGGAAAAGCTCTGATGCTGTTAAACACACTCGCTGTCACTTTGTTCAAAGGAAAACTGGAGCCTTTAAAGTGTCTGATGGACAGATCTGGATTTAAAAACTTCTTCTCCTCCTTTTATCTTCACATCGTCTCTCCATCTCTGTCTCATCACTCCTCTGGTTCTTCTTTTACTCTCTGATTTCTGTCTCTTCTGCCTCTTCTGCTGTGATGATGAAGTGTGTACATATATAGAATAATATCCGGGTGTGATATAAATGACTTATGCTATGAGAAAGGCAGGTTTATTTCTAAAGCACAGTTCAAGGTGTTTCACATGGGGCATAAAAATATTTAAAAACAGAGAGAAATAATGTGAAAACAGGAAAATTCATACTAAAAAATAAAAAAATATTAAAACGAGACACTAAACGACACAAACAAGACAAAAAACACAAAAATGATGCACAAAATTATGCAAATGAGACAGAAAAACAACAAAAAATGTGATGGAAGACAACAAGAGATAACACTGAATGAATAGCTTTATTGTCATCATACATGGGGGCGTGACAAAAATGTAAAATATTGTTGCTGTGAGACATAAAGCATCCAAAACGAGACAGAAAACAACAAAACTGAGACACACAACAACACAAAAGAGACAAAGCAACACAAATGAGTCACAAAATGACACAAACAAGACAAAAAACAACAAAAATGATGCAAATGAGACAGAAAAACGACAAAAATGATGCAAGTGAGACAAAAACATCAACGACACAAATGAGACAAAACAAAAATGATGCAAATGAGACAAAAAAAACAACAGAAATTAGATCAAAAAAGCGACAAAAAATGATGCAAATGAGAAAAAAGCAACAAAAATTATGCAAATGAGAAAACAACACAAAAATGACACAAATGAGACAAGAAATACCAACAATGACACAAATGAGACAAAAACAACAAAAATGACACAAAAAACAACAAAATGATGCAAAACAGACAAAAAACAACAAAATGATGCAAATGAGAAAAAACAACAAAAATGATGCAAACGAGACAAAAAATAACAAAACTGACGCAAATGAGACAAAAAAAACAACAAAAATGATGCAAATGAGACAAAAAAAAACAACAAAAAAAACGCAAAACAGACAAAAAAGAAACACTCCTCATAGTGACTAAAAAATAAAATAGTTCCTCTAAAACGTAGTTTGGTAAAAGTACACAGGAGTAGAAAATGTAAATTCTGCCCTAAAAGTGAATAAAAGCAGTAAAATGTGACGTCCAGTTTGAAATCCTCTGTGTCCTCTGATTGGCTCTCCCTCTCCCCTCTCCTCCTATCAGGATGGCCGGCTCCGGACAGGTGACCACATCCTCCGCATCGGGGCCACGCCCACCAGCGGCCTCACCAGCGACCAGGTGGTCAAGGTGCTGCAGGGCTGCGGGAGTCATGTGACCATGCTGATCGCCAGAGACCCCCGAGATCAGAGGTTGGAGGCCCCGCCCCCACCGCCGCCACCGCCTCACTCCGCCCCCGTCTCCTCCCTGCCCCCTCTACCCCCCCACCGGAGGGTCAGCAGGACGGTGAGTTGGTTTGTAGTTGGACTGGGAAGGTTGTGTGTCTCTTTGTGGTTGTTTTGTGTCTCTTTCTGGTTGTTTTGTGTCTTTCTGTGGTGGTTTTGTGTGTCTGTGGTTGTTTTGTGTCTTTTTGTGGTTGTTTTGTGTGTCTGTGGTTGTTTTGTTTCTTTTTGTGGTTGTTTTGTGTATCTGTGGTTGTTTTGTGTCTCTTTGTGGTTGTTTTACGTCTCTTTATGGTTGTTTTGCGTCTCTTTGTGGTTGTTTTGTGTCTCTTTGTGGTCGTTTAGTTTCTCTGTCATATATTTGTGTCTCTCTGTGTGTTTATTTTTGTGTTTTGTTGTTGGATTTCAGCCCAACCTGGAGGGATACGAGCTCCATGAGGTTCCTCTGACGAAGAAGGACGGTCAGAGTTTGGGAATCTCCATCATCGGATACAATCCTCTGACCAGCCAAGGTAAAGAACTGTTCACTGAGGAGAATTTAAAGTTTCCAGATGCTCCTCAACACAACAGAACACAATGAAAACACTAAAACATCGTGTTGAAGATACTAATAATGATATAAACTTATATTATTTTTACATTTTAACTGAATTGCTCCGTCCAGATTTTACCAGTGACACAAAACAATTACAAAAACACAACAGAATGGTCTGGGCTAACTTCATACCAGCCTGTAATCACACCAATAAATAAATAAATAAATAATAATGTAGTGTGTGTTGTTTGTGTGTCTGTCGTCGTGTTCAGATGCCGTCGGTGTGTTTGTGAAACACGTTGTTCCAGGAAGTGCAGCTGATCAGAGCGGAAACATCAGAATCCACGACCGCCTCATCTCTGTAAGAACCTGTCAGTGTGTGTCTGTCAGTGTGTGTTACTGTGTGAGTGTATCTATTTGTGCATCTTTGGTGTTTTTTTGTCACTATTTGGATTCTTTTCCTTCATTTTTGTGTCTCTTTAGGTCAGTTTTATTCTCTTTTTGATCATTTTGTGTGTCTCTTTGTGGTTGTTTTGTGTTCATTTTGCGTCTCGTTTTTCTTAGTTTGTCTCTCTTTGTGGTTGTTTTGTGTGTACCTTAATAGTTTTGTGTCACTTTTTATTGTTTTGTGTCTCTTTTTTAAAAGATTTGTATCTTTTTTAATAGTTTTGTATCACTTTTTATAGTTTTGTGTCTTTTTTTTACAGATTTGTGTCTCTTTTGATAGTTTTGTGTCTCTTTTTTAATAGTTTTGTGTCTCTTTTGATAGTTTGTGTCTTTTTTATAGTTTTGTATCTTTTTTTATAGTTTTGTGTCTCTTGATAGTTTTGTGTCTCTTCTTATCGTTTTGTGTCTATTTTTTATCGTTTTGTGTCTCCTTTGATAGTTTTGTGTCTCTTTTTTTACAGTTTTGTGTCTCTTTTGATAGTTTTGTGTCTCTCCTTATTGTTTTGTGTCTCTTTTTTATAGTTTTGAGTCTCTTTGCTGCCGTTTTGCCTCTCAGTCGTCCTTTTGTGTGTCTCAGAGGTGATTCTTTTCTCTGTTTGCTCTGAGTTCTTGTCTGTTTTTGTTCATTTTGTGTCTCTGTTGTCGTGTGTCTTTCTTTTTTGTCACCATCTTGTAGATCGCCCAGCTTTCTCTGACTAGTTTAATAAGAGTTACCTCCATTTTGTGGTAATTAAAAATCTAAAGTGTGATTTAGTGAATGCAGCAGAAACTCAGGTTGGAGGTTTTGAAGGATTTAAACTCTGTTTTCTCCCCTGACTCTCGTCTCTCATCCTGTCCTTCATCTTCTCCTCCTGTCCATCATTCATCTTCTCATCCTGTCCATCATTCATCTTCTCATCCTGTCCATCATTCATCTTCTCATCCTGTCTGTCCTTCATCTTCTCATCCTGTCCATTATTCATCTTCTCATCCTGTCCATTATTCATCTTCTCATCCCGTCCTTCCTTCATCTTCTCATCCCATCCGTCCTTCATCTTCTCATCCCGTCCATCCTTCATCTTCTCATCCCGTCCATCCTTCATCTTCTCATCCCGTCCATCCTTCATCTTCTTCACCCTGTCCGTCCTTCATCTTCTCATCCCGTCCGTCCTTCATCTTCTCATCCTGTCCGTCCTTCATCTTCTCATCCCGTCCATCCTTCATCTTCTTCATCCTGTCCGTCCTTCATCTTCTCATCCTGTCCATCCTTCATCTTCTTCATCCTGTCCGTCCTTCATCTTCTCATCCTGTCCGTCCTTCATCTTCTCATCCTGTCCATCCTTCATCTTCTCATCCCGTCCATCCTTCATCTTCTTCATCCTGTCCGTCCTTCATCTTCTCATCCTGTCCATCCTTCATCTTCTTCATCCTGTCCGTCCTTCATCTTCTCATCCTGTCTGTCCTTCATCTTCTCATCCCGTCCGTCCTTCATCTTCTCATCCCATCCGTCCTTCATCTTCTCATCCCGTCCGTCCTTCATCTTCTCATCCGTCCTCCAGCTGGACGGCGTCAGTCTCCACGGTTTGACCAACCAGGAGGTTCTGGAGGTGATGAAGCAGACGGGTCAGACGGTGGTTCTGACTCTGGTCAGGAAGAAAGCCAGAACTCTGGAGAGATCGCTGGATAAAGGTGCACAGATTATTCTGGTTTCTATGGCAGATATTTTAGTCACATTTTAATATTTTTAAGTTTAGTATCTTCCATTTCTGCCAATTTTCTGAGCAAAAACACACTTCAGCTACATTAAAGTATTAAAATCCATCCAGTGTTTGTGTTTAGCAGCTGAATTACTCAGCAGTACATCAATAAAAACATCCACAGTCTGGTTCTGAGCTGCTCCTTAAAGTTCTGAAGGAGTTTTATCTGTCTCAGATTATTGGAGGCTTTCTGCTCCACATCAGTCATTTTGATGAACAGAACAGTTTTTACGTCCTGTAGTGGATTTTTTTTGGAGTATTTTTATTTGCTTTCCATCAATATAACCTTTATATCACAAGTTTTAATTATATGTATTAACTTGTGTCTGAACTACTACAATAAATTGCTTAAAAGTGCAATAAACTGAAAAAAAGAGACACAAACCAACAAAAAAAGCAAAAATTAGACACAAAACAACCAAAGTTAGACAGAAAACAACAAAAATGAGCAAAAAATTGACAATAAACAACCAAAATTAGACACAAAATCACCAAAATGAGTAAAAATTTGACAATAAGCAACCAAGATGAGCAAAAATTAGACAATAAAAAAACAAAATTAGACACAAAACAACACAAATTAGCAAAAGATGCACAAAATCTGTAAAAAATTTGACAATAAACAGCCAAAATTAGACTAAAAATAACAAAGAAAAGCTAAAATTAGACAATAAAACATCGAAATTAGACAGAAAACAACAAAAATCAACAAAAAATTTACAATAAACAACCAAAATTAGACTAAAAACAGCAAAAATGAGCAAAAATTAGACAAACAACCAAAATTAGACTAAAAACAAAAAAATTAGCAAAAATTAGACAATAAAAAACAAAATTAGACTAAAAGCAACAAAAAATGCAAAAATTAGACCAAAAGCAACAAAAAATGCAAAAATTAGATTAAAAACAACAAAAATCAGACTAAAAACAACAAAAATAAACAAAAATTAGACAATAAAAAAGCAAAATTAGACTAAAAACAACAAAAATGAGCGAAAATTAGACAATAAACCAATCAAACATGAAGATGGAATTGTAGCGCCGGTGCTACGCTGGACTCTACAGGTTTGACACTGAGACTATAACGCTTCATTGTGGGGTTTAAATGTGACGTAAACGTGAATATAATGATGTAAAAGACTCAGAGTGTTTGTGTTCAGGGCCTTCCTGGTTTTCAACAGTAATGTGCTGCAGACGAAAGTTAGCGGTGTTGAACTTATCGCAGCGTTTCCTCCTCTCTGCTGTCCGTCCTCACACAGATTAAGATGACAAATTTGTTTACAACTGGGTGTAATTTTCCAGAACTCTGCAGCAGAAAGCGGCGATTCTTCCTCCGCCGTGGAGATTAATTCTGCCTTTCCAGGGTCATTTTTTTGTGTTTGGATCGGCCGGCGGCCTGCACCGGTCAGCCTCCGGGCCGGAGAGGAACAACCATTTTTAAAGGAGAGGCTCTTATCTCATTTCATTACTGAGAAACTGGAAACCAGCGGAGCTCTAAACTCGTCCCGTTCCGGTGCTTTCTTATCTGCACACAGTTACAGAGAGTTATGAAGAGAGCGACAGGAAAATAAACTTCATTTTACTGAACTTTAAACATCAGGCGGGATGTCAAAGGTCAGCGTCGCTTCACCTCCGTTTATTTATTCATTCTGCTTTATTTTCTCTGACCTTTATCTCACGTATCCTGGAGTTAGTGGAATTTTAGAGGATAATATGAAACGTCTTATTTTTATTAGTTTGTTTTTTCTTTTAAAACTCATCTCAGCGACTATCAAAGTTTCTGCAGAAAGTTTTATAGAAAGGATTAAAGAAACACGGAGCGAAAGCAGACTGACAGCGTCCTGACAGTCATCAAAGCTTTTCAGAGAGAAAAATCTAAGAACTTATTTGAACTGTTAGACTACCTCTAGACATCTAGACCTCTATGAACATCTAGACCTCTATGAACATCTAGACCTCTATGAACACCTAGACCTCTATGAACATCTAGACCTCTATGAACATCTAGACCTCTATGAACATCTAGACCTCTATGAACACCTAGACCTCTATGAACATCTAGACCTCTATGAACACCTAGACCTCTATGAACATCTAGACCTCTATGAACACCAACATCTAGACCTCTATAAACATCTAGACCTCTATGAACATCTAGACCTCTATGAACACCAACATCTAGACCTCTATGAACACCAACATGTAGACCTCTATGAACACCAACATGTAGACCTCTATGAACATCTAGACCTCTATGAACATCTAGACCTCTATGAACACCAACATCTAGACCTCTATGAACACCAACATGTAGACCTCTATGAACACCAACATCTAGACCTCTATGAACATCTAGACCTCTATGAACTCCAGGTTCTGGTTCCTTTCAGTGAGTCCACATCAACATTTAGCCTAAACATCTAAAAACTGGAACCTTGTCTGGTCCACCTTTAACCTATCAGATTGTACTGATGTTAGAGCCTCAACAGTTGGAGAAATGTGGACCAAAGACTGTATTTTAGTAGAAATATGGATCCATCCATAGATACACACTGACAGGAACTTTATGGAGACACTAGAACAGCCTGGATTGGAAGTTTTGCACTTTGATTTGATTTTCAAGGGCCAATAATTATTCATTGTTGTCCTCTTGGGACATTTTTAGTAATTTTGAACAGTCTTTATCTTATTTTGGACATGTTTCAAAACATTTTGGACAATTTTGGACAGATTTCAGCTTATTATGGACAGTTTTGAGTCGTTTTTGACGAATTTCCAGTTATTTTGGACAAACTTTATCTTCTTGTGGACACAGTTTGAGAAACTTTAGATTTGAGTGATTTAGAACACACTTCTAGTGTTTTTTGGACAGGTTTTAACACAGTTTCAAAAGGTTTTTTAGTTATTTTGGACAATCTATATCTGCTTTCAGACAAATGTTGAGTCATTGTGGTCAGATTTCCAGTCTTTGTCTGGTCAAATTTTCCAACCATCAGATTCTACTGATGTTAGAGCCTCAACAGTTGGAGAAATGTGGACCAAAGACTGTATTTTAGTAGAAACATGGATCCATCTATCGATATACACTTACAGGAACTTTATGGAGACACTAGACCATTGGACGGATTGAACGTTCTGCCCTGTTTTCCATTTTCACATTTTTGTTCATTTTGGACAAATTTTGAGTCATTGTTGGCAATTTTGACTCATTCTGACCAGGTTTCAAGTCAATTTTTATCTTATTTAGGCACAATTTTAATTATTTTGGACACGTTTCACATAACTTGGGACAATTTGGGGTCATTGTGGATAATTTTTGAGTCATCTTAAACTGATTTCAGGTCCAGAGATCTAGAAACTGGAACCTTGTCTGGTCAAACTTTAACACATCAGATTCTACTGATGTAGGAGTTTTATTTCTGGAGATCAGAACCATTAAAATGGCTTCATGCTTTTCTTCTTTTGACAGTGAAAACAAAAATTCTCAGGTTTGAAAATGCATGAAATTCTCAAAGTTCAGCCAAAATATTTCACAAAAGTTAGTTTTTGGTCCTAAATGACGAGTAAATAAACTCAGAATCTGAATCTGTCTAAAGTCTGTCTGGATTTACTGAAAGTTCTGCTGATTGTAGCGTCTCTGTGACACCTGAGCAGGTGTTTGTTGTGGTGATAAAAATGTGTCGATGTTGTGTTTGTGTGTGTGTTAGTGGAGAGGGAATCGTCTCGCGTGTCGCTCAGGAGGTCACTGGAAGTCAAAGCTCATCCATCAGCGTTTGGATCAACGATGACGAAGCAGGAAGCAGCGTACCTGAACGCAACACCGCTGACCAGGGGTGAGTACACACACCAATAAACAAACACACAAATAAACACCTACACATTCATCAACCTCTAAATTATATTTTTTGGAGTTGAATATGAAGAAATAGAACACAAAACAACTAAAATTAGACTAAAAGACCAAAAATGAGCAAAAATTAGACCATAAACAACCAATATTAGACTAAAAATGACTAAAATTGGACTGACAATAACAAAAATTAGACTATAAGCAAAAAATATGAGCTAAAGTTCAACAACAAACCAAAATTAGACAAACAACAAAATGAGCAAATATTAGACAATAAGAAAAACAATATTTGACAAGAAATTAGACAAAAAAAAGAGCCAAATTGAGCAAACAATTGACAAACAACCAAAATTAGACAATAAACCACAAAAAATTTGCAAAAATGAGACAATAAACAACCAAAATTAGATGAAAAATTTAAAAACATTCTAAAATTAGGCAATAAACACCAAAATTAGACAGAAAACAACACAAATTAGCAAAAAATTTACAATAAACAACCAAAATTAGACTAAAAACAACAAAAGTGAGCAAAAATTAAACTAAAAATAACAAAAAAATGTAAAAATTAGACCATAAACAACCAAAAGTAGACAGAAAACAATAAAATGAGCAAAAATTAGAACAAAAAACTACCAAAATTAGCAAAAAATTAAATGATAAACAACCAAAATTAGACTAAAAATAGCCAAAATGGGACAAAATGACACAAAACCCAGTTGCTTTTTTGTCCATTTTATGTTGATTTTTCGTTTTTGTTTCTATTTACATTAATTTCCTGATCTTTCTGTGTCAGTTTGATGTCATTTTGAGCCTATTTGTGTTTATTTTTCAGTAGTTTTGTCTCTTTTTGTTGTGTTTGCTTCTGTTTCTGGTCTTCTGGTTTCATGTTTCTGTAGTTTTTGCATCTACTGAGGTTTTTGTATTTTTCAGCGGTTTATCGTTGGTTTTCCATCTAATTATTTCACAGAATAATTTCCTTAACTATTTGAAAAGTCATGTGGTTCTCATTATTACTGCTCTAAACTTTATTCCCCGTTGTTCTTCTAGTAGAGGTGTATTAAAGTCCCTCAGAGAGTAAACTGCTCTGTAAAAAGGAAACCTCTCTGCAAACCATCAGTGAGTCAGGCGTCCTCTCTGAATTATTTCCTTTCTTTTTCTTCCTCATTAGCTTTTCTAAGTGGCCAGAACGCCGCGCTAACACTCAGACAGATGTAAAGTGTCCCGGCGACGTATCGCCTGTTTATTCAGCCAAACGCTGCGATTAATGGCTGAGAGGTCAGAGATGCTAATTTAATCAGAGGCTGGAACGCTGCCAGGCTGCTGCAGGAACCTCTGAGAGAACCTGGAGGAGAACACGGGTCTGTTCAGCTCAGAAGAACCTCCTGAAACTAGAACCACCAGGTTTTAACCAGAGATCCAGAAATCTGACTGCTGCAGAGGAACCTGTTGGTTCTGTTTGGTTTTAACAAGCTAACTACACATTAGCTTCTTCTCTAAATCAGAGGAGTCAAAATAATTGTAGTTCAGGTTCCACATCCAGTCCAGTCTGATCTCCAGTAAAACCAGTAAAATCACAGCATAAAAACCTCTAAATAACCACAACTCCTAATGGTTCCTTTGTTTTAGTGCAGAAATGTTCACATTTAAGGAATTATCTTTTTACTAAACATCATGAACAACCTGATGTTTTTGAAGAAAAATAAATTCAGTTTCATCAACATTCATCCTCAGTTTATCATTTCCACATTACAACTTCCAGATCACAGAGTGTCGACAAAGGAACACAACATTTAGTCACCTGGAACTGAACATTAGAGGATGTACTGGAGGATCAAAACCATAAAAATCAGACAAAAATGACTAAAACAAGACATAATATTACAAAAATGAGACGCAAAACAACAACAAATGAGACAAACGACATGAAACAAAACAAAAAAGAGACAAAAAATTTGACAAAAAAGTCACAAAGCGACAAAAGAATTGACAAAAACAAGACAAAAATGACACAAAGGAAACAAAACAACAAAAAAAATAGACAAACACAAGCGAGACAAAAATGAGAAACAAAATGACAAAAAATGAGATGAACGACGAAACAAAACAAGGAGATAAAAAATGCGACAAAAATGTTAAAAAGCGACAAAAAAGGAACAAAACTACAAAAAATCGACAAAAAACACAAGCGAGACAAAAAGGAGAAACAAAACGACAAAAACATGAGACAAGCGAAAAGTCAGACAAAAAACAACAAAAACAAAATGAGACACAAAGTGACAAAAGCAAGAAACAAAACAAAAAAGAGATAAAAAAAATTAGATATCGGCAAAAAAATTAACGCGTGACAAAAATGACAAAAGAGAGAAATAAAACAACAAAAACATGAGACAAATGACAAAAGTCAGACAAAAATAAGTCAAAAATAAGACAGAATATTACAAAAATGAGACACAAAATGACAAAAGAACAATCTAGTATTTTACTTTTTGATCTAAACAATTTGTCATGGTCTAGAAATTATTTTACATTTATAGTTTTACTAATTTACAATCTGCAGTTAATGTCTTCTCTGGAATTTTTACACTTTGAGGGCCGGATTGGACCCTCTGGAGGGCCGCTTTTGGCCCACGGGCCGCATGTTGGACATACCAGTATTACTTCAGTAATGCTGTGTGTAGAATATATGTAGTACTACACATATTCTACACACAGTATTACTGTAGTACTTCTGCTGCAGAACTTTTGGTTTTCGTACGAGTTTCAGTCAATGAGCTGCTGGAGAGGTTTATATCCACTTATACTGACTGTGTGTGTGTCTCTGTGTGTGTCTCTGTGTGAGTGTCTCTCTGTGTTTGTGTCTGTGTGTGTCTCTGTGTGTGTGTCTCTCTCTATGTGTATGTCTCTGTGTGTGTGTGTGTGTGTCTGTGTGTCTCTGTGTGAGTGTCTCTCTGTGTTTGTGTCTGTGTGTGTCTCTGTGTGTGTGTCTCTGTGTGTGTGTGTGTGTGTGTGTGTGATTTTGTGTGTTTTCAGCCTCAGAAGCAGAGCTCAGAGCTAAATGGCAGCAGGCTCTGGGTCCTCAGTATGAAGTCCTGGTGAGAATTTAAATGTTTTTACTGCTAATAATGAACCTAATTTACTTTATATTATTGTAATGTATTAATATTATTATTATTATAGAATTGTTTATGTTACTGTAATATATTAATATTATTATTCTAGAACTGTTTATATTACTGTGATATATTAATGTTATTATTCTAGAACAGTTTATATTATTATTATTATTATTATTATTATTATTATTATTATTATTATTATTATTATTATTATTATTATTATTATTGTTATAGAACTCTTTGTATTACTGTAATATATTTATATTGTTATTCCAGAACTGTTTGTATTACTGTAATATATTATTAATATTATTATTATGTGTTTATATTATCATATGTGTGTTCTATCAGGTGGTGAGGTTGGATCCGGTCATTGAAGACGACGCAGAGCTGCAGAAATCATCAAAGGTGAAAATTACAGAACAGCATCTTCAACCCACATTAAACCTGTAAATCTATCAGTTTATCTCATCCAGGACATGTTTTCATCACTAAGCCTAACACCTGCAGTACCAACAGCTGCTTACTGAGTCATTGAGAGGTTCTGAACCTGCCGAGTGTTTCCTGTGTGTCCTGACTTCCTGTCTCATCCAGCTGCTGCCCATCCACACTCTGCGTCTCGGCGTGGAGCTGGACTCCTTCGACGGACATCACTACATCTCCTCTGTGGCCCCCGGGGGCCCCGTAGACAAACATGGGGTCCTGAGACCGGAGGACGAGCTGCTGGAGGTAAAAACATGACGACATGCTGCAGGACGGCGAGACGGATTTAAAATAATCACTTTATCGTGATTGTCTCATTTAGAAACTCTCCATTAATAAAGTCTGTAAAATCCAGACTCAACGGGAAACATTCAGAGTTTTTGGACTGAGATGACTTTATTCATCTAGAAATAATCACCAGAATATACAAGAGTAAACGTGCAAAGGACATTAGAAAGTGCAGAAAGGTTTACAGTTTCGAGGTTGAACTGCAGGCAGTGTTTCCACAGAGAGACTGAGAGGAAAACCAATAAAATAAATGCAGCAGAAACAGTGAACAGAGGAGGTAGTTGTTGGAGATCCATCCAGCATGGTGAAACATCTTTCTACTTATGATGAGCAGAGTGGAGAGGAAAAGTCTGGAAACATGGACATAGAAAAACATCTACAGGATGAGGAGAGAAAACCACCACAAAGAGACAATTAAAAAAAAACAAAACAAAAGTAAGACACAAAATGACGCAAACAAGACACAAAATGACAAAAATGAGACACAAAATGACAATAATGAGACCTTAAATGACCAAAATGAGACAAAAAATGAGAAATGAGACAAAAAAAATGCAAGAAAAGAGACGATAATGTACCTAAAATTTTTACAAAATTATCTTTTAATTGTCCAAAATTACTTAAAAGCTCGTCTACAACAGTTCAAACTTTGTTAAAATGATGAAAATGTCAATAGAATAAATGCAGCGTGGGTCAGACACAGTGAACAGAGGAACAAGTTGTTGGAGATCCATTCAGCATGGTGAAACATCTTTCTACTGATGATGAGCAGAGTAGAGAGGAAAATGGCAACTTCAGAGATGCAAAATCACCACAAAAAGATGTAAAATCACCACAAAAGTCCGTAATAACAAAAAAAGATGCAAAATCACCAGAGAAAGATGAAAAATCACCTCAAAAAGACAAAGAATTGCCTCAAAAAGATGTAAAACCACCAAAAAAGGATGTAAAACCACCACAAAAAATGCAAAACCATCACAAAAAGATGCAAAATCACCTCAAAAAGACACAAAATCACCACAAAAAGACACAAATTAACCTCAAAAAGATGTAATATCACCACGAAAAGGTGTAAAGCCACCACAAAAATATATGAAATTATCACAAAAAGATGAAAAATCACCTCAAAACGACACAAAATTACCAAAAAACTACCAAAATAAGCCAAATATGATGTAAAAATCACCACAGAAGGATGCAAAATCACTTCAAAAAGCTGTAAAACCACCAAAAAACGATGTAAAACCACCACAAAAACATGAAAATTCACCTCAAAAAGACCAAAATAACCAATAAAAAAAGATGCAAAATCACCACTAAAAGCCACAAAAAAAAAATTTAAATCACCAATAATATGCTGGAAATCACCACAAAAAGATGTGAAAAGAGGAGAATGAAACCTTCTGGATGAATAAATAAATGCAGCAGAAACAGTGAACAGAGGAGCAGGTTGTTGGAGATCCATCCAGCATGGTGAAACATCTTTCTACTGATGGTGAGCAGAGTAGAGAGGGAAAATAAAATACATGATAAAATGAGACAGAACTGGCTCTAAGAGACACAAAACAGGAAAAACTGGATAAAACCATGTTGCTGAGTTTGTGGAAAAACAGGAAATTATTCTGTAACTCTTATCTAGAGGCGTCTCTGATCGTGTAAAATCCCAGCGATGATCTGAGGTCGATCCAAGACAACAAAAACTATTTAACCTTTAACTCTACCTTTAAATCCTCAGTTTTCATGGAAAGACGTGTTTGAAGTTCGTGTCTGACTTTCATCTGGACCTGGGTTCTGTCTAGGTTCTGTTTTAGTTGTGTTTAATTCTGTGGGATCTGTTCTACAGGTCAACGATGTTCAGCTCTATGGAAAGTCTCGGAGGGAAGCTGTGTCTTTCCTCAAAGAGGTTCCTCCTCCGTTCACTCTGGTCTGCTGCCGACACCCGACATCTGAGCTGGAACCAGAACCAGAACCTGAACCAGAACCGGCACTACGATCAGAACCAGAGCCAGCCAGACAGTCCCAGCTCAACATGGAGGAGGTGAGACAGAAAATTAAACTGTTTCAGACTCCATGTATGATTTTTAAATCCTGCTTCAGTAAAACCTTTGATCATCTGTTGTGGAGAATAACTCTGACTATTAAACATAGAAAATGCAGAAATCTGTTTGTTTCAAGGATCAGGAAATGTTTCCGCTGAAGTTCAGACGATAAAATCCTGAATTTAAAGTTTGTGTTAACTTCTGTCAGATCGAGATGGAACTTTCATCGATGCTCCTCAGTCAGAACGAGCTGAGAGACGACAAGCAGCAGATAAACACACAGGTAAGATACAGGTAGCTAACTCACAGGTAAGATACAGGTAGCTAACACACAGGTAAGATACAGGTAGCTAACACACAGGTAGGATACAGGTAGCTAACATACAGGTAGCTAACACACAGGTAAAATACAGGTAGCTAACTCACAGGTAACATACAGGTAGCTAAGACACAGGTAAGATACAGGTAGCTAAGACACAGGTAAGATACAGGTAGCTAACACACAGATAAGATACAGGTAACTAACTCACAGGTAAGATACAGGTAGCTAACTCACAGGTAAGATACAGGTAGCTAACACACAGGTAAGATACAGGTAGCTAACACACAGGTAGGATACAGGTAGCTAACATACAGGTAGCTAACACACAGGTAAAATACAGGTAGCTAACTCACAGGTAACATACAGGTAGCTAAGACACAGGTAAGATACAGGTAGCTAAGACACAGGTAAGATACAGGTAGCTAACACACAGATAAGATACAGGTAACTAACTCACGGGTAAGATACAGGTAGCTAACTCACAGGTAAGATACAGGTAGCTAACACACAGGTAAGATACAGGTAGCTAACACACAGGTAGGATACAGGTAGCTAACATACAGGTAGCTAACACACAGGTAAAATACAGGTAGCTAACTCACAGGTAACATACAGGTAGCTAAGACACAGGTAAGATACAGGTAGCTAAGACACAGGTAAGATACAGGTAGCTAACACACAGATAAGATACAGGTAACTAACTCACAGGTAAGATACAGGTAGCTAACACACAGGTAGGATACAGGTAGCTAACATACAGGTAGCTAACACACAGGTAAAATACAGGTAGCTAACACACAGGTAACATACAGGTAGCTAAGACACAGGTAAGATACAGGTAGCTAACACACAGGTAAGATACAGGTAGCTAACACACAGGTAAGATACAGGTAGCTAACACACAGGTAAGATACAGGTAACTAACTCAGGTAAGATGCAGGTAGCTAAGACACAGGTAGGATACAGGTAGCTAACACACAGGTAAGATACAGGTAGCTAACACAGGTAAGATACAGGTAGCTAACACACAGGTAAGATACAGGTAACTAACTCAGGTAAGATACAGGTAGCTAACACAGGTAAGATACAGGTAGCTAACTCACAGGTAAGATACAGGTAGCTAACACACAGGTAAGATACAGGTAATTAAGTCACGGGTAAGAGACAAGTAGCTAACACAGGTAAGATACAGGTAGCTAACACACAGGTAAGATACAGGTAACTAACTCAGGTAAGATGCGGGTGGCTAACACACAGGTAAGATACAGGTAGCTAACACACAGGTAAGATACAGGTAACTAACTCACAGGTAAGATACAGGTAGCTAACTCACAGGTAAGATACAGGTAGCTAACATACAGGTAGCTAACACACAGGTAATGAACACACAGGTAAAATACAGGTAACTAACTCACAGGTAAGATACAGGTAGCTAACACACAGGTAAGATACAGGTAGCTAACACACAGATAAGATACAGGTAACTAACTCACAGGTAAGATGCAGGTAACTAACTCACAGGTAAGATACAGGTAGCTAACACACAGGTAAGATACAGGTAGCTAACACACAGGTAACTAACACACAGGTAAAATACAGGTAGCTAACTCACAAGTAAGATACAGGTAGCTAAGACACAGGTAAGATACAGGTAGCTAACACACAAGTAAGATACAGGTAGCTAACTCACAGGTAAGCTACAGGTAGCCAACACACAGATAAGATGTAGGTAGCCAACACACAGGTAAGATGCAGGTAGCTAACACACAGGTAAGATACAGGTAGCTAACACACAGGTAAGATACAGGTAACTAACACACAGGTAAGATACAGGTAGGTAAGATACAGATAGCTAACAGACAGGTAAGATACAGGTAGCTAACACACAGTTAACTAACACACAGGTAAGATACAGGTAGCTAACACACAGGTAACTAACACACAGGTAAGATACAGGTAGGTAAGATACAGGTAGCTAACACACAGGTAAGATACAGGTAGCTAACACACAAGTAAAATACAGGTAGCTAACACACAGGTAAGATACAGGTAGCTAACACACAGGTAACTAACACAGGTAAAATACAGGTAGCTAACTCACAGGTAAGATACAGGTAGCTAACATACAGGTAGCTAACACACAGGTAATGAACACACAGGTAAAATACAGGTAACTAACTCACAGGTAAGATACAGGTAGCTAACACAGGTAAGATGCAGGTAGCTAACACACAGGTAAGATACAGGTAGCTAACACACAGGTAAGATACAGGTAGCTAACACACAGGTAAGATACAGGTAACTAACTCAGGTAAGATGCAGGTAGCTAACACACAGGTAAGATACAGGTAACTAACTCACAGGTAAGATACAGGTAGCTAAGATACAGGTAACTAACTCACAGGTAAGATACAGGTAGCTAACTCACAGGTAAGATACAGGTAGCTAACACACAGGTAAGATGCAGGTAGCTAACACAGGTAAGATACAGGTAGCTAACACACAGGTAAGATACAGGTAGCTAACTCACAGGTAAGATACAGGTAGCTAACACACAGGTAAGATACAGGTAATTAACTCACGGGTAAGATACAGGTAGCTAACACAGGTAAGATACAGGTAGCTAACACACAGGTAAGATGCAGGTGGCTAACACAGGTAAGATACAGGTAGCTAACACACAGATAAGATACAGGTAACTAACTCACAGGTAAGATACAGGTAGCTAACACACAGGTAAGATACAGGTAGCTAACACACAGATAAGATACAGGTAACTAACTCACAGGTAAGATGCAGGTAACTAACTCACAGGTAAGATACAGGTAGCTAACACACAGGTAAGATACAGGTAGCTAACACACAGGTAACTAACACACAGGTAAAATACAGGTAGCTAACTCACAAGTAAGATACAGGTAGCTAAGACACAGGTAAGATACAGGTAGCTAACACACAGGTAAGATACAGGTAGCTAACTCACAGGTAAGCTACAGGTAGCCAACACACAGATAAGATGTAGGTAGCCAACACACAGGTAAGATGCAGGTAGCTAACACACAGGTAAGATACAGGTAGCTAACACACAGGTAAGATACAGGTAACTAACACACAGGTAAGATACAGTTAGGTAAGATACAGATAGCTAACAGACAGGTAAGATACAGGTAGCTAACACACAGTTAACTAACACACAGGTAAGATACAGGTAGCTAACACACAGGTAACTAACACACAGGTAAGATACAGGTAGGTAAGATACAGGTAGCTAACACACAGGTAAGATACAGGTAGCTAACACACAAGTAAAATACAGGTAGCTAACACACAGGTAAGATACAGGTAGCTAACACACAGGTAACTAACACAGGTAAAATACAGGTAGCTAACTCACAGGTAAGATACAGGTAGTTAACTCAGGTAAGATACAGGTAGCTAACACACAGGTAAGATACAGGTAGCTAACTCACAGGTAAGCTACAGGTAGCTAACACACAGGTAAGATACAGGTAGCTAACTCACAGGTAAGCTACAGGTAGCCAACACACAGATAAGATGTAGGTAGCCAACACACAGGTAAGATACAGGTAGGTAAGATACAGGTAGCTAACACACAGGTAAGATACAGGTAGCTAACACACAAGTAAAATACAGGTAGCTAACACACAGGTAAGATACAGGTAGCTAACACACAGGTAACTAACACAGGTAAAATACAGGTAGCTAACTCACAGGTAAGATACAGGTAGTTAACTCAGGTAAGATACAGGTAGCTAACACACAGGTAAGATACAGGTAGCTAACTCACAGGTAAGATACAGGTAGCTAACACACAGGTAAGATACAGGTAGCTAACTCACAGGTAAGCTACAGGTAGCCAACACACAGATAAGATGTAGGTAGCCAACACACAGGTAAGATGCAGGTAGCTAACACACAGGTAAGATACAGGTAACTAACACACAGGTAAGATACAGGTAGGTAAGATACAGATAGCTAACAGACAGGTAAGATACAGGTAGCTAACACACAGTTAACTAACACACAGGTAAGATACAGGTAGCTAACACACAGGTAACTAACACACAGGTAAGATACAGGTAGGTAAGATACAGGTAGCTAACACACAGGTAAGATACAGGTAGCTAACACACAAGTAAAATACAGGTAGCTAACACACAGGTAAGATACAGGTAGCTAACACACAGGTAACTAACACAGGTAAAATACAGGTAGCTAACTCACAGGTAAGATACAGGTAGTTAACTCAGGTAAGATACAGGTAGCTAACTCACAGGTAAGATACAGGTAGCTAACACACAGGTAACTAACTCAGGTAACTAACACACAGGTAACTAACACACATCTTCATGACTGTTTCCATTGTAGATTTCTACTGAAGGCATTAGAACTATGAATGAACACATCTGGAATTATGTAGGAAACAAAACAGTGTGAATTAAGTCAGAACATGTTTTATATTTTAGATTCTTTGCTTTGATTCCTGCTTTGAACACTCTTGGCATTCTCTGGATGAGCTTCATGAGGTAGAACCTGAAATGGTTCCTGGGTGGTTCCTTGATGGTTCCTCGTAGGTTCCTGGACAGTTCCTAGATGGTTCCTGGGTAGTTCCTAGATGGTTGCTTGTAGGTTCCTGGGTAGTTCCTAGATGGTTCCTTGTAGGTTCCTGGATTGTTCCTAGATAGTTCTTAGATGGTTCCTGGTAGATTCCTGAGTAGTTCCTAGATGGTTCCTTGTAGGTTCCTGGATAGTTCCTAGATGGTTCCTGGGTAGTTCCTAGATGGTTGCTTGTAGGTTCCTGGGTAGTTCCTAGATGGTTCCTGGTAGGTTCTTGGGTAGTTAGTAGATGGTTCCTTGTAGGTTCCTGGATAGTTCCTAGATGGTTCCTGGTAGGTTCTTGGGTAGTTAGTAGATGGTTCCTTGTAGGTTCCTGGATAGTTCCTAGATGGTTCCTGGGTAGTTCCTAGATGGTTGCTTGTAGATTCCTGGGTAGATCCTAGATTGTTCCTGGGTAGTTCTTAGATGGTTCCTGGTAGGTTCTTGGGTAGTTAGTAGATGGTTCCTTGTAGGTTCCTGGGTACTTCCTAGATGGTTCCTTGTAGGTTCCTGGGTAATTCCTAGATGGTTCCTCGTAGGTTCCTGGATAGTTCCTAGGTGGTTCCTGGGTAGTTCCTAGATGGTTCCTTGTAGGTTCCTGGGTGGTTCCTATATGGTTCCTGATAGATTTCTGGATAGTTCCTAGATGGTTCCTTGTAGGTTCCTGGGTGGTTCCTATATGGTTCCTGATAGATTTCTGGATAGTTCCTAGGTGGTTCTTTTGATTCGGTTGGGACCAGATTTAACTAATTTTGGATCATTTTCAATCTCAATGATCTCAGAAGATGTGCTGTGTATTGATCTAAAATATCATAAATATCTTCATTTCCAGATGTTTTTTCACCAGAGATGGTTGAGCAGAAATTGTTCTGAAGATCTGATGATCTGAGATGTAATGACGGGTGATTGGACGGTTCTCAGGTCAGATCTCAACACCTGAACTCTGGATGTTTTAGGAGCAGGTATCACCTGAGGAGGAGCTGAAGGAGGAGACGCCTTCACACAGTGAGGAGGAGGACGAGGAGGATGAAGAGGATGAAGAGGATGATGATGATGATGATGGAGAGCTGGCTCTGTGGTCTCCAGACGTTGAGATGTTGGAGCTGCAGAAGGAGAGGGATAAAGGCCTTGGATTCAGCATCCTGGACTACCAGGTAACAGCAGCTCCTGAACATCAGGTGTTCCACAACAAAACCATTTTCCCCCTTTTTCTTGTCCTTCTTCTTCCTCTTCTTCTTCTCGTTCTTCTCCTTTTTCTCCTCCTTCTCGTTCTTCTCCTCCTTCTTCTCCTTTTCTTTCTTCTTCTCCTTGTTCTTCTTCTTGTCCTTCTTCCTCTACTTCCTATTCTTCTTCTCCTCCTCCTTTTTCTCCTTCTTCCTTCTACTTCATCTTCTCTTTCTTCTTCTTGTTGTTCTTCTTCTTCTCCTTCCAGTTGAAGTTTCTCTGTTTGAACTCAGTTTATCAGATGATCTCAGACGTTTCTGGGACTTTATGGAGGTCAAAGTGTTTCAGGAGCTCTGGGAGCAGAGCAGCTCTGCACCAGGAGACGACTTCAGTATTTGTTGCTTTTCATAATCCTGGTCTCTGAACTTAATATCACATCTGACATTTAAAAGTCAGATTCTCCAGAGTTTATGTCTCTGACCGTTTAGTTGTCTGAGTCGTCGCATCGCCATGGAAACAGCTGATCAAATGCGATTTAGATGTGGGTTAAACCAGAAGCACCAGATCTGGAGTTAAATCTGATCTAAAGGGATGGAAGCACACCTCAGTAGAAGCATGAAGCTGCTGATTAGTGATTAGGAGGTCTTTTACTGTTTGTTGGGCCTGCTCTGTCCTGATTGGGTCTGTTGGTGGAGCAGAAGCAGCAGCAGGAGGAGATGTTTAACGCCCCCTACTGGTTCTCATGCAGAGTTAATCAGCTCCCTGTGGTTGGTGGACGGCGGTGAATCCAGTCCGACCCGGTTAGTCTAGACTCTCTGCAGAGAAACAGCAGGACGGAGTGAATCAGTCCCGACATGAAGACCAGGAACAGCTTCAGGTTTAGATTTAACCACAGATCATGTGTTGGGAGGAAAAAGACGATGAGCAGTTTTATATAATTCTTTCTCCATTGCATTTATTAACAGCTTTGATCACTTTACGAATCAGTATTTTCCTTAAAGAAACATATGATCAGTTTAGAGATGAACTTTCTGGCTCATTTTCAATCTAAAGTCCTGCAGCTCTGAGGAACCAGAACCATCATGAAGAAGGACAGAGAACCCAGAGATGTCTACTGTCAGTTGGAAGAAAGTAGAATTTCTGTCTAAACTTCCTCAAACAGATGTAAAAGATCAACTAGATGAAGCAATATCACAGCAAAGAGACACAAAATGAGCTGAAAGTGACGCAAACCAACACAGAATAGATGAAAAATCAACTAAAATGACAAAATCTGGTCTAAAATGACTTGAACTTTGTCTAAATTGACTCAAAAATTGCCTAAAATGCCCCAAAATGTACTTAAAACAACAAAATAATGCCAAAAATGTCTTTAATGAGATGAAATTTGTCAAAAATGACAAAAGAAAATCACCTAAAATGACTAATGGATTCTCTGAAACAACTCAAAACTAGTTTAAAGTGAAATTTCTTTGCTTGTTTTGGTCACTTCTCTGTTTAAAAGTTTAGCTTTAAATGGAGAGAGAACTCAGAGGTGTCTTCTGTCAGTAGGACTCAGAACGATGGAAACCAGAGAAAAGAAACACATCTTGTTGATCATCTTGTCTGATTTGCTTCCATAGCCTTTTTAATTACAGACTTTGTCAAATAAATAAAGATGTTTCTTTTCTCTGGTTTCCATCGTTCTGAGTCCTACTGACAGAAGACACATCTGAGTTCTCTCTTCATTTAAAACTAAACTTTTAAACAGAGAAGTGACCAAAACAAGCAAAGAAATTTCATTTTAAACTAATTTTTAGTTGTTTCAGGTTTCCTCAGATGTTCAACTCTGAACTAATCTCTCCACATGCTGTAGATGTTTTTCTATCTCCATGTTTCCAGACTTTTCCCCTCTACTCTGTTCATCACCTGTAGAAAGATGTTTCACCATGCTGGATGTATCTCCAACAAGCTGCTCCTCTGTTCACTGTTTCTGAGCCGTGCTGCATTTATTTATTCATCCCGTAACTTTGGTTTTCCTCTCAGTCGAAAGAAAAAAAACTCCACAACAATTCAAAATTTGCCTAAAATAACTTGAAACGTCTTCAGAATACCAAAAAAAATATCCAAATGACACAAAACTTACCAAAATTTGTTCAATATAAGCTGTCTTTGCGTGTCTCCAGAGTCGTTCTAGACAATTATGAGTCCAGTTTCTCTGTTCATCACCTGTAGAAAGATGTTTCACCATGCTGGATGTATCTCCAACAACCTGCTCCTCTGTTCACTGTTTCTGAGCCGTGCTGCATTTATTTATTCATCCAGTAGCTTTGGTTTTCCTCAGTCTCTTGTCTTCTCTGTTTTGTGTCTTATTTGTGTTGTGTCTTGTTTTTGTCGTTTTGTGTCTTGATTTTGTTGTTTTCTGTCTTGTTTTTGTCGTTTTGTGTCTCGTTTTTGCTGTTTTTTCTCTTGTTTTTGTCCTTTTGTGTCTCGTTTTTGTTGTTTTGTGTCTCGTGTTTGTCATTTTGTGTCTTGTTTTAGTTGTTTAATGTCTCGATTTTGTCATTTGCGTCTTGATTTTATCATTTTGTGTCTTGTATTTGTCGTTTTGTGCTTGTATTTGTTGTTTTGTGTCTTGATTTTGTCGTTTTGTGTCTTGTTTTTGTCATTTTCTGTCTTGTTTTTGGTTTTTTGTGTCTTGTTTGTTTTTGTTGTTTTGTGTCTCGTTTTTGTCATTTTGTGTCTCGTTTTTGTTATTTTGTGTCTTGTTTTTGTTGTTTTGTGTCTTGTTTTTGCTGCTTTTTGTCTTGTTTTTGTCATTTTGTGTCTTATTTTTGTTGTTTAATGTCTTGATTTTGTCATTTTGTGTCTTGTTTTTGTCGTATCGTCTCGATTGTCATTTTGTGCTTGTTTTTGTTGTTTTGTGTCTCAATTTTGTTTTGTGTCTCGTTTTTGTTGTTTTTTGTCTTGTTTTTGTTGTATTGTCTCGATTTTGTCATTTTGTGTCTCATTTTTGTCATTGTCTTGTTTTTGTTGTTTTGTGTCTTGTTTTTGCTGTTTTTGTCTTGATTTTATCATTTTGTGCTTGTTTTTGTTGTTTTGTGTCTCAATTTCATTTTGTCTCATTTTTGTTGTTTTGTGTCTTGTTTTTGTCGTATTGTCTCGATTTTGTCATTTTGTGTCTCGTTTTTGTCCTTGTGTCTTGTTTTTTTTTGTTTTGTATCTTGTTTTTGTTGTTTTTGTCTCGTTTTTGTCATTTGCATCTCGATTTTATCATTTTGTGTCTTGTTTTTGTTGTTTTGTGTCTCTTTTTGTCGTTTTGTCTCGATTTTGTCATTTTGTGTTTCTTTTTAGTTGTTTTCTGGCTCATTTGTGTTATTTTGTGTCTCTTTGTGGTCGTTTTGTCTCCTCATCCTGTACATGTTTTTCTATCTCCATGTTTCCTCTCTACTCTGCTCATCATCTGTAGAAAGATGTTTCACGATGCTCAGTGGATCTCCAACAACATGCTGCATTTCTTTATTGAGGTATTTTTCTATTTTTTGTGGTAGATTTGTGTCTTTTTGAGGTCGTTTTGTGTCTCACATAAAGCCAACGCTTTAGTTCTGGAGACATTTTAAGTGTAGAATGATGGGTCTTTGATGAAATATTACGATTTTAAGATTAAATTGAGTTAATTTTTCTGATGGAGTGGTCCGTCACTGATGATATCCTCATCAGAACGTTGAATATATGATGATTCTTTCTTCTGCGTTGGATAAAATCGAGTCATTTGCTGATTTCTCTGAAGCCTTTGGAACCCAGCGGCGGGTTTGGGGTTCACGGGGTAACAGCAGTCAGTTGGATGTGGATGTTTTGTATTGTGAGGATGTTTTTGGGAGCAGAACCCGAGGTGGACCCAGAGGAACCATGGAGGGCTTTCAGGGTGATCCGGACCTGAACGCCTCAGGAGGAGTGTCTGGTTGCTGCCGTTATTGAGACACAGATGGTGGTGGAAGATGGACGGACGGAGCCTTTATCTAATCAATGGCTGCTGATCAGAGCAGCGGGAGGACACGCTGATTGATCAGGACGTTGTTTGGTTTCTACGACGGTGTTTTTAGGAGGAAACATGGAGCTGATGGTGGTAAACTGCTCAGATTGTGCAGACTCCTGCTCCGTCTGGGGATGTTGGAGGGAAACCCTGGTGTGTCTGCTGAGCTTTCTCCCCCAACAGCTTCTTTATCTTTAGGCACAGCTTCACCTTAAGACCTCGGCCTCCCTCTTCCTCCCCCATCCTCCTCCTCCTCGGTCAGGCCCAGCTGCAGGTTAACTCCCTGTTGGAGAACATACATGTCGGTCTGCACATACATGCTTCTGCCCAGGAGGCCTGTGTGAGTCTGTGTGTGTCTGCGCTGGAAATCAGTGTTTTCTTTAGACGAGAACATTTGAACTGTGCGGTTAGAAATCAGGAATTAACACTTAGAGGAACAGATGTGCACATTTTCTGCTCAGGATCGTTGTTCTGGCAGATGTTTGGGTGATTTTAAAGCTCTTATTTATCCAATCTGCAGCTCAACCTCCAGGAACAGCAGACAAACTTCCACAAAGCGTCTTTCTATTTACTTTTCAGCAGACGCAGTTATAAAAACGCATTTTTAGAACTGATTGGTTTCTTAGAATTAGAAGAACCTCGAGGAACTCTGGAGATATTTATGGAACCCTGGAGGAACCTTTAATAGCTCAATTCAGAGAAGAGGTTCCTGGAAGAGTGTTTTGTAGATCAGGTTTAGGTCTAACTGACACTTTCGTCTTTTATCTGTAAAAGTTTCACTTTTTTGAAAGTTGTGTATGTTGCAATCCTTCAGCATGGACATAATTTACAACAGATTAATGCACAAAAGACTCTTTGACACTAATGTAAATCCATCCATCCATCCATCCATCCATCCATCCATCCATCCATCCATCCATCCATCCATCCATCCATATCTGTCCTTACCTTATTTAGGGACGTCTATGATATCGTCTAATATTTTTCTTATGTTTGGGGGTAAAATAAAAAAAAAAAATCCATATTTACAATAAAAATGAAGATGTCAAAATGGAAACCTAAACCTCAATAGACAGTCCTTTGAAGAACCTTTGTGAGGAGATCCGTCAGCAAGTTCTGCTGGAGGGGTTCAAAAGGTTCGTCGACAGTGACGACGGTGAGAAACTCCAGAAGGTTCCTCAAGGCTCTTCTATGTCTAAGAGTCCATCTGCACCGGGATTGAAACCAGATCTTTAGTTTATGTCGGCTGAGTAATTCTTTTTGGAATTCAGCATTAGCTATCAATAACTGATTACTTCCTAATGGTGGACCTTTGTCCTGTGCTAATATTGCTTTATTAAGTCTGGAGCTGCCACTAACGACAAATCGATGAACCGCCTGAGCACGATACGTCATCAAAAGAGGAAGTTGGGGGGGGCAATGCAACAGAAGTCACCGTCCGAGTGGAGCGCGGAACACGCACGGGCATCCACGTTTACGATACAACGCGGACATCCGCGCTGTATCGTGCATATATAGTATGTGCATATATTATATATGCACCATACAGCGCGGACATCCGCGCTGTATCGTGCATATATAGTATGTGCATATACTGTATATGTACGATACAACGCAGATGTCCATCCGTGTACTGCACTCCGCTCGGATGGTGATTTCTGTTGCATTGCGTGCTCACTTCCGCTTTTGATGACGTATCGTGCTGAGACGATTCATCGATTCGTCATTAGTTGCGGCCCTAATTAAGTCACGGAGACATGATCTGGATCATGAAGGCGACTTGGAATCGTTTTCTACCCGATCCCTGCTTGATTTAACACCTCAGTCCTGGTTGGAGGTCATTAACCTTCACATTGGTCTTTGTCATGGTGCTCGTTGTTAGCTTAACTCCCAACATGGGTATTTATCTTGTGTTTCAGTCAATAGACAAATAATAGAGGCGGTGCTGCTCCATATGTTGCTGATATAAGAACTCCATACGAACTGATCCAACTTTCTTACAATCATGAGATCTGGTTGGAGGTCAATAACCTCCTCAGAAGTCTTTATCATGGTGCCCGTTGCTGCTAAACTCCCACAATGCTCTCTGTTTTAACATGAACTGTAGTCCGAGTGACGCCTCCTCTGATCTCTACAGTATTAAACAGGAAGAGGCTCCACCTGCTGGAACAACCAGGTACTACAGCTAATCTGCAGTACTTGAAGTGTGTATTATCAAGGAAATATCAGCAGATACTGACTATTAAAACTACCCAGACTGGATCAGGACGTCTCTGTCCTGCATCTCTATAACTTAGAGAGGGACCTGATTTCTATTAGAAAAAGGAAATGAACTTCAGCTTCACCTGTTTGTTAACAGCTATGTCTCCATGGCAACACACAGGTGATGTCATTAGCCACTGACATCAGTTGCTAATCTGAAATATTTAAACTTGTTGGTTTAACTACAAAAGATTACAAATTAGTTTAAATTGTAATGCAGATCATATCCTGTTTTACTTAAAAACACTTTCGTTTTAAATTTCATGATTTAATAGCGGTGACTTGACTAATTACCAGTTTAATCATCTGAAATAGTCCAACGTCATTACAATCTAGGAGGAGATTTAAAATCCTGACCTCAAAGTGAAGAGATTTCATGAAGTTTACTCAACTTGAATTTAGTTTGAATTTGCAGAAATTTGAGTTTAGATTAGACAACATGTTAAGTTGATTCAACTAGGGATGTCTGATATTGACTTTTTTGGCGATAACCGATATGTTGATATTGTCTGATTTTCCGATTCCGATACCAATACATGTGGGCCATTTAACTAATTTTAGGTAATATAACATATCTCCTGTGGCGGAATTAACACATCATGTCTAATTTTATTGTGATGCCCTATTGGATGCATTCTCAGATGCAACAAGGCTTTCAAATGTAAACATCATCTGTGCAAAATAAGAAAACTACCTCAACTAAAGTTATGGAAAAAATGACTTTTTTTCATTGTCTCAAACAACAGTTCACTTTCTCCCTCCCTCTATGAGTAAATGCCGACAAAATCCATGCGTTATTATATAGGTTTTCATGATAGGCAAAAAAACCGATAACGATGCTGACTGATATTACATTTTTATGCTGATATCGGGCCGATAATATCAGACATCCCTAGAAGCAACGTTAATTTATCAGCTATCAAAACAATGTTTCCAACTTAAAATGATGATCTAAATTATTAAATTAAGTTTGCATCGATCTTTTTAAGTTCAGAAAACTTCTGATTAAATTATATTCAACCAACACTGAGTTAAAGGAAACAGATTTTCTCTTTAATCAAAGATATTTTTAAGGACTGACAGCAAGTCTTTAGTTCATTGCTCATGAAAATTAAGTTGTTCCAAGTTGTTTTGTACTAAATTACCATAATTGTGAAGTTTTTTAGGGTTGCAAATAAAAGAAATAGTGTTCAGTAGAAGTCCTGAAGTCAAAGTGAAGAAAAATAAAGTTACCAAAGTTTCCTCTACTTCAATTTAACTTATTTACTGATGAATTTAAATTACACGTAATATTAAGTTGATGCGACATTATGAAGTCAACTATCTAAATAATGTTTGCAACTCTAAAGGTTGATCTAAATCAGTAAATTAGATTATTTTATTAAATCTGTAGTTAATATTAAATTAAGTTGTCAGAATCCAGCAGGGTCCTTAAATTATTTTGAGAGTTTTGGTTAAAAAAAAAACAAAAAAACAAACGAAGGCTGCACTAAAGAACCTCAGATTAAAATAAGCAGAAACATTAATAATCAGCTTGAAGACTTGTTCCGTCTTTAGTTTTCCTCCTTGTTGGAGTTGTGTCGGATTAAAACGGACTTCTCAGGTCGTGACTCTTGTTTTTCTCCGACCTGCAACATTTTCCACTAAACTAAATGAATGAAGTTTTTCTCACAAATCTCCTCCTCGCCGTTCGTCTACAATTCGCCTGAAGGACGCGTCGGCCGGCTGCTGCCAAACGGTTTCCGGTTACTGCGTCTGCGGCTGTCAGAGAAGAGTGAAAGATGGTTGGAGGCAATAAGAGGAGAGCTGGTCTGATGAAATGGGACAGTTTCATACCTGAAAAATGCTTCTTGCCCAAACATTTTGTTCTTTTCTGAGTGAAACTGCCTCAGAAGTTGCAGAGAAACAACTAAAGTTCAGGTTTATCCATAAAAAACTTCTTAAACTGAAGCCTGTTGTAGTTTGCAGAGTTACTGTCGAGTCTGACTGCTTCTAATTTAACTGACAAACAGAGAAAACAGCAGCAAGGACACAAAATTATTTCAAACAAATTTGAAGAGACACAGAGCAACGAGAAACATAAGGACCAGAAAGAGACAATAACCGACCAGAGAGGTAGAATCAAATAAAGAGATGCAAAACAACCACAAAGAGACACAAATCAACAGCAGAGACAAAAAACAACCACAAGGAGACACAAAACTTCTACAAAGACACACAAAACAACCACACAGAAAAAAAAATGACCAGAGACATAAAACAACTATAGACACAAAACAACTACAAAGACGCACAAAACAACTACAGAGACACAAAACAACCACAAAGAGACACAAAACAACCACAAAGAGACACAGAACAACCACAAAGAGAAACAAAATGACTACAAAGAGACACAAAGCAACCACACAGAGACATAACACGACTATAGACACAAAACAACCACAAAGTGAAACAAAACGACTACAAAGAGACACAAAGCAACCACAAAGAGACATAAAACGACTACAAAGAGACACAAAACAGCCACAAAGAGACACAAAGCAACCACACAGAGACATAACACAACTATAGACACAAAACAACCACAAAGTGAAACAAAACGACTACAGAGACACAAAGCAACCACAAAGAGACATAAAACGACTACAAAGAGACACAAAGCAACCACAAAGAGACAAAAACGACTACAAAGAGACACAAAACAGCCACAAAGAGACACAAAGCAACCACAAAGAGACATAAAACGACTACAAAGAGACACAAAACAACCACAAAGAGACACAAAGCAACCACAAAGTGACACAAAATGACTACAAAGAGACACAAAGCAACCACAAAGTGACACAAAATGACCAGAAAGAGACACGAAAACTCAACAAAAACACACAAAAGACACAACAAACTACTAAATGTTGTAAGAAGTCCTACCAGCTCTTCTTCTGTCTTCGTTTTTTGAGTCGAGGGTCAGGTTGAACCAGGAGAAACTGGAAGGAGAAACTTCCAGCGTGAAGATTTGTGTTGTTTGGAACAAAGAGGCCAAAGTCTGAGGAGACAAGGAGTGTGTAGACGTTGTTCTACTGAAGGCCACGAAGAGTGTTTTCATGAAATAAGTCTGGGAAATGTTTGGCTCCGATTATCTAACCTCAGAGGCGCTGGAGGTCCTGATGTATTTTAATAAACTCCTAAAATACTGGGACTGCTGTTTATTTCGGTTATTAAAACCTCCTGAGTTCCTCTAACTGGCATCAGAAAGGTCTTCAAAACTTTGTAGACACTCTGCAACCTACACACCCAGAAAAACCTCCTCATTCTTACCCACCGCGGCGTTTCACTACTTTTGGCAAAGTACATTTTTAATTTCTCTTTTTTTTCTCCTACGTTTTTCTGATTCCTCCACTCCTCGACTGCGGAGGCCTTTCTTTTTCCGGAGGATCTTGTAGGAGTGGAGGACTTGAGTTCTGACTCCTCACCACCTGTAGCCATGCTGCTCGCTCTAAAAATACAGGCCTCTTTGTTCTGGCAGCCTGAATCTTGGCACTGCAGCTCGTTGTGCAGCGCAGCGATGCCCAGGGTTCAGCGCCGGGGAATTCACAAAATGTACATCCGCTGCAGCTCCACATCTCTGAGGGCTTCGGGTTCTGGCAGGACGTCCTCATGGAGAGAAACTCAAACTGGACCACTTCTTCTTTTGTTGTTGTTCTTCTACTTCTTCATATTCTTCCTCTTCTTTTTCCTCTTCTTCTTTTTGTTTTTCCTCTTTTTCTTCTTTATCTTCCTCCTCTTCCTGTTATTCTTCTTCCTCCTCTTCTTTTTCTTCTTCTTCCTCTTTTTCTTCTCCGTCACCTTCCTTTTCTTCTTCTTCCTCCTCTTCTTTTACTTCTTCTTCTTCCTCTTCTTTTTCCTCTTCTTTTTCTTCTTCCTCTTCTCTCCTTCCTCTTCTTCTTCTACTTCTTTTTGTTCTTCTTCCTCTTCTTCTTTTTCTTCTTCCTCTTTTTCTTCTTCCTCCTCTTCTTTGTCTTTCGCTTTTTCTTCTTCTTTCCCTTCTTCTCCTTCTTCTCCCACTTCATCTTCCACTTCTTCTTTTTCCTCTTCTTCTTCATTTCTTCTTCTTCTTCTTTTTGGTTCTTCTTCTTGTTTTCTAATCTTCAAAAAGACCAAACAGCTTTTTCACGAAGCTCAAACTTTACTCGCTGAAGATTTCATCGACAGAAGCATTTTTTTTTCTTTCTGTTTTCTCCGAAGTCGGGCTGGAACTCATGGATATTTTTTTTTATTTGTCAATCTCTCGGTTATTTTCCTGATTATTTGATTAAAATGTCAGAAAACAGTGAAAAATATTCATCATTATTTCATAAAATGAGACTCAGAAAGACCAGAAACAGAAGCAGATGAACAAAAAGAGCCCAAATAAACCTGGTAAAAGAGAGACGCAAAATATAAAACTACTGAAATAAAAGAAGGCCTGATATTTTCTTTTACTTTAAAGAGACACAGACCAGAAATATTTTCACACGGAACAAAACAGAAACAGACAAACCGATGGAAAAAGATCGGAGCTGAAAATCACCAGCATTTTTAATGGAGTTGATCAGCTGTTGGGTCGTTTAGTCCAAAGATCTAAAGTTTGCCGTCAAAAAGGAGGATAGAAAACAGAAATATTCACATTTAAGGAGCTGAAATCACAGAATTTAAACAGTTTGTGTTTTAAAAAATGACTCAAACTGATTAATGATGGAAATAATCCTAACTTCATATCAACAAAAAGATGCTAAATGATTCTAAGAGACAAGAAGAGCAGAAATGAAAACAAATGAAAGCAAAACAAGCAGAAAGAGACAAATGGATAAAAAGAGACGCAGAATAAACAGCAGAAATCCAGAAGAAAACCAGTTAGATGAAGACATATGTACAGAAACGAACTTTAATAACCCACCAGGTTTCACTGAAACACGTCTGAGACAGAATTTGTTTGGTTCTCATCTAATTAATTATGACAAACATGTAAATGTACATTTAACCTGCATGAGGAACAGTTTTCCTTTTTAAATCCGGTTTATATCAAAGTCAGGTTTAGTAATGAAGCAAATTAAAAACATGAGGAGTTGAACCAGATATCAGGAAAAACACAAAAACAAAAAGACGAGATAAAGATAGACGAAGCATCGGACTGATAGAACTTAAAAAGATCTCCATAATTTAAAAAACCAAACATCTAGTTCAGTCTGCAGCGTCCTGAACTCACACTGCTCTGAAAACCAGAGAACAAAATATAAATGAAAGCAAAATAAGTGATCATAGTGATTATGTTGATTCAAATAAAACCCTAAAATGCTAAAAAAAAAATAAAAATAATGATGATTAAATAAATAAATAAACACCAAAAAGTTTTATATCTGAACAGAAAAGATTCAACAAATAAATAATTAGATTAAACCTCTTAATTTTGAACTTATCATATTATATTATAATAAACTCTTTGTTTTCTGTCTTTGGTTTGTTGAAGTCGAAGGAAATGTTTTGAGGTTTTACTGAGTTGGTGTTCAATTATTTTTAATTATTATATTATTTTAAATTCTATAGTTTTCCTTTTTAACTCCAGTTTAAGTGAAAGTCAGATTTAGTTTTAAAGCAAATTAAAAACACGAGAAGTTGAACCAAATATCAGGAAAAACACAAAAACAAAAAGACGAGATGAAGATAGACGAAGCATCGGACTGATAGAACAAACAAACAAATAAACTAAAAACTGATCCAGTCTGGATTTATGGAGCATTTTATAAATTTATGGTTTTAGTATTGATTTATTAATTTAATCATCATTTTAGAGTTTTATTGTAATCAACATTAGACACCAGTAGAGCTTAAAAACATCTCCAGAACTTATAAAAACAAACTCCCTCTGAACACTCTGTTCCATAAACTGTAGATCTGCTGAAACCTGGATGCAGATTTAGAAACTCATCACATGAATTTCTTTCTGCTCGTCTGAACCAAACTGTTCCTTTTCTGCGTCAGTGTTTACTTCAAACATCTTTATTTATGTTGAAGGAAAAATTAGGATTCAGATATTAATTCTCCTGTAGATGAGCTTTTATTTTAACCCTTTGGAGTTCAGCGTAGCTGCGATTGCATAAATCAAATAAACGACACAAAGTGGCAAAAATGAGACAAAATTATCAAAATGAGAGACAAAATTATCAAAATAAGACACAACATCATAAATATGAGAGGAAATCAAATAAATGACACAAAATGGCAAAAATGGGACACAAAATCATCAAAACCAGGTACAAAATGGAAGAAATGAGACACAAAATTACCAAAATGAGACACAAAATCACAAAAACGAGACACAAAATCACAAAACTGAGACACAAAATCACAGAAATGACACAAAATGGCAAAAATGAGACAAAATCACAAAAATGACACAAAATCACAAAAATGAGACGCAAAATCACAAAAACGACACAAAATCACAAAAATGAGACACAAAAACAACACAAAATGGCAAAGACGAGACACAGAATCATCAAAACCAGGTATAAAGTGGCAAAGTGAGACACAAAATCAAAAAAATGAGACAAAATCACAAAAACGACACAAAATGGCAAAAATGAGACATAACAAAACGAGACACAAAATCACAAAAGCGAGTCATTTTGGTTTTTTATTGTCTAATTTTGGTTGTTTTGTGTCTAATTTTTGCTAATTTTTGTAGGTTTCTTGCACTTTTCAATAATTTATTGTCGTAGTTCAGACATCAGTCAATGCATGTTATTAAAATGTGGTATTTAAAGGTTATATTGATGTAGAGAAAATAAAAATACTCTAAAAAATTCCACTGCAGGATGTGAAGATGTAAGAATATGTCCTGGAGGTCTTAAAGAGCTTCATACTGTCCTCTGCTGTGGCTCCTTCTCAGATCATTTTCATTCTTCTGTTAATTCCTGGACTTTTAGATTCCGTCTTCGAACATTTTCGTCTCCTCTGGAATCTACACAAAGTTCCTCTGAAACAAAGTTAGTTTCTGCTTCAAAAACAGATGAATTCATGTAAAAGCAGCTGTGAGGTTTTGGCGTTTCAGTGCAGGAACTAGTTTGAGTTGTGTTGATTTCCTTAATTTCATTTCTTTATTTATCTGGACGGAACGGTGAATATTAATGAACATAAAATCTCACAAAGTTTACAGGTGGATTTAGCACAAGGCCGATTTCCATCTGTTGTCCTAAACATAAAAGAAAAACATTCAGAGTTAGAGACGGAATAAAACACTAGAATAAAACACCTCTAATATATAAATAATGATTCTTTCTGCTGTTGTTCCACGTGTTTCCATGATGTCGGTCCGTTCATCATCTTCATTCTCCTCTCTTCACGTTAGTCTTCCAGTTGTGATGATTTATTCCAGGATCTTTTCCCTCATGATGTTTCAAAAAAATGCCATTTCCTGATCATGTTCAGGAGGGTAGAATTAGTGTTTAGTCATTTTTAAACGTCTTCGTTGGTTCTTCTGTCTGTATCAGATAAACGCAGCTCTAAAACCAGTGATTCTGTTTCACATGTTAGTATTTATGTTCCAACATCAGAACTAGAGTCCTCATACAGACGCTGGTTTTCCTATTCATCAGTATATATTTTTAGTTTCATAAATGCTGTTCTTACTGCTCTCCGTATGATTCTGTTTCAGTGTTTCTGCTCTAGTTCTAGGTTGGGATGTTACAAGCCATGTAAAATACTAAATGTGGACTAAATAAAAAGGGCAGCATAAACACAAATAGAGACGATCGGATGAAAACAGAAAGATGTAGAATAATTTCAGACACAAGAAGAAACATGAAAACACACAAAAAACCCCTCAGCAGATGGAAACAGAACAACAGTAGACGCAAAATCAACACAAAAAGACGCTAAATGCCCAAAAAAATCCAGTCAAGCAGAACAAAAAGGCTCTAAATGAACACAAATAAATGCAAAACAAACTATAAGAAGCAGAAAAACTACATAAATGACAACATCAAGGATCGAATCTGAATGAAGTGTTTGACTTTTCCTGTCATTTCTGACCATTTAATAAAAACTAAAACATCTGATTCCCTGAGTAAATAACAATAATAATAATAATTTTATTTATAGAGCAGCTTTTAGAGGTGACGTGTCAGGAAATATTGATTACTAAATCCTGCTTTAACCGTCAGAATCCTCGTTTTTAGCTCCAGAGAGTCGGTTTAAACTTTAACTCTCCTGTGAGATTTATTTTTCAGGAACAGTGATGATGTTTAAAAAACCAACAAAATCCCAATAAACATCATTTATATCTCGTTATTTACTCCATCTCTATCAATATTTAGATGATCAGTGAGGATAATCCACCCGTTTTTCATAAATAACTCATGTTAAAGCTTTTTTGATGTTCATTTTTAAAGACTCAAGTATAAAAAAACAATATTTCTACATGACATTGATTTTTTTTTAAAGTTTTATTTGACATTTTTATTTTTAAGGAGATGATAAATTAACACATATCTTCAGTTCAGGGTGCAAATATGTGAAATGAAGCATTTTCTTTGTTGTTTTTAAGCCGAGCAGAAGAAATTTCACGCCGAAAAACCACTTTTAACGTTTTTATTTAGATTTTTTTGCTTTAAAATGAGTCAATTGGACCCTGAACATAACAGGAGGGTTGAAGAGACTGGAGTTATCGTCTGTTCCAGAACAAGGCCTCGGTGTTTTACCGTCTCTGCTTCCTTCTTCTGTCCTCGGCTCGTTGTTGTTGTTGTTTGTTGACGGTGTTTGTTGGTCTCTGTCGCCCCCCACCTGCTGCTGCTGGTACTGCTGCTGCTCTTCACTCATTAAATCAGATTCACTCGACGTCTCGAGGTTCTTCTGTCGGTTCTCCTGTTAGAACGAGGCTGAGAACCTGCTTCTATGTCAGTAAAACACGTCTCAGACGAATCAAAAGCACCTCAGAGTTCTTTACAGGAAGTGAAAAGCAGATTTAGAAACTAAAAGCTCAGAAAAACAACTGAATCAGAGTCGGTAAGAAATAAAAAGATAAATAAAAGAAAAATGATTGATTGGAATGATTAGAAGTCTAAAATGCTACCAGAATTTTAAAAAGTGGCAGTTAATAAATAAATGCAACTACTCCAGAAGGAAAACTATAGATGGAAACATATTTGGTGTTAAATTATTTAGAACTTTGGAGCAATATTTGTTAATAAAGCTAATTTTGAATATTTTAAATCCCTCTAAAAATCAAACAAAAATAAATTGTCAATTTTATTTTACATTTCTGAGTATTTTTATTAGTTACTATCTGTATTTCAACAAAAAATCTGTAAAAACAAGCCAATTCTACTAAAAAATTGCGGCTAAAAATGTAAAATATGGTAAAAAAAAATGTCTGTTTTTGCGCAATAAAATATGCAAGTGTCTTCAGTAAAATTTATTAATTGTGCATAAAATGTAAATAAAGTTAATTTTCAACATTTTAAATGCCTCTAAAAATTCAAACAGAAATTAATTCTGGATTTTATTTCATTTTATTAAAATTTTTGAGTGTTTTTATTAGTTCTCTTCCAACAAAACAGGTAAAATCTGTAAAAATGAGTCAATTATCCTAAACATCTCAGTTAGAATGAGCTAAAATGGACAGTATGATAACAATAATGTGTTTTTGAGCAATAAAACATGCAAATGTATTCAAGAAAATCCCCCAAAATAAAGTATATACCGGTAATTGTGCATAAAATGAGTGTTTTTATTTTCTGTATTTAAACAAAACAAGTAAAATAACAGTAAATTATTCCAAAAATCACAGTTTAAAATGCACAGTGTGACAAAAATATGTGTTTTCGAGCAGTAAAACATGTTTTTTAATGTCGAGTTTTGTTAGATACATTTTTAAATGTAAAAACTTTTCCTCTGAACAGTTTCTGGGTTTCACATTTTTTTGATGAAATTTCAGGATGTTATTCTGAGATTTGGTGAAAGTTTCTGGTGATTAAACTCAACGTTCTCCAACAGAATTTTCAACTTAAAAAAAAAAATCTAGAACCTGTGGAGTGGTGGACGAGAATATTCAACAGAACCAACCATCAGAGAGGAGATAAACCAAATAAACCTTCATAAATCTGCTGATAAATAAATAAATCAGAGAAAAGACTTCCAGAGAAACTGGAACCATCATCTCCAAACACAGGAGAAGGTTTATGGCTTCACTTATCAGGTAGTTACGAGGTTCTTCTCCAGGTAGGTTCACCACCAGTCACACCTTGATCAGCTCCCGTCTCCTCAAACAGGAAGTTAGAACCGAACAAGCCTCTTGGATGAAGGTGAATCATCCTCAAGAACCAAAAACAAGTCCGGTTCTGCTGAGTTTGCTGTGACCAGGACGACTGAGAACCTTCACAAACCTTCATAGAAACCAGTTCTGGTTCCATCTAATGTTCTGCTTGTTGCTCTCCAGGACCCGTTGGACCCTGGTCGCTGTGTGATGGTGATCCGGTCTCTGGTTCCCGGTGGTTCTGCAGAACGTCGTGGCAGTTTGCTTCCTGGAGACCAGCTGGTGTCGGTCAACCAGACCCAGCTGGACATGCTCACCCTGGCCGAGGCCGTGGAGGTTCTGAAGTCCGCCCCGCCTGGAACCGTCCGCCTGGGCATCAGGAAACCTCTGGTAGGTCTGGACCTGCTGGCTTCAGGGTCCCAGTCTTGGAACCTCTTCTAAGTCTAGATCAGATCCTTTAGCTTCAGTTTTGAACCTTCTGCTTCCTGGTCCAGGTCCAGATCTTTGAGTCGAAGGTGACTGATGAACTGTAGATCTTCTAGCTGCTGATCTTAGACCTTCTAGTTGTATCTCCAGCTCTAGCTCCATGAGTTCCAGTTGTTCATAAAGACTACTTGGTTGTAGATCCAAACCTTCTAGTAGCACATCAGACGATGTCAAACCTTCTGCTCTTTCGTTGAGACTTTTTGTCTGTAGGTCCAGACTTTTACTTTGGGATCCAAACCACCAACTAGTGGAGCCAAACCTTCTAGGATCTTCAGTTCCTCCACCTTTAGGTCCAGATATTTCAGGTTTCTTTGAGACTCTTCTCAGTGTTTGTAAAGTTCTTCTGGTTTTAAATGAACTTCAGCAGCAGTTTGGTCCAGAAGCTCCTGAATTTACATCTCGATGTGTTGACTTCACTCTGACCCGTTTGTAGGTGGAGTCACCTGAGAGGAAGGAGGAGGACAGCATCCAGGTGTCTCCTATGAACATCCAGCTACGTGTCCCAAAGGTAACAGACACTTTTAAACTGATGCTTTTTCATTTTGTATGAAGCTGGAAAAATGTTGGCGACGTGAATGAAACTGACTCCAGAACAGCCAGAACTGACCAGAGACCGGGTTTATCTTGATTTAGGTCTTTGTGAGATCGAGAGCTTTGTTGGGTTTAGCTAACAAAGGGCCAACATGACAGAGACTTTTGTAGCAGTTAATGGTTTCTGTGTCTTGTTTTTGTCATTTTCTGTCTTGTTTTTGCGATTTTGTGTCTTGTTTTTGTCATTTTATGTGTCGTTTTTGTCTTTTTGTCTCGTTTTTGTCATATTTTTGTCATTTTCTGTCTTGTTTTTGTCATTTTCTGTCTTTTTTTTCATTTTGTGTCTAGTTTTTGTCATTTTGTGTCTTGTTTTTGTCATTTTGTGTCTAGTTTTTGTCATTTTGTGTCTAGTTTTTGTCATTTTGTGTCTCATCATTTTATGTCTCATTTTTGTCGTTTCCATCATCCAACAGTGTTCCTAAAGAATGTGTAGAGCAAAGCTATGTCCTCTTTTCTATTTTCCATATTTTCATCACATTGTCAGCCTTGATTGAACGTCTCACTCTACCTCATATTATCAGGATCAGACTAATTCTTTTGACTGTTTTCCATCAGTCAGTTTGTCCTCTTGGTCAGCAGTAACAGCAGCTAAATATCTAGCTTCTACTGCTGAGAAAAAGCTAACATTAGCATGGATTAGCAACCCTGTTACTGTGATCAGAGTAGGGTTAGCAAACAACACAGAAAACATGGAATATAAATGGTACCATTGATGTGGAAGCTGAGCCAATCAAGCCTTAAAACAGGAGCTCTTATTCAGCGGAGGTTCTTTAATGAAACATGTTTCTGGTTCACCTTCATGTTGGAGAAACACAAATAAAAGCGTGAATGAGAGCGTCAGGGTTTAACAGGTGTTCCTAATAAAGTGACCACTGAGTCCACTCTGTCTCTCCTGTTGAAGTTAATCAAGCTGCTTCAGACTAATTGGACCATTAAGATCTTCTCCTCCTCCACATCATTCCTTCCTCCCTCCATCTCCGTTCATCTTCCAAATTGAAATCTGGACTCGTCGCTCGTTTCGCTGCCGTTTGCTTTATCGGTCCGACACCGGCTGAGCAGCGCTGCCAAGAGATCCGACCGTAGAGAAAAATGAATAAATGAATGTAAATAAATATAAATAAATACGTGCAGCCTGACGGGGATGAAGAGGGATAGGAGCAGAGTTCAGAGAGGATTCATCAGAGAGGATTTAAAAAGTGATAAATGATGGAAAGCAGCCGCTGCAACACGACAACTCTTTATTTAAACAGAATAAAAGAGTCAAAATGTAGAGTTAGACTCTGGTTAAACTCCAACATGATCCGTCTGGAGCTAGTCTTCCATAAATTAATGATCTTTGCTGTTTTATACAAACAGATCTGAGAAAAACCAGATGCTGATGGAGGTTCTGAAGTTTTCTGATGCTTCTTATTTCACTTTTATCACTAAAATGCCAGAAAACAGAACTGGACGACACAGATGGAAATATTATCGCAGGAAACAGCTTCATTTCAGTCCAAAGTTGCCCAATATTAGTTAAAGTCGTTCTATTTTAGCTGAAGTTGCTCTAAATGAGTTAAAGTTGACCTACACTGCCGTTCAAAAGTTTGGGGTCACCCAGAAAATTCCATGTCTTCCATGAAAACTCTCATTTTCATTCATGTGCTAACATAACTACACAAGGGTTTTCTAATCATCAATGAGCCTTTCAACAACATTAGCTAACACAATGTAGAAGCTAGATATTTAGCTGCTGTTACTGCTGACCAAGAGGACAAACTGACTGATGGAAAACAGTCAAAAGAATTAGTCTGATCCTGATAATATGAGGTAGAGTGAGACGTTCAATCAAGGCTGACAATGGGATGAAAAGATGGAAAATAGAAGAGAGGACATAGCTTTGTTCTACCCATTCTTTAGGAAAACTGTTGGAGGATGGAAACGACAAAAATGAGACAGAAAACGTCAAAAACAAGACACAAAATGACAAAAATGAGATGAAAACAACAAAAATGAGATAGAAAATGACAAATACGAGACAGAAAATGACAAAAATAAGACAGAATATGCCAAAAACAAGACAAAAAAAGACAAAAACGAGACAAAACAATGACAAAAATGAGACATAAAATGACAAAAATGACACCAAACAACAAAATGAGACACAACACGACAAAAACAAGAAACAAAATGAAAAAAACGAGACACAAAATGACAAAAACGAGACACAAAATGACAAAAATGAGACACAAAATGACAAAAATGAGACACAAAACGACAAAAACGAGACACAAAACGACAAAAACGAGACACAAAACAACGAAAATGAGACATAAAATGACAAAAATGAGACATAAAATGACAAAAACGTCATCACTAGATTCTGCTAAAACGTTGTGGGAAACGTTCCATGAATAATAATTATTACTTAAAATATTATGTTGATTAAAAAAATGTTCCCACAATTACAGAGATGAGTAAAAAAAATAAAGCCAAAAAAGGAGATTTAAATTTTATTTGAACTGTTTTATTGGAGTCTTCAGTCCCCCCATTTTAGGGGAACTCCAGACTTATTTAGTATTTAAAACATTTTAAACTATATTTATTTATTTTATTTTTTTATATTTAATTTTCTCCTAGTTTTATAGATTTGGTCTCAGGACAAGAACATTTACACAACTACTGCATGTTTTAGGGTTTAATACGTGGATTATTGGATGGAAAATGTCCTCCAGGTCTGGAATGATCCATTTCCTGAAAGAACTGACAAATGTGCATCTAAGAACCTTAAAAAAAGATTCTCTGTGGACACCATTAATCCAGAGAACTTTAGCTGAAATGGTTTTTTAAGTCAAAGTGTCATGAACAGGTTGGCAAACGAGTACGTGAACGAAGCTGTTGGCCGTTTATTAATCAGTTTCAGACAGATGTTAAAGATCTCAGAGTCCAGACGCTCAGAGTAACACAAAATCAGTCCCTGCGAGGAGGAACGTAGAACCTAAAACCTTAAATGAACATCTGGATCCAAACTAAACGTCCAGAACCTCTGATCTGATGCTGGAGACACGACGAGGTTTAGAACTTTGATGTTTCAGCTGCAAATGTAGAAATTTACAGCATTTCTGGGTTCCTTCCATTAGAACACATTTAATATGTTGGGATTTTAACTGTGATGGAAATTTCTCAGTTTTCTGACGTTTTATCCAAACGATTCATCCAGAATAAAACAAATGAAACCGTGTTTAGCTGCAGCTCTGATTTCAGGCTTCTTCCTGTCACCAAAATTTAAAGCAGATTTTTGTAGTTTTTACTGCAGCAGCTTGATTTTCTTTAGACTAAAACATGTAATTTACCTAAAATCCTGTGTTTAATTTTATAGACGGCATTATTTTCCTGACAAATGTTCGTCTTCCTGCAGCTCAGACTAACCGTCCTGCTGCTGTCGAGCTCTAACTGTAAATCTAAGATGGTTTCCTGGGTTAATATTTTGTGATTTCTGAAGCCATGATAGAAATTTCTCAGTTTTCTGACGTTTCATCGACCAAATGATTCATCCAAAATAAAACAGTGTTCAGCTGCAGCTCTGATTTCAGAATGTAAAGCTGATTTTTATTGTTTTTACTGCAGCAGGTTGATTTTAATTCAACTAGAACATGTAATTTACCTTAATTCCTTTGCTTTACGTTATAGAAGGCATTAATTTCCTGACAAACGTCCGTCTTGCTGCAGCTCAGACTAACCGTCCTGCTGCTGTCGAGCTCTAACCGTCCGTGAAGCTCACACATCGGCCGCCTGACCGCCGGCTTCTCTCCGGGTCGCGGCGCTTCCTGTCCCCTCCTTCCTCCTCTCTATCACCTCCATCTCCTCCATCTCTCTCTCCCTCCTTCCTCCTCTCTCCTCTATCACCTCCATCTCCTCCATCTCTCCCTCCCGTTCACCTTCCTTCACCCTCTCCCCCTCTCTCCTCTGTCTCCCGGCTGCTGACTCAGCTGGACGGCTGAATGGGATAAAGTGCTCCATCAGCTCAACCAGCAGCATCTCTTAAGTAGTCGGAGGGAGGGGGGGTACTGTGAGGACACCATGGTCCTCAGCAGCAGTACACGCAGTACTGCAGTACAGGAAAATACTGCAGTACACTTACTACTGCAGTACTAATGAGCCCCACAGTACAGGAAAGTGCAAGTGCAACAAAAACATCAGTTTGTGTCTCCCGATGTAAAAGATAATCGTCTTTATGCTCAAAATCCACCAACATTTACTGGATGTCTGCAGAGAAAATAACATTCAGAGTAAATATTGATGCGGACTCATTGGTAGGAAACAGAACCTGGAGTTCATAGAGGTCCAGATGTTGATGTTCATAGAGGTCCAGATGTTGATGTTCATAGAGGTCTAGATGTTGGTGTTCACACAGACAAAATAGTTTCAAACAGATCCAAATGACTAATATGATTTATATTTCCTCCTACTATTGGCAGCAGCACAAAAGCATCAGGTTCTACTGATGTTAGAGCCTCAACAGTTGGAGAAATGTCGAACAAAGACTTTATTTTAGTAGAAATATGGATCCATCCATAGATATACACTTACAGGAACTTGATGGAGACACTAGACCATTGGACGGATTGAACGTTCAGCCCTTTTTTCCATTTTCAAGGACTAATAATTGTTGATTATTGTCATTTTGGACAGTTCTGAGTCATTCTAGGCAAGTTTCAAGTAACTTTGGACAGTCTTTATTTGATTTTGGACACAAGTTTTTTATCATTTTGGACAAATTTTGAGTCATTTTAGACAATTTTTTGAGTAATCTTGGACAAGTTAGAGGTCATTTTGGAGTAATGTTGGATGACTTTCAAGTCAATTTTGATTAGTTTTGAGTCATTTAAATAATTTTGGATGGAACTCAAGTCAACATATCTAAAAACTGGACCCTTGTCTGGTCAAACTTTAACCCATCAGATTCTACTGATGTTAGAGCCTCAACAGTTGGAGAAATGTGGACCAAAGACTGTATTTTAGTAGAAATATGGATCCATCCATAGATATACACTTACAGGAACTTTGTGGAGACACTAGACCAGAGATTGGAGATTTCTTGCTATTTTCACAGTTCAAAACTTCAAATTTCTCCTTTTATCTATTCAATCATTCTGACCTGATGAAACTATTCCGTCTGTTCTCTCCACATTTCATGGCTGTTTGAGTTTAATTTCTGGAGATATTGAACCTTTAAATAACTTCTCAGGTTTTTAAAAAAAAAAAGAATTTACACTTCTGAAAACATGAAATTGTCAAAATTCAGCCCAAACATTTTCTAGAACTTAGTTTTGGGTCCTAAATAACAAATAAATAAACTGAACAGAATCTGAGATGTTGAAAGGAACCAGACTGACATGAAAAAGTTCTAAAATAATCAATACATTCAGTACGATGAGTTTATCACGGTTCCACTTCAGAACCTTAAGTGTTCAGACAAGACAAAGATCTTAGATCAGGATCAGGATCTTTGCTGGACGCCCTCCATCTCTCGTAGAACCAGAACCCACTGTGGTCCTCTGGGTTCTGTTGTGTTCTCCTGTGTTCTGTTCTGTTCTGTTCTGCCGTTCCTCATGTCCTCTGCGCCGCGGTCTGTTTTATCTCCTGTTTTATATGCAGCTAATTTGGCTGAAGAGGTTCTTTCACAGCCCACAGGTCTCTGATGGGTTCCCATAAAGAACGTCGGTGCTGTCACTTCAGTGGCGGATCGTTTCGTCAGCTGACCGGAGAACCCGTTAACGTCCACACCTCGTTAGCTCCCGGAGGTCGAACCGATCTGCTGCTGTTTGTGTAGAGCTGCAGTTAGAACACAACAGAACACAGTAGAACACAACAGAACACAGCAGAATCCAGTGTTCTTTGTTCATTCTTTGTCATTTTATTCATGTTTTCTGACATTTTTCAGACATTTTATTCTTTGTTTTCACAGATTTTATTGATATTGTTTGACTTTCTTAACCGGTTTTTGCAAATCACCTTTAAGTAGATTCCTCACCTGTAGGTAGATTCCTCACCTGCAGGTAGATTCCTCACCTGCAGGTAGATTCCTCACCTGCAGGTAGATTCCTCACCTGTAGGTAGATTCCTCACCTGCAGGTAGATTCCTCACCTACAGGTAGATTCCTCACCTGTACATAGATTCCTCACCTGTAGGTAGATTCCTCACCTACAGGTAGATTCCTCACCTACAGGTAGATTCCTCACCTGTAGGTAGATTCCTCATCTGTAGGTAGATTCCTCACCTACAGGTAGATTTCTCACCTGTACATAGATTCCTCACCTGTAGATAGATTCCTCACCTGTAGGTAGGTTCCTCACCTGTAGGTAGATTACTTACCTGTAGGTAGATTCCTCACCTACAGGTAGATTCCTCACCTACAGGTAGATTCCTCACCTGTAGGTAGATTCCTCACCTGTACGTAGATTCCTCACCTGTAGGTAGATTCCTCACCTGCAGGTAGATTCCTCACCTACAGGTAGATTCCTCACCTGTAGGTAGATTCCTCACCTGTAGGAGATTCCTCACCTGCAGGTAGATTCCTCACCTGTAGGTAGATTCCTCACCTACAGGTAGATTCCTCACCTGTAGGAGATTCCTCACCTACAGGTAGATTCCTCAACTACAGGTAGATTCCTCACCTGCAGGTAGATTCCTCACCTGCAGGTAGATTCCTCACCTGTACGTAGATTCCTCACCTGCAGGTAGATTCCTCACCTGCAGGTAGATTCCTCACCTGCAGGTAGATTCCTCACCTGCAGGTAGATTCCTCACCTGTAGGAGATTCCTCACCTACAGGTAGGTTCCTCACCTGTAGGTAGATTACTTACCTGTAGGTAGATTCCTCACCTACAGGTAGATTCCTCACCTACAGGTAGATTCCTCACCTACAGGTAGATTCCTCACCTGTAGGTAGATTCCTCACCTGTACGTAGATTCCTCACCTGTAGGTAGATTCCTCACCTGCAGGTAGATTCCTCACCTACAGGTAGATTCCTCACCTGTAGGTAGATTCCTCACCTGTAGGAGATTCCTCACCTGCAGGTAGATTCCTCACCTGTAGGTAGATTCCTCACCTACAGGTAGATTCCTCACCTGTAGGAGATTCCTCACCTACAGGTAGATTCCTCAACTACAGGTAGATTCCTCACCTGCAGGTAGATTCCTCACCTGCAGGTAGATTCCTCACCTACAGGTAGATTCCTCACCTGTACGTAGATTCCTCACCTGCAGGTAGATTCCTCACCTGCAGGTAGATTCCTCACCTGCAGGTAGATTCCTCACCTGTAGGTAGATTCCTCACCTGCAGGTAGATTCCTCACCTACAGGTAGATTCCTCACCTGTACATAGATTCCTCACCTGTAGGTAGATTCCTCACCTACAGGTAGATTCCTCACCTACAGGTAGATTCCTCACCTGTAGGTAGATTCCTCATCTGTAGGTAGATTCCTCACCTACAGGTAGATTTCTCACCTGTACATAGATTCCTCACCTGTAGATAGATTCCTCACCTGTAGGTAGGTTCCTCACCTGTAGGTAGATTACTTACCTGTAGGTAGATTCCTCACCTACAGGTAGATTCCTCACCTACAGGTAGATTCCTCACCTACAGGTAGATTCCTCACCTGTAGGTAGATTCCTCACCTGTACGTAGATTCCTCACCTGTAGGTAGATTCCTCACCTGCAGGTAGATTCCTCACCTACAGGTAGATTCCTCACCTGTAGGTAGATTCCTCACCTGTAGGAGATTCCTCACCTGCAGGTAGATTCCTCACCTGTAGGTAGATTCCTCACCTACAGGTAGATTCCTCACCTGTAGGAGATTCCTCACCTACAGGTAGATTCCTCAACTACAGGTAGATTCCTCACCTGCAGGTAGATTCCTCACCTGCAGGTAGATTCCTCACCTGTACGTAGATTCCTCACCTGCAGGTAGATTCCTCACCTGCAGGTAGATTCCTCACCTGCAGGTAGATTCCTCACCTGCAGGTAGATTCCTCACCTGTAGGAGATTCCTCACCTACAGGTAGGTTCCTCACCTGTAGGTAGATTACTTACCTGTAGGTAGATTCCTCACCTACAGGTAGATTCCTCACCTACAGGTAGATTCCTCACCTACAGGTAGATTCCTCACCTGTAGGTAGATTCCTAACCTGTAAGTAGATTCCTCACCTGTAGGTAGATTCCTCACCTGCAGGTAGATTCCTCACCTACAGGTAGATTCCTCACCTGTAGGTAGATTCCTCACCTGTAGGAGATTCCTCACCTGCAGGTAGATTCCTCACCTGTAGGTAGATTCCTCACCTACAGGTAGATTCCTCACCTGTAGGAGATTCCTCACCTACAGGTAGATTCCTCAACTACAGGTAGATTCCTCACCTGCAGGTAGATTCCTCACCTGCAGGTAGATTCCTCACCTACAGGTAGATTCCTCACCTGTACGTAGATTCCTCACCTGCAGGTAGATTCCTCACCTGCAGGTAGATTCCTCACCTGCAGGTAGATTCCTCACCTGCAGGTAGATTCCTCACCTGCAGGTAGATTCCTCACCTACAGGTAGATTCCTCACCTGTAGGAGATTCCTCACCTACAGGTAGATTCCTCAACTACAGGTAGATTCCTCACCTGCAGGTAGATTCCTCACCTGTAGGTAGATTCCTCACCTACAGGTAGATTCCTCACCTACAGGTAGATTCCTCACCTGCAGGTAGATTCCTCACCTGCAGGTAGATTCCTCAACTACAGGTAGATTCCTCACCTGTAGGTAGATTCCTCACCTACAGGTAGATTCCTCACCTACAGGTAGATTCCTCACCTGTAGGTAGATTCCTCACCTACAGGTAGATTCCTCACCTACAGGTAGATTCCTCACCTGTAGGAGATTCCTCACCTACAGGTAGATTCCTCAACTACAGGTAGATTCCTCACCTGCAGGTAGATTCCTCACCTGTAGGTAGATTCCTCACCTACAGGTAGATTCCTCACCTGCAGGTAGATTCCTCACCTGCAGGTAGATTCCTCACCTGTCAGTAAACCTGTCTCCCATCGTTTTGCTGCAGTTCCTGCTGCAGCGCTGCGTTCTCTGAAAGCTTCTCTCCATGACGTCGACTCGTCATCTCCGCTGTCCTCATCTTCTAATGGCCGAGATATTAAATGACAGCGTCTTTAAATCTTATGAATATGAGGCCATGCAGTCACGGCCAATACACATCAGTCTGCAGAACATCCTGTTAGCGTTATGAGCTCTGCGCCGCCGCCGCCGTCTGCTCCTCACCTCCATTATACGGCCGTGATGGGCCGGCTTCCCAGGCCCAAATTAAAAGAAGAGGACCAGAGTCCTTGACGATGAGGCTTCGTCGATGGAAATTAGCCTAAGTGTTGTCATTAATATTTCCCGGCGCGGGCTAATGTCTGCGTCGTAACGTTAAGAACAGGATATCCCCCCAGTATCTGCTGAGGGAGGCTCTTTGGGGAGTTGGAGGAAACCTTTATGTGTCCAGAGATGAAGGCTAATGTTCAAAGTACGTCAAGTTTTAGATTTAGTGAGAGCTGCAGTTTTCAGTTTAGTTTCTGCTCTGAGGGGAAGAGCTGCCGGCTGGAGGCTGCTGTCAGACAGAAATGAGAAGAAAAGAAGCTCTGATGGAGCCGTTTGCTGCAGGAACATGGATTTCTTCATGTTCTCACACCTTCCCCTGGTTCTGTTTGTCAGGTTCAAGTTTAAAGTATTTGCAGGAAGAAGAAAGAGGAGGAAGACACATTGAATTTCCCTCAAGATTAATAAGTTTGAGTCATTCTGAGTGATTTTGGACAAGCTTTAAGTCATTTTTGATACATTTGGAGTCATTTTGGACAGTTTGAAGTTATTGGGGACCATTTATGAGTAGTTTTGGGCAACGTGTGAGTCACTTTGGACATTCATTTCAAAATAATTTCATTCAAATTTAGTTTCCATTCAGACATGTTTTGATTCTTTTGAAAGTTTTAGTGATATTTTGGGACAAGTTTGAAATTATTTTATACACAGATAAAAATGGGTCCAAGATCGGATCCAAATCCTAAAGTCACCCAAATATTCAATTATGGGCCTTAAAATGGAATTTAAAAGGTTAAAATGAGTCAATTTAACATATTTTAGACTGTTTTGGATGATTTCTGAGCCATTTTTGACAATTTCCATGTAATTCTGAAGAAATTTTAAGTGATTTTGCGCAGATTTTAAATGATTTTGGACGAATTTGGAGTAAAATTGGACATTTTGGATCCATCCATCCATCATCCTTCCATCCATCCATCCATCCATCATCCATCCATCCATCCATCCATCCATCCATCCATCCATCCATCCATCCATCCGTCCATCCATCATCCTTCCATCCGTCCGTCCATCCATCCATCCATCCATCCATCCATCCATCCATCCATCCATCCATCCATCCACCCATCATCCCATCCATCCATCCATCCATCCATCATCCATCCATCCATCCATCCATCCGTCCATCCATCATCCTTCCATCCATCCGTCCATCCATCCATCCACCCATCATCCATCCATCCATCCATCCATCCATCCGTCTAGATGCTGGATATAAACTAATAAACTGGTTTCATGTATTTGGGCTGCATATTAAACATCACGTTGATGTTTTTCACCTTAAAATGAACAATTTATAAGTTCATAATGTGTTTTCCACTATTTTACATCCTGCTTTAGTATTTATTTAGTCTTTTTTGTCTTTATTTGAGGCACAGACTGAACAAAAGGGTCATTCCATGAAAAATCAGTCTTTAAACAAACCTCCTCAGAACATCTGGTTCTTCATCTCCAGTAACTTTATCAATGATCAGAGTTCTACCTTCATACTGGGAATATTTCCAGAGTTCCAGGTCCTTGAAGTCCATAGAGGTGGGTCCAGATTTATCACTTTTTAATGGACTTTTTCCATCATTTCTGAGCCTCAGGACTTCACCAGTCCAGCAGATAGACACATGACCTTTAAGGAGAAAAAACACATCTGAGTTCTGAGAAAAACTGACTCGAGATGAGTTTAAATCCATCCAGGAGTCTCAGTCTGAACACTGATTGAAATGTGACCAATTTTTGTTTTTTTTGTCATTTTTGGACCAATAATTTTGGTAGAATTTGGTGTAATTTTGGTCATCTTTTGTCATTTCAAGCTTTTTTTTAACCATTTCTGACAAATATTGAGAAATTTGAGATGATTTTTGTGTAGTTCTGGATAACTTTAATGACATTTTGAGACATTTCTGATGAATGAAAAACACATTTGAGTTTGGATAAAAACTGCAACCAGATCAGTTTTACATCCAACCAGGTGTCACTAATTAAAGACACAAAAATTTACAAATTTTTAGTCATTTTGGACCAATTTGAACAATTTAGGACAACTTTCAAGTAATTTTGAACAATTCTTTGAGTCATTCTGAACATTTTCTGAAGCTTTTTAAATAATTTTCTTACTTACAGTAACTTTATTAATGATCAGAGTTGAGTGTCTGGACGTCACATTAGAGCTTCAAGGATGGAACATTTGATCTGATTTTAACTGAGATCCGTCGTGAAGGAAGAACGAACCTTTACTAACAGCGGGAACTTTGGTTTTATGATTTTAAACTTTAATAATCTGGAGTTTATCTTCTTTCTCTTGGTGTCTCAGGGTTTCGGTGACGGCTCCATCCTCCCTGAAGACCTCCGTCAGGACGAGGAGGAGCCGGAGCTGATCCTGGACGGAGGTCTTCCTCGATACGCCTCCTCCTCCAGGACCTCCTGCCTGCTGCAGAGAGGAGAAGATAGCAGGGAGATGGCCGTAGATGAGGAGGAGGAGGAGGAGGAGGAGGAGGAGGAGGAGGAGGAAGAGGAGCACAGAGTCGAGGAGAAGACCAGCTCCCTCCCCAGGAAACCTCCTCCATCCTGGGAGGAGTGGAAGCTGTCCTCCCTGAGCCGGACCGGAAGACCAGAGGAGGTGAGGAGCAATAAATAATGTTTTTATTCAGGATCAGATCTGTGTTTCTGATCCTGAATAACTTTTTATTTACTGAATGTTGGGTTTTCATTCAGGATCACATCTGTGTTTCTGTGGTTTAATTTAACATCTTTGTCGAGTCTTTTTTGTGTTTCTGCTTCCAGACGTGGAGACGAGAGAATCAGGACGATGAAGATCTGCAGAGGTCCAACCATGAGAGCATCGTGTCCGTAGGAAACCTGATCCTGGGTCAGTTTAAAGACCAGCTTTAAAATCAGACAAACCAGCACATGATATTAACTGAACTAAACTGATCAGTCTGTTGTGGCCACAGATAAACGCTTCCATCATTTAAACCAGGAGAGTCAAACTCAGCCTAGTCCAGGTTCCACATCCAGTCCAGTCTGATCTCCAGTAAAACCAGTAAAACCACAGCATAATAACCTATAAATAACCACAACTCCTAATGGTTCCTTTGTTTTAGTGCAAAAAAGAGACAAAAAGGAAACACAAAATGGCAAAAACGAGAAACAAAATGACAAAAACATGAGACAAATGACAAGTCAGACAAAAAAAGACAAAAAACAACAAAAATGAGAAAATATTACAAAAATGAGACAAAATGAAAAACAAGACACAAAATGACAAAAAAATTAGGCACGAAACAAAACCAAAAAGGGACAAAAACATTACAAAGTGACAAAAAATGAACACAAATGACACAAACGAGACAAAAAACCAGCAAAAACAAGAAACAAAATGACAAAAAATGAGACAGACATGAAACAAAACAAAAACAGACAAAAAATTAGACCAAAAAATTACTAAGTGGGAAAAAAAGAGACAAATGACAAAAGCGAGCCAAAAAATTACAAAAATTATACAATTATATATTACTAAAGTCAGACAAAAAATGTCAAAACAACAAAAACATTAAAAAAAAAAAATAAATAAATTAAAAAAAAAAAAAAAAAAAAAAAAAAAAAAAATATATATATATATATATATATATATATATATATATATATATATATATAACACTGATTATATATATATCCATCCATCCATCCATCTTCTACCGCTGATCCGGGTCGGGTCGCGGGGGCAGCAGCTTTAGGAGGGAAGCCCAGACCTCCCTCTCCCCGGCCACATCATCTAGCTCCTCCCGGGGGACCCCAAGGCGTTCCCAGGCCAGCTGGGAGACATAGTCTCTCCAGCGTGTCCTGGGTCTTCCCCGGGGCCTCTTCCCAGTGGGACGTGCCCTAAACACCTCACCAGGGAGGCGTCCAGGAGGCATCCTAATTAGATGCCCGAGCCACCTCATCTGGCTCCTCTCTACGCGGAGGAGCAGCGGCTCTACTCTGAGATCCTCCCGGATGGCCGAGCTTCTCACCCTATCTCTAAGGGAGAGCCCAGCCACCCTGCGGAGGAAACTCATTTCAGCCGCTTGTACCCGCGATCTTGTTCTTTCGGTCACTACCCAAAGCTCGTGACCATAGGTGAGGGTAGGAACGTAGATCGACCGGTAAATTGAGAGCTTCGCCTTTCGGCTCAGCTCCCTCTTTACCACGACGGACCTGTACAGCGCCCGCATTACTGCGGAGGCCGTAGCAATCCGCCGGTCGATCTCTCGTTCCATCCTTCCCTCACTCGTGAACAAGACCCCGAGGTACTTAAACTCCTCCACTTGGGGCAGGACCTCATCCCTGACCCGGAGAGTGCACTCCACCCTTTTCCGGCTGAGGACCATGGACTCGGATTTGGAGGTGCTGATCCTCATCCCAACCGCTTCACACTTAAATTATTTAAAAAAAATAATTTAATTTAATTAATTGCAGCGGGAATAACGCGTTAAAATTAAAAACGCAATTACTTGCACCCTCCTCAGTTCCCTCATTTCTGGCACACCAGTAACTCTGATGAACACTCCAGCCCAGTAGGTGGCGGTAATGAACCTAAAGTCTGTTGGTAGCATGAAGAAGAAGCACAGGAAGCACTGAGTGAAGTCAGGCACTGGTGAACAGTGAAGGAAGAGGAGATTGAGCTTGTTGGACAGAAATTTTTCTTTTAAAAATCTTCCCGATGACAGCTTGGATAAAAGCCTGGTTGTGTGCAAATTGTACAACAAAGAGTTTTCTGATCACTGCGTCACTTCAAGCCGACGGTATCACCTCAATGTAAAACATGTTGCTGTTAGCACCAGAGCTAACGTTAGCTACGAGTCATGCTAACGGCTAACGGTGTAGCCATCCTATAATAGACCACTTTTCTAGACAGTGCTTGAGTTTACAGAAAGTCTTAAAATGTTGAATAAAATCGCTATAATTGCACTTAGATTTGCAGTAATCTGTGAATGTAGCAGACAGATGAAAAATGCAGATAAATAGAAATGAAACATTTTGTGGTTTAAGTTTTTACTCCGTTGAGGCTCTGCCTCCTTGGAGGAGGAATAACCTAAACAACAAAAATATCTCTTTTAATAACTTAATTATAAACTTTTTGTTTATGAAAAAATTACAGAAATAAAAATTGATATTCCTATAAAAAGAACCATCAAAATTACACCATTTATCAGACTCAGAAAAGATGAAAACAGAATGAATCTTTGGATTTTCAACTTTCTGAAGCTCCTTGAATTACTTATGCTGATTTTATGTGCCATACAGTGGAAAATACAACTAAATTCAGGCTTTAAGTCATCAAAATCACTTTTTTCTATATGTCCCATTTTCCTTTTTTTAAATAAATTTTAAATTATAAACACGTATGTCTATTCATTGATTCAACTGTCAACCACAATTTTATTTGAATTGAAAAACTTCATTTATTGTGTCAAATATTGCTATTTGACAAAACAGCAATTAATTGTGATTAATTAATTACAAAGCCTGTAATTAGATTAAATTTTTAAATCGTGTCCCACCACTAATATGTATATATATATATATATATATATATATATATATATATATATATATATATATATACACACACACATACATATATAGTTCAGTTTTCATGTCGATTCTGATCAATAGTCAGAAAATCATCTGATTCAGATGATGACAGTTGGTAGAAGCTGCAGTTTCCAGATGTTCCCTGAACGCCTCACTAGTCTCATAGACCAATCATTAGCTGTGATGTCACGTTTACCTGGTACAGGTGAGTCTCTCCACCTGGACTGAATCAGATTAACGTGTTTTTCTGCCTCCAGGTCTCAGAGACTCTGAAGCTGATTCTGAACTCACCCTGACTGACACCGACTCAGAGTCAGTACCTGATCACCTGCTGACTCACCTGTCTGCTCCTCTTCCTCCACCTCCTCCTCTTCATCCTCCTCCTCATCCTCCTCTCCCTCGTCCTCCTCCTCCTCTTCCTCCACCTCCTCCTCTTCATCCTCCTCCTCATCATCATCCTCCTCTTCATTCTCCTCCTCCTCCTCCTCTTCATCCTCCTCTTCATCCTCCTCTTGATTCTCCTCATCCTCCTCCTCCTCCTCCTCGGTGGTCCTCTGTCTCCTCCTGCTGGTTGAATCTCGTCACTGCAGATATTTTCCCCTCATTTGGTTTTTATTGATGATCATATTAATTGATTATTTATTGAGTGTTAATTGATTATTTATTGATTATTTATTGATTATCTGATCAATATATCTAATCATCTTGTTTCTCTGCAGGTCTGTCAGGATGATTGACACCACCAGGAGGAAGAGGCGGAGCCAGGGAGGAGCCTCTGGGCCAATCAGAGGAGGCCACCGGTGGGAGACCTTCACCAGTCTAACCAGTTTAACCAGTTTAAACCAGTCTAACCAGTATAACCAGTTTAAACTAGTCTAACCAGTATAACCAGTCTAAGCTGCCTGTTATTGGTCCAGGCGAGTCACCTGTTTGTTTCTGTTCTCAGTGATCTACCTGAGAGAGAGGAGGGGGAGGGGGAGGAGACGCCCACCTTCAGCCACTGGGGAAACCCCCGCAGGTAAAATACACAATAAATACACAATAAATACACAACCCCCGCAGGTAAAATACACAATAAATACACAACTAGATACACAACTAGATACACAACCCCCGCAGGTAAAATACACAATAAATACACAACTAGATACACAACCCCCGCAGGTAAAATACACAATAAATACACAACTAGATACACAACTAGATACACAACCCCCGCAGGTAAAATACACAATAAATACACAATAAATACACAACTAGATACACAACCCCCGCAGGTAAAATACACAATAAATACACAATAAATACACAACTAGATACACAACCCCCGCAGGTAAAATACACAATAAATACACAATAAATACACAACTAGATACACAACCCCCGCAGGTAAAATACACAATAAATACACAATAAATACACAACTAGATACACAACCCTCGCAGGTAAAATACACAATAAATACACAATAAATACACAATAAATACACAACTAGATACACAACCCCCACAGGTAAAATACACAATAAATACACAATAAATACACAATAAATACACAACTAGATATACAACCCCCGCAGGTAAAATACACAGTAAATACACAACTAGATACACAACTAGATACACAACCCCCGCAGGTAAAATACACAGTAAATACACAACTAGATACACAACCCCCGCAGGTAAAATACACAATAAATACACAACTAGATACACAACGCTTGCAGGTAAAATACACAATAAATACACAATAAATACACAACTAGATACACAACCCCCGCAGGTAAAATACACAATAAATACACAACTAGATACACAACCCCCGCAGGTAAAATACACAATAAATACACAATAAATACACAACTAGATACACAACCCCCGCAGGTAAAATACACGATAAATACACAACTAGATACACAACCCCCGCAGGTAAAATACACAATAAATACACAATAAATACACAACTAGATACACAACCCCCGCAGGTAAAATACACGATAAATACACAATAAATACACAACTAGATACACAACCTCCGCAGGTAAAATACACAATAAATACACAATAAATACATAACTAGATACACAACCCCCGCAGGTAAAATACATGATAAATACACAATAAATACACAACTAGATACACAACCCCCGCGGGTAAAATACACAATAAATACATAACCTGATACACAACCCCCGCAGGTAAAATACACAATAAATACACGATAAATACACAACTAGATACACAACATAGTAACACAACCCCCGCAGGTAAAATACACAATAAATACACGATAAATACACAACTAGATACACAACATAGTAACACAACCCCCACAGGTAAAATACATAATAAATATACAACATAGTAACACAACATAGAGAGACAACAGACCCACCCCTCGATCCCCTGGGGTAACTGTGGGGTAACTGTGGGGTAACTGGTGTTTTTGCCCCCCAGGGTGGAGGTGTGGCCAGAGGAGGGCCAGTCTCTGGGGTAACTGTGGGGTAACTATGGAGTTTTTGCCCCCCAGGGTGGAGGTGTGGCCAGAGGAGGGCCAGTCTCTGGGGTAACTGTGGGGTAACTGTGGGGTAACTATGGTGTTTTTGCCCCCCAGGGTGGAGGTGTGGCCAGAGGAGGGCCAGTCTCTGGGGTAACTGTGGGGTCACTATGGGGTAACTATGGTGTTTTTGCCCCCCAGGGTGGAGGTGTGGCCAGAGGAGGGCCAGTCTCTGGGTCTCAGCATCGTTGGAGGTCGACACGTCATCAAGCGTCTGAGGAACGGAGAAGAACTGAAGGGAATCTTCATCAAACAGGTTCTGGACAACAGTCCTGCAGCCAAGACCCAGAGTCTGAAGACCGGAGACAAGATCCTGGAGGTACGCCTGGTCCTGGTCCTGGTCCTGGTCCTGGTCCTGGTCCTCACCCCAAATTACTCAAATATTGTCCAAAATAACTAAAAATTGGTTTAAAATTATTCCAACAATGTTCCAAATGAAAATTTAAACTCGTCTGAAATGACTCGGAAATCGTCCAAAAAAATAAATAAATAAAATAATTAAAAATAATCCAAAATATGTTTGAAAATAAATCATCAAAAATGACTCCAAAACTGTCAAAAAAAAATTTAAAGAAAATGTGTAAAACTTCTCAAAACATTTTCAAAATGAAAAAAACAAACAAAAAAAATTCCAAATTAAAAAATATTTAAAATTAGTCCAAAAAAAGATTTAAAAATGTCCTAAATAAAAAGATATTCAAAATAAAAAAACATAACAAACAAAAAAGATTTTAAAATCTTCCAAATAAAAAAGAAAAAAAATCTAAATTAGTCAACAAAAAAATTTAAAAATGTCCTAAATAAAAAAATATTCAAAATAAAAAAACATAACAAACAAAAAAGATATTAAAATCTTCCAAATAAAAAAGAAAAAAAATCTAAATTAGTCCACAAAAAAGATTTAAAAATGTCCTAAAAAAATTAAAAATTCAAAAAACATAAACCAAAAAAATGATTTTAAAATGTTCCAAATTAAAAAGAAAAAAATTTAAATTAGTCAAAAAAGATTTAAAAATGTCCTACATGAAAAAAAGATTCAAAATAAAAAACATAACAAACAACAAAGATTTTAAAATGTTCCAAATTAAAAAAGAAAAAAATCTAAATTAGTCAAAAAGAAGATTTAAAAATATCTTTAAAAAATTCTAAATTCAAAAAACATAAAAAAAAACAAAAGAAGATTTTAAAATGTTCCAAATGTAAAAATATAATTAAAAAAATAGTCTAAAAAAAGATTTAAAATTGTCCTAAATGAAAGTAGTATGTCTACATAATTTAATAGCTGAGACTATCCAGGTGTTCTTCCAGCTGTGTTACCTGTTCAGGCTCTAGATGCTCAACTTCTGTTAGTGTTTCAGATCAAACTCACCTGTCCACCAGGTGTTCACATGCAGCTGACATCAGGTTCAGGTGAGTTTACCTGCCCTCAGGTGTTTTCTCTGATCCACATCCAGACGTTTGTTGGTGCAGTTTTAGTGTTTCAGCATCATTTTAAAACAGAGGAACTCACCTGTAAACATACCTGAACAACACCTGAACAACACCTGTAAACACACCTGAACAACACCTGAACAACACCTGTAAACATACCTGAACAACACCTGTAAACACACCTGTAAACACACCTGAACAACACCTGTAAACACACCTGACCAACACCTGTAAACACACCTGAACAACACCTGACCAACACCTGTAAACACACCTGAACAACACCTGAACAACACCTGTAAACATACCTGAACAACACCTGAACAACACCTGTAAACATACCTGAACAACACCTGAACAACACCTGTAAACATACCTGAACAACACCTGAACAACAACTGTAAACATACCTGGGGTCCGTTTCACGAAGCAGGTTCAACAAACTCTGAGTTTAACCCTGAACTCTGAGTTGATCTACTCTGAGATAGAAAACTCTGAGTTTCCAGTTCCAGAACAACTGATTTAAGTTGGTTTAATCAACTCAGAGTAGTTTCACCTGGAGTTAAGCGCGTGCACCACAACTCTGAAAAGCCAGTATCAATGGAGCGCCGATTCGACGAGTCACCATGGCAACGGGGAAGCGGAGGACTACACCGTTTGAAATGGAAATCTTAATGCGCTTATATAGCGAGTTTGAACACGTTTTTAGAAAGAAGTGCAACACCTGCAGCTGCAAAAGAGAGGGAGACGGTGTGGAAGAACATTGCTGCCCGAGTCAATGTGTGAGTTTAAATCATAATAATATTACGGGGGAAACTGTTTGAATGGTAGACTATTAAGTTATTTCATTTAGGTGCAATCCTGCAGGAGAGAAGCGCATGTGGCAGCAGCTGAAGATGAAATATAAAAACACTCCCTGGGAAATCCTAGAAGAAATTAAAATGACTAATCCCAGTCTGAGGTTGCAGCACGTCATTAACAATATGATTTAAAATGAATTTAACAGATCTCTACATCATTCACCTGCAATCCTGTGGAACTCCTCCTTGATGACTCTGACAGGTTTATGTCCAGGGAAAACCACAAAGATGGTAAAAGTCGTTTCAGATCCAGACACACTTTTCTGACCGTCCTGCATACAGTTGTCTTACTGAAGTTCTCTGCATCTCCGACATTATACAAAAAACTTCCATTTGCAAAGAACCGCAGCACAACACACAATATCTGCTGGGATGTGAGAGCATGACTGTGGTTGGTAATGTTGTAAATGTAAGGACGGATGAGGTTGGATGTAGATTATGGACTGTGACGTGAAACGGTATCGCTCTAAAAGATAGTTGTCGAGAAATGCAAGAACATCTATGTGCGGTCTGATAACAATCTCCCAACGAATGTTTAATTCTCTGTGCAGTAATGCTGCTCCTTCATCTACTGGATCGTTAATAAAAGGACGTCATTTTGACAGACAGCAGAACTAGACTTCGCCAAAACTCGCCAGTTGACTGAATGAATGAGGAAATGAAATGGCGTGTGTGACTGAAAGAGGGTGGAGACAGAGAGAAACTCGAGGTTTACTGAGAAAAACCTGGTCCCAACCAGGTTAGAGTCAGAGAGTCTGTTACTACGGTAACTGACCGAGAGTTTAAGTTACCCCTCTTTGTGAAACAGGCTAGAGTTACCCGTCTTTCTCTGGTTTGAGTTACCTCCCTTTGTGAAACAGAAAACTCTGAGTTTCCCTCATTTCAGGGTTAACAGACTCAGAGTTTTCACTAAACCTGCTTCGTGAAACGGACCCCTGAACAACACCTGTAAACACACCTGTAAACTCACCTGTAAACACACCTGAACACCTAGAAACTCACATGGACAACACCTGAACAACACCTGTGAACAGAAAAACACCTGTCCAGCACCTGGAAACAGTTTAAAGTTCCTGACTCACCTGAAGAACATCCAGATTCACCAGGTGAACAGGTGACGCCTTCAGCGTGTATGTTCTAATGTTAGAGTGTGTGTGTGTGTGTGTGTGTGTGTGTGTGTGTGTGTGTGTGTGTGTGTGTGTGTGTGTGTGTGTGTGTGTGTGTGTGTGTGTGTGTGTGTGTGTGTGTGTGTGTGTGTGTGTGTGTGTGTGTGTGTGTGTGTGTGTGTGTGTGTGTGTGTGTGTGTGTGTGTGTGTCTCCAGGTATCAGGTGTGGATCTCAGAACTGCCAGTCATGAAGAAGCCATCAGCGCCATTAAATCAGCCCCGAGTCCCGTCGTCTTCATCGTCCAGAGTCTGTCTGCAACGCCACGGGTAGAAAACACACAATATTACACAAAATAGCACACAATAACACAAAATGGCACACTATAACACACAGTGATACATAATAACACATAACAACACAATAATAAACACAATAACACACACAATAACACAAAACACGCACAATAACACATACAATAACACAATAACACAAAATAACACACTATAACACAGTAAAACACTATAACACACAAAAACACACAGTCACACACAGTCACACACAATAGCACACAGTAACACACATACATGGATAATATCAGCGTTTTAATGTGTTTTTATTATTTTTTTGATTATTTTAGCGTTTTAATGTGTTTATTTCAGATAATATCAGCATTTTAGTGTTTTTATGGTTTATTTCAGATAATATCAGTGTTTTAATGTGTTTTTATTGTTTATTTCAGATAATATCAGTGTTTTAATGTGTTTTTATTGTTTATTTCAGATAATATCAGTGTTTTAATGTGTTTTTATTGTTTATTTCAGATAATATCAGCGTTTTAATGTGTTTCTGTTGCAGCCGGTTTCTGTCACAGCTCCGACTTACAGCAAGCACAAATCAAAGAGGATCGATTCTCCGGTAAGAAAATCTAACTTCTCCCTGCAGCTGATGTTAATTCACCATCTGTTCAGGTGTTTGTTTAACCAGACGGAGGAGGACAGACCAACAGCTCTCTAACAAAACCTAGAAGATGTTTTAAAGTGAATGTTGTTGAATGAATCTTTCTAGAATTTATAAGTTAATCAGAACCAAGGTTGGTCCTGGATCTGGTCCTGGATCTGGGATGAAGACGGGTCATAAACACTCACAGGGTTTTAGAATCAGACTAATTCCTGGGTTGGTTTTCTGTGGGTCAGAAAGAAGAATCTGTGTATCTGATGAAATCCCAACATGAGGAATAACCTCCTTAAACAGTTTTCACCAGTTTGGTCGATATTTGTGCAAAACTTCTGTCACTGAAACAGGAAATGATCTTTTAAGATTCATTTTCACGTTCAAGTTCCTTTTGTTATGTTGAATACGATCTTTTTTTTAAAAAAAAATTATTATTTTCCCCTGTGTTTGTTGTCTTTGTAACTGTTATTATTCCTTTAAATCCAACAGTTCAGTGTTATGTTCTGCTGAGTCCAGCAGAGGGCAGCACCGCCTCACTGTCTCAGCTGGACTCAACAGAAATGGATTAAATACTGTCCAAAATGACCTGAAACTGGTTCAGAAAGACCTGAAACTTGTCCAAAATGACATAAAATGGGCCAACAAATGAAATTAAATGAATAAAATGAAACTTGTCCAACATGACCAGAAAATTGTCCAAAAAGACCTGAAGCGTGTCCAAGAAGACCTGAAATTTGTTCAAAATTACCTGAACCTTGTCCAAAATGACATAAAATGGTCCAAAAGACCTGAAACTTGTCCCAAAAATGACCTGAAACTTGTCCAAAATTACAAAAAATGGTCCAAAATCGCAAAAAATGGTCCAAAATGACCTGAAACTTGTCCAAAATGACAAAAAATGATCCAACAAGACCTGAAACTAGTCCAAAATGACCTGAAACTTGCCCAAAATGACATAAAATGGTCCAAAAGACCTGAAACTTGTCCTAAAATGACCTGAAACTTGTCCAAAATTACAAAAAATGGTCCAAAATTACAAAAAATGGTCCAAAATGACCAGAAAATTGTCCAAAAAGACCTGAAATGTCTCTTCTCCAGAATGAATAAATATGTGATCATTATTATTTATTTATTTTATTTCCAGACTCCAGAAGCAGCTTTGCCCCCTCTGAGACAGCCCCCACCCTACAGACCTCCCAGCCAATCAGAGCAAGAGCTGAAGACCAACCTGGAGCAGGCTAAAGGTGAGACACCCACCTGTAAGCAGGTGTAGGAAGCCCCCAGCAGACTGAGTTTAGATCAACATTTAAACTTTATTATTGTATGAACTGGATTATCGTTACGCTGCCAAGGAATGCGGCGAGTTATGTGGCGATCGGTGTCCGTCCGTCTGTCTGTCTGTTAGCAACATTACTCAAAAGCAGACTAACGGATTTGGATAAAATTTTCCTTGAAGGCCAGAAATGACACAACAACCAAGTGATTAGATTTTTGGCAGTGATGCAGCTTATAGTCTGGATTCACGGATTGGTTAAAGATTTCTGTATCGTTGCCAGATAGCGGCACGGTGTCACTGTAACCATGACAACAAGTGAATACTACGTCAGCTGATTGTGATCCTACTACAAATCCACCGCTGAGGACTTATCAGGACTTATCCGTCAGAAATGCTGCCCGCTACATATTTAGGTCACGTGATTCGGTATATGTACATAACGTACACATGCATAACACACCTGTGCTCAGAGGAAGGCCATTTTTTTTATTAAAGATTTCATCCATTGGAAATGATACATCGACTGAGCAGCCTTGGAGGAGGACTGCGCTCTGAGGGCTTTTTTTGTTTTGGTCTTTTTATGTGTTTTTGGTACAGTTTTGAGTTCACCCTTTGTCTCCTTTTTGTTGTTTTTCATCTTGTTTTTGTCATTTTCTGTCTCTTTGTGGTCGTTTTTCTCCTCATACTGTAGATATTTTTCTATATCTATTTTTCTTGTGATAGTTTTGTCTATTTGCGGCCGTTTTGTGTCTTGTTTTTGTTGTTTTCTATCTCATTTTTCTCGTTTTGTGTCTCTTTGTGGTCGTTTTGTCTCCTTGTCCTGCAGATGTTTTTCTATTTTCATGTTTCCTCTCTGTTAAATGACGCCATCTTGGAGTCTTTTCAGACCTGCCGGCAGGTTTTGATCTTCTGAATTAAACAGTTGATCACTAACTGGACAATTTTAAACTCTGCTTTCAGTTCTCAGTTTAGAACCAGGTTTAGATTCATTTCTATTAAATCAATTTTGTCCCTGAGTGTCCTCGCATCTGTCAACAGATTGCCGGTTGTCGATGAAATCACAATGTGAGGAATAACCTCCTTAAACAGGTTTCATTTTTGACAGTTTGGTCGATATTTATGCAAAACTTAAGTCACTGGAACAGGAAATGATCTTTTAAGATGCATTTTTACATTCGAGTTCCTTTTGTTATGTTGAATATGTTTTTTTTAAATTATTATTATTTACCTGTGTTTGTTGTCTTTGGAACTGTTATTATTCCTTTAAATCAAACAGTTCAGTGTTTGGTTCTGTAGAGTCCAGCAGAGGGCAGCATCACCTCACAGTCTCAGCTGGACTCACAACAGAACACAAATTTATTAAATACTGTCACAAAAGACCTGAAACTGGTCCAAAATGACCTGAAACTTTGTCCAAAAGACCTGAAACTTGTCCAGAAAGACCTGAAGCTTGTTCAAGATGATATGGAATGATCCAAAAGACCTGAAACTTTTCCAAAAGACCTGAAACTTTGTCCAAAAAGACCTGAAACTTGTCCAAAAGACCCGAAACTTGTCCAAAGATCCCAGATTATCTAATTATCTTCCGAATATCTCAGACTATCTCAATCCATCTTTAAATATGTTAGTTTATCTTGACGTCTGTTTACTGGAATATCTCACTGTGTTTATGATTGTCTCAAGCTTTAGCTCATAATCACGTTTTTTTCAGAATATCTCTGATAATCTCAGTTTATTTTGGTGTATGTTACTCTATCTCAGATGAATGCCAAAATGTTTAAATAGTTTGGTGGATCTTAACCTTATTTCAGAGCATCTCTGTTTATCTCATTTCATCTCCAAGTCTGTTTGTTTATCAGAGCATCTCGATGTTAATCTGAAACTGTCCTAGTTTATCTCAAACTGTCCTGTATGTTCTCAGTTTATCTCAGACAATCTCTGTTTATCAGAGAATATCTCACTTTATCTATTTCAGTTTATCTCATTGAGGACTTTTAGTAGTTTCCTTTTTCTCAAAGTATTTCCAAAGATGTGTGTCAGAACATTTCATTATCTCTCAGTGTTTCAGATGGTCCAGTAGCATGTCGGTGTATTTGAGATTGATGGCAAAATAGATCTGAGTATCTCAGTTTATCTTGGAATATCTCTGCATATCTTGGTTTATCTTAAAGTCTGTGCATCAGAGTATCTCAGTGTATTTTACTTCAAACTTTCAGATTGCTTATCTTAGTTAATTTCAGTTGATCTCGAATTATCTCAGTATATTGTCTTAGTTTTAGAAGTTAGTCTCGATTGCTATGTGTCAGAACATCTCATTATTTCTAATCTGTGTCAAAAATTAGTCTCTAAACATTTTAGTTTTCTCACTTTATGTCTAAATATTTCTTTGTATCTTGAAGTTTATCTTGAAGTCGCTGTACGTCGGACTGTCGGTATTTAGGTTTACCTCAAACTGTCAGATTAAATTATCTTGGTGTATTTTGATTAATCTCGGATTATCTCAGTATATTATCTCAGTTTTAGTTTTTAAGTTTCTCTCAGACTGTCTCCATGGCTGTTGCTGAACATCTCATTATTTCTAATCAGATCAGGTTTGTGTCAAAAATTGGGCTCAGAATATTTCAGTTTATCTCCAAATATCTGTGTGTGTCTTGAACTGTACCTTGAAGTCTCTGTACGTCAGATTATCTCTGTCAAACTGTCCGAATATTTATCTAAGTTTATTTCAGTTTATCAGGATTATTTCAATATATTATCTTAGTCCTCAGTGTCTACGTCAGAACATCTTATCGTCTCTAACAGTACCTCAGTGTGTCTGAGTTCCTGGTGTTTATCTCGGTATTTGTTGGTGTTGTTGACGCTCGTAGTCCAGCGGTGTGTTAATGTGTGTGTTTCTGTCTTTCAGGCCTTGTATGAACCAGCAGTCTGTCCGTCCGTCCATCCTTAGGCCTGTAACTGCACTAAGTGGATCTCTTTTAATGAATATTATGACTTCCTGTTGGCTCTTTATGGTCTTTCTCTGGGTTTTCCTCCCTCTGCTCTGGTCTGGGTGCGTTTGGTTTGTTGTGGTGCATCTGAAGCAGGCGGACGGGGCTGAGGCATTTTATTTCTAGCTGCTGGTCAGAGTTTGACTTTTTAACGGGAGAAGCTTGATTTTAAAGGGACGTGGTGTTATTTGAGCCTGGATCTAATGCAGGTGTCTCCTGATTGGGTTGATTTTAAATGAGCTGATTGGTCAAAGGTGTTTCCTCTGAGTTCGTCTGTCCTTTTAAAGTCTAATAAAATACTTGGAAATGATTGTGATTCTTAATCTGATCTGTGTGCTGGAATAATGTGCCAATTTGTTTAATTTAAATCTGTTTCTTATTTAATTTTTCAATTAAGACACTTCTTGCAATCACAATATAATGTTTTATGTTAAAATTCTTAAAAATCATCCTTCCAATCCTTCATATTCCAACTAGGTTTGAATGAAACTAGGTGGTGTGCTTTAATCCTTGAATGTGAAAGTTTGTTTGTTGTATTAAAGAATGAAGTTTGACTGCCAATTAAAACAGTATCGACTGCAAAAGTGTTGAGATAAAAGGTGACACTTTGTTTTACTCAATAAAATGTCCTGTTAAACCAACACAAACTAAAGTCTCCTTTAGATTCATTTAGATTTAAATGAACGTTGGGACAACCAGTGCTCATTTCTTCTTGCTCTTTAGCCTGGCTCTGGGGCAGCTCAGGCTCAGTCTCTCTGGGGTTTGGCTTGGACTTTGAGACAACTAAGCATCAGTTCTGCTGGTTTCTTGCCTGAATTCTGAGTAAGTCTCAGTCCTTCTGGTCTTTATCCAGAACTCTGGGCCATCTATGGTTCAGTCTTCTTTGATCTTCAGCCTGGACTTTGTGGGACAACTCTCAGTCCCCTAGTCTTTAGTCCGGACCTTCAGACAACTGAGGCTTAATTCCACTGATCTTTTTCCTGAACTTTGGGACTGCAGAGGCTCAGTCTTTCTGATCTTTAGCCTGGACTCTTTGGGACAAATAATGCTCAGTCCCCTTAGTCTTTCGCCCAGACTCTGTGGGACAGTTAAAGCCCAGTCCTCAGTCTTTGGAAGAACTAAAACGCAGACCACCTCATCTTTACACTGGGACTGCTGATGCTTGGTCCCTTTGGTTTGTTGTGTGAATTCTGGGACCAGCCAAGATTCAGTCCCATGGACCATAGCCTGGACTTTGGGATATGTAAGTTTAATTTCCTTGACTTTAAGTCTGGAATCTAGGGTAACTAAAGCTTAATCTGTCTTCTGAACTTTAGCAGAACTAAGGTTCAGTCTTATTTGTCATTAGACCGCACTCTGTGGAGCAACTAAGGCTCAGTCCCGCTGGTTTTAATTCTGAATTCTGGGATAGGTAAGGCTCAGTCTCCCTAGTCTTAGCTTCGACTCTGTGGGAAATTTGAAGCTCAGGTCCCCAGTTTCTTTAGCCTGGTCCCTCAGAAAAATAAGGCAGAGTTCCTCACCCCAAACTCTGAAATTGCTAAAGTTTATTGTCTGAGGTCCTCAGGATGAATCCTGGAGCACCTATAGCTCAGTCCTACTGGTCTTTAGCCTTGACTACTGGACAATCAGATATGTGTTCCCTTGGATTTTTGTGTTGTCTCTGGGACAAGTAAGACCCAGACCACCTTGTCCTCAGTCTGGACTCTGGGACTACCAAGGCTCAATACCCTAGGTCCCCAGAATAAATTTCTGGGCCAACTATGAATCAGTCCTGCTGATCTTTAGCCTGGCCTCTGGGACAAATAAGGCTCAGTCTTCCCTGGTTTTAAACCTGGTCTTTTGGGGAAACTAAGGCTCAGTCCGGCTGGCTTTTCCTCTGGACTCTGGGTAAGTAAGGCTCAGTCACCCTAATCTTTAGCTTAGACTATGTGGGAAAATTAAGGCTTATTTGTTTTTTTTTTGTTTGTTTGTTTTTTTTGTTTTTTTTAGCATGGTCCATGGACAGGTAAGGCACAGATTTCCTCATCTTTAGTCTGAGCCGTTGGGCTTGAGTCCTGGACAGTGAAGCTCAATTCTCTGGGTTTTCAGCCTGGTCTGTAGGACCAATAAGATCCAGACCTCCTCATCTGGACTCTGGAACTGCTCAGGCTCACTACTGTAGGTCTGTAGCATTTCTTTTTGGGGGTGACTAACTTCCAGTCCTGCTGGTCCAAGACTCTGGGGCGTCTAAGGCTTAGTCTTCCATGAACCTGGACCCTGGCACATCTAGTGCTCAGTTCCCTCGTCTAGATCCTGAATTTGTGTTGAGTTCCTGGGGGCAGCTATGGGTCTGTTCCTCTGGTCTTTAGCCTGAACTCTGCTATGACTAAGATCCAGTTCCTTTGGTTTTTAGTCTGGTTCTTGAACCAAGTAAGACGCAGACCTCCTCATCTGTAGTCTGGACTTTGAGACTCCTGAGTCTTCTTTGCCTTTAGCCTGGATTCTGCAACAGCTAAGGTATAGTTTATTTCTGATCTTTTGGCTGGACTCTGTGATAAATAATGGTAAGTCCAACTGGTTGTTATTCTGGACTTTGGGATCACTACAGATCTGTCCTCCCAGTCTTTGGTCTGGACTCTGTGGGACAACTAGAGCTCAGTTCCCCCGGCATTTATTCAAAAATGTGAACACACGGTAAAAATCAGAATTGAAGATTTAATATCTTAAATCATCATTTGTTCATCTGGCAGTTTTAATGTTCGAGCATCTCACTCGTTCCAGTCTGTTTTGTCTTTGAATATATTGATAACTCAGGTTATTGAGAGTTTATTACTGGTCCTGAGGAACCGGATGCTTTAAACCAGAAGTAGCAGCATTTTCATTTTTTTATTTCTTTCCTTTTTAACTCTTAGATTTTTAGATATTTTACATGTTGAAATGTTCCTGTACTGTTGGCAGGTTATTATTATTATTTCCCCTCTTTATTGTTTTTTTAAGCTTGTTTTTGAGGGCTGAGTTTTTGTATTTCTCCTAATTCTTGGTCTTCAGCCTGAACTTCTGGAAACCTAAAGTTTAATCAGCTAGAACTCCCTGATTAGTTAACAGTAAATGACTGGAGACGGTACAGTTCCAGTTAAAACCCTTAAATGAGGTTTGGACAAACCACTGCTTGTTTTTTTTTTTTCTTTTTTTTTTAAAGTGTGTTCAGAGTTTAACAGACATAATTTGACTGAATCACAGCTGATTAAACTCCTTCCAAACATGTCGTGTCTTCCATCAGCGGGGAGCATCTGTCCAGAGGTTTGTGCCAAATGAACATTTTCACGGCTTGTTGTTGTGTTTGCTGCCAGCTGTCTGATATACAAGCTGACGGAAGGTTGCTCACGCATTTCTGCATCGTATGAGTTAATTTTACTGCCGAGCGCCTGTTTCTGCAGAACATGGTTTTTCTCTGCAGTCTCTTAGGAGTTGGACACAATTTATATTCATGCTGATAAATGATTCAGTTAAACTCCTCGTGCTGCTTCAGGTTGATTCTCTCAGCAGGAATCATCTCAGAGCCTGAAGGTTTCACTGCCCAGCGTCACAATGATCCTGTTTATGGCTGAAGTATCTGACAACATGTTGGATTGATTCTGTCGACGTCAGACCGTTCTGCAGAAGAAACGAAGCTCTGCTGATCGTCTGCTGCATGGAACTGGTTTTATATGAAGATTTATGGCGCTTTTCCACTAGCACCTACTGGACTCTACTCGATTTAGGTTGTTTTCCATTACAGTTGAGTACCACCTCATCATGGGTGGAGTCGTCATAGCACGGCGGCCCAGAAGTCGCTTAACGTCATTTGTGTGCAACACAAACGCAACACAACAATGGAGGACATCGAGGCGATGGTACACCTGCTGCTCGGTCTATGGCTTTTTGTCAGATCAAGACCAATGCGCACCGTCGCTGTTGCTATTTTTTTTTTTTTAAATGCCGGGTTTGGTTTTCATGCAGGAGTCGCTCCCGTGTGTCATCACTCCCTGTCCAATCAGTGGCCTGCACTCTGTAGACATCACATTATCAGCTAGGCTCAGCTCGCTTGGAACCCCGGCTGAGTAGGTACTAAAATAGTAGCTGGTACCAGGTACTATGTCCTAATGGAAACCTCACAAACCGAGTAGAGTCGAGCAGAGCAGGCGCTAGTGGAAAAGCGCCAGTATTGTGTGTCAGGATAAACAGCAGAAGTAACATTATTTAACCTGGAACTTGTTCTCAGTGCAGACCAGACTAAGCTGATGTTTTCCAATACTAGGATGTGGCCACAAATGATTCCCTCGGTGTCCACACTTGAGGGAAATGAACTAGAGGTGGTTGACGTGTAGAAATACCTGATGACTCCACTTTCAAACCACATGTGGGGAATCTTGTGAAGAAGCTGAGGCTAAAACTGGGTTTTTATTTTCAAAACAAGTCGTGTTTTTCCTTTAATGCAAAAAAGCGGCTTGTCACTGCGACTTTTTTTGTCTGTGTTGGATTCTGGGGATCTTTTGTACATGAATGCTTCAGGTGGTTGACACTGGTTACGTGGAACTAGTTGACGAGTGGAGCGGACAAATACGTCGTCACGCAGCCCTATAAGACGTTTTTGTTTACATTCTCTGGTTGCACGCCACCTTGGATTGTGCTACATTCACGAACTTTTTGCCCTTCATTATGGCTCCCAAATGTAAGTCAGACTCCTGTGATGCTTGGAAGAAAAGGAAATCCATCTCCATGTGTGCTGTCTTCACTGCAACGTAAAAGCTGCAGCCGTCCAACTAGTTAAACTCGTGTTTGCAAAATGAATCGTGAGTCGTAGCAAACTTGACTTCTCTACTGTGGCTCTGGATACACATTTCAGAGTGAAAACTGCAACAAAACAGAATAAAACAATATAAAAACATGTAAATACTGTAAATCATTTTTACTGAACCAGTAAGTCCAAAAATGAAGTTAATTCCTTACGACATTGCCTCTGTGGCATTTACAAAGTAGAGCTGTGCATCCAGAAAAGCACGTACATGTGTAAAGCTAAACTTCAAAATAGTGAACAGGAAGTGACAGCTGCCAACAGACAACTTCAAAATATAGGTACATTGATAATTCTGCCTTAATGTCAATACATCATGGAAGTGAAATTAGATTTAATAAAATGCTTTGAACAGGGCGAAACAACTGCACAGAAAAGTTCTGATCTTCACTTGGTCCGTTCACGAGATCATTTGTTGCTTTCAGTTCCATGTATTCGTACTGAATCAGGTAAAAAGGCTTTTGTTTATTCTGCACCTTTTGCATTGACAATGTTGAACAAAGACTGGAAGCCGAGTTGGTCTCCTTGAGCGCTTTTAAATCCAAACTGCGAGTTCTTGAGGCCGCAACATCCACTTGTTTGTCCTAATGTCCTTATAAATGTAATCTTTTTATTAGTTTTTTTTTGCTAGTGTTTTAATTGCGTTTCAACTGTAATTTTGTAGCTTTGTTTTATATTTGCTGCTGCCTCTCTTGGCCAGGACTCCCTTGGAAAAGAGGTTCTCAATCTCAGTGGGATTTCTCCTGGTTAAGTAAAGATTAATAAATAAATTAATAAATAAACAGACGTTTATATTGCGTTTAAACTCAGTTACAGCTGCGATGGTTGACAGAGTGTTGACATTAGTTTCATTTTACGACGGAGGGAAGCAGATCTCCTTCCAGCTGCTGTCGGCGTTCTGACTGCATCAGTTTGGATCAGCTGGAGGCTTTTTTCACAACGATGGAATCAGTTTATCTGAAAAACATCTCCTGTAATGGATTTTTTTTTTTGCCTCATGTTGTTAAATCCATTCTTGTAAACAGAGACGGTATTAACGTGTTCAGACAGTAGAGGGTTTGGAGGAAACTGTTAAATGTTCAGTTTCTGATGTTTTACACAGTGAGCAGCTTTAAACTTTCTGTATTTCTCTGCAACATTAATAAATACAACCACACACAGTAACACTGAGAGTTCTGTTTCCACCGGTGGGGCTGTCAGGTTGCTGGTTTGGATCCAGTGTCCTGCAGCAGACTGCAGCCTGATTATTATTCCTCACAGCGAGTGTTTGAGGTTTATTAAGTCAAGTCCTCCCAGGTGATCCAGCTGTCCTTGAAACAGGATAAGCCTTCTGTTCTCTCTCTGGCCTTGTTTTCTGGAGTTCTGCTGCTCTGGTTTCTGGTCCTCGGGTGTCTGGAGGCCGGACCACTGTACATGACACCGGCCCGGTAATAAAGACGACTGACACATGTTGGCCGACAGCTGGTGGGCTTATACAGTGCAGCTTCCAGCAGGTCACAGTGGGATATTTTAGAATGAATCAGTGACAGTTTGTACAGACATTCACGTTTCCTAGCAGGTTGAATCCTGATAGCTCTGGTGACTGTAGAAGGCAAACTGCACAGGTGAAATCATAGAAAAACAGCTAACAGAAGAGCTACAGCCATAAACCGCTAACTGCACAGCCAGCTACTGAAATAACTATACGATTAAAGTCATAGAAAGCGCTAACTACTCAGCTAAAGTCAAAGACATTGAACTACATAACTGAAATGATTGAAAACAGCTAACTACACAGCTAAAATTGTAGAAATAATTACACAACTAATTACACAATTATAATGACAACTAAAACAACTAACTACCCAGCTACAGTAATAGATCAACAGCTAACTATAGAGCTCAAGTAACAGATAAACAGCTAACTATATAGCTAAAGCCATAGATAACCAGCTAACTACACAGCTACAGTAATAGATAAGCAGCTAATTATGGAGCTGAAGCTATAAAGAAAACACCTAACTACAGAGCTAAAGCTATAGAAAACCAGCTAACTATGTAGCTAAAGCCATAGAAAACCAGCTAATTACACAGCTAAAGCCATAGAAAACCAGCTAACTACGTAGCTAAAGCCATAGAAAACCAGCTAACTATGTAGCTAAAGTAATAGATAAACAGCTAACATAGTAGAAGAACAGCTAACTACACTGCTTGTGCCACAGAGAGCTAAAATTAGAGGAATGCATGGAAAAACAGCTAACTTAATGGATCAACTGTAATAACCGTGGGACATTTTTACTTGATTTGATTTTTAGTTCTGATTAAATACCAGCAGAACCGTCAGCAATCATCAGCCTCAGATGGACTTTAGGTTTACAGCTCATTGGCAAATGTTAGCATGCTAATATGCTAAACCAAGAAGGTGAACGTGGTAAACACTATACCTGCTAAAAATGAGCATGTTAGCATTATCATCATGAGCATGTTAGCATGTTCTCTTAGCTTTAACCTTTACCTGAAATCACAATTACTACAAGGTGTTTCCTGCACGAACCTGTTGGATATTATTGTTATTATTATTATTATTATTATTATTATTATTATTATTATTATTATTATTATTATTATTATTATTATTATTATTATATAACTAGTTTATCATTATTACTAGCGCCACCCTCAGGACAAGTTTCACATGTTATAATGAGCAGATGAATCACGACGTCTAACCTAGATTTTGCCCCTGCTGACTTGTGAAGGCTTATGTCTCAATTTAATAGCTGCCTCTCATTTTCTCTTAAGTGTCGGTCGATTTATTTAAACTGCTCCATGAGTGTAAATCTATATTCACACTCATCCAAAGGTAATTAAAGGAGATGAAAGTTGATTGAGCCTTTGGAGAAACTGGGTCATTGCAGCAGCCGACAGTCACAGGACATAGCGACGACACAAACAGAATATAAATAGAAACTGAGCAGAACCACGCAGCTACAGCACGAACCAGCCTAATAGTGCTGAGAGAACATGTAGAGTAAACATGAATCTGACCTGCTGTCAGTACACAGATATGCTGACTAAAGACGGGACTGGAAATAAGGAAATCAAATGAGCTGTATAAATAAATGAGCTTTCTGTTCTGATGCCTCTAGTTTTACTTGATAATATTTGGATGCTGTGTGTGTTGTTGTCTCATTCAGAATTCAAACCACACATGAAACCCTGTCAGCAATTTAGATCATCATTTTTTCCCCTTACTATAGCTGTGTAGTTCGCTTTTTATGGTTTTAGCTGTGTAGTTAGCTTTCTTTGACTGTAACTACATAATTAGCTTTTTATGACTTAAACTGCATTGTTAGTTTTGTTGTACAACTTTATCTGTGTGCTTAGCTTTTTTCTGAGATTATCAGTGTAGTTGCCTCTCTATGACTTTAGCTGTGTAGTTTGCATTATGTGACTTTAGCTGCATTGTTAGCTTCTTTCTGTGACTTTATCTGTATAGTTAGCTTCCTAGGATTTTCAGCTGAATAGTTAGCTTTTTGTGACCTAAGCGTTGTAGTTATTGTACGACTTTATCTGTGTGGTTAGCTTTTTTCTGTGACTATCAGTGTAGTTAGATTTCTATGATTGCAGCTGTGTAGTTAGCTTTCTGTGACTTTAGTAGTGTAGTTAACTTTTTATGATTTTAGCTATGTAGTCAGCATTCTGTGACTTTAGCTGCGTAGTTAGCCGAGTAGTAGCGTTTTATGACTTAACCTATGTAGTTAGCTTCATTCTACAACTTTACCTGTGTGGTTAGCTTTTTTCTGTGACTATCAGTATAGTTAGCTTTTTTTGATTTTAACTGTGTAGTAAGCATTATGTGACTTTAGCTGCGTTGTTAGCTTCTTTCTGCGACTTTATCTGTGTAGTTAGCTTCCTATAATTTTTATCTGCATAGTTAACTTTTTATGACTTTAGCTGTGTAGTTAGCTTTTTATGACTTAAGCTGTGTAGTTAGCTTTTGTATGATTTTAGCTGCGTAATTAGCTTTCTTTGACTTTAGCTGTGTAGTTAGCTTTTTATGACTTCAGCAGCATCGTTAGCTTTCTATGAATGTATCTGTAATTAGCTTCCTATGAATTTTTAGTGGCGTAGTTAGCATTTTATGACTTAAGCTGCCTAGTTAGTTTCATTGTATGACTTTATCTGTGTGGTTAGCTTTTTTTCTTGGACTATCAGTGTAGTTAGATTTCTATGATTGTAGCTGTGTTGTTAGCTTTCTGTGACTTTAGCTGCGTAGCTAGTGTCTCTCTATGAGAGTTATACAAAGACAGCTAACTACAGGTGGAGCTGAAATGTCGTCCGTCTTTGCAGCTTTTATCTCATAATGAATCTTTAGTCACCTGACAAGTCATTTACTTCAAACTCTAAACAGACACCTGAGATAGTTTTATTGTCCCAGATTTAGTTGTTAAGGCACTAAACCATGATGGTATCTGTTAATGTGAATGTGTAGAATTATTAGCATCCAGCAGTAAATGTTTCCCTGCATCAGAAACATCAGTAACCTCTGCAGCTCTGAGCTTTAAAAATAACCCATGAGTGAAGTCGACTAATTAGCATTTTAAACTCAGGCTCCTGGTGATTAAACCCACTCAGCTTCTATGTTTTCACTCCTCAGAGATTCTTGCTTCCTCCTCCTTGTTTATCTGTAGAGTTTCATTCTCACATTTTACCTTTTAATGTCTCTGAGCCTCAAATAAGGTCAACATGAGCGCTGTTACTTATTTTTCTATCTTTATGTGGGGAATAATTCAGAGCAGCACAGCCAGCATTAAACAACCGCATTCACTCCACTGCTGTGTTTCTGTCTCTCAGCACATTTAGTAGAATATTTATGTTTTACCAGAATGGATAATAACTGCTAGTATTCGTGCACGTCAGCAAACATTTCCAATGATTGTTGAGTCATTCTAGACACATTTGGAGTTTTTTTTTTATAATGGTAAACCCTTGTTTGAGTCATTTTGGATTTTGGACAGGTTTTATTAGGATTTTTACTCATTTTGAACAATTCTTAAATAATTTTAGAACATTTGTAGTCCTATTAGATACACACGTGGACAAAATTGTTGTTACCCCTCAGTTAATGAAAGAAAAACCCACAATGGTCACAGAAGTAATTTGAATCTGACAAAAATAATAAGTAAAAATTCTATGAAAATTACCCAATGAAAATCAGACATTGCTTTTGGACCGTGGTTCAGCAGAATTATTTTAAAAAATAAACTCATGAAACAGGCCTGGACAAAAATGATGGTACCCCTAGAAAAGACTGAAAATAATGTGACCATAGGGACATGTTCTATCAAGGTGTGTCCTCTAATTAGCATCACAGGTGTCTACAAACTTGTAATCAGTCAGTCGGCCTATTTATAGGGTTACAGTAGTCACTGTGCTGTTTGGTGTCATGGTGTGAACCACACTAAACATGGACCAGAGGAAGCCAAGGAAAGAGTTGTCTCAGGAGATTAGAAAGAAAATTATAGACCAGCATGTTAAAGGTAAAGGCTAGAAGACCATCTCCAAGCAGCTTGATGTTCCTGTGACTACAGTTGCACATATTATTCAGAAATTTAAGATCCATGGGACTGTAGCCAACCTCCCTGGACAGCAGGAGAAAAATTGATGACAAATGGAAGAGACAGATAACAGGAATGGTAACAAAAGAGCCCAGAACAACCTCTAAAGACATTAAAGGTGAACTCCAAGGTCAAGGTACATCAGTGTCAGATCACACCATCCGTCGTTGTTTGAGCCAAAGTGGACTTCATGGTAGACGACCAAGGAGGACACCATTGTTGAAAACAAATCCTAAAAAAGCCAGACTGGAATTTGCCAAACTGCATGTTGACAAGCCACAAAGCTTCTGGGAGAATGTCCTATGGACAGACGAGACAAAACTGGAACTTTTTGGGACATCAGCTCTATGTTCACAGATGCAGAAATGAAGCATATGAAGAAAAGAACACTGTCCCTACTGTGGAACATGGAGGAGGTTCTGTTATGTTCTGGGGCTGCTTTGCTGCATCTGGTACAGGGTGTCTGGAATCTGTGCAGGGTACAATGAAATCTCATGACTATCAAGGTATTCTAGAGAGAAATGTGCTGCCCAGTGTCAGAAAGCTTGGTCTCAGTCGCAGGTCATGGGTCTTGCAACAGGATAATGAGCCAAAAAACACAGCTAAAAACAGCCAAGAATGGCCAAGAGGAAAACATTGGACTATTCTGAAGTGGCCTCTATGAGCCCTGATCTAAATCCTATTGAACATCTGTGGAAGGAGGTGAAACATGCCGTCTGGAGAAGAAACCTTCAAACCTGAGACAACTGGAGCAGTCTGCTGATGAGGAGTGGACCAGAATACCTGCTGAGAGGTGCAGAAGTCTCACTGACAGTTACACAAATGGTTTGATTGCAGTGATTGCCTCAAAAGGTTGTGCAACAAAATATTAAGTTAAGGGTACCATCATTTTTGTCCAGGCCGGTTTCATTTAGTTTATTTTTTTAAATAATTCTGTTGAACCATGGTTCAAAAGCAATGTCTGATTTTAATTGGTTAATTTTCATAGAATTTTTATTTATTACTTTTGTCAGATTTAAATTATTTCTGTGACCGTTGTGGGTTTTTCTTTCATTAACCAAGGGGTACCAACAATTTTGTCCACGTATGTAGGTTTGTGTCAGTTTGGACCATTTTTTGAGTCATTTTTGACGTTTTTTCTATTTTTTGTCATATTGGACACTTGTTTGAGACATTTTGGAAAGACATTGAGTTGCTGTGGACCATTTAGAGCCACTCTGTCCATTTTTTTCAGTCATTTTTTGACAAATTTTTCTAATTTTGGACCGTATTGGATGTTTTTTTTTCTAATATTTTGGAAAGGCATTGACTTGTTTTGGACGATTTATATACATTCTGTACATTTTGGAGTCATTTTTGACAAATTTTTCAAATTTTGACCATACTGGACATTTTGTTCTAATATTTTGTAAAGGCATTGACTTGTTTTGGACCATTTATATCCATTCTCTACATTTTTTGAGTCATTTTTTACGTGTTTTTTCTAATTTTGGTCATATTGGAAATATGTGCGGATGTGTATGTTTACAGGTGTGTGTGTATATATATATGTGTGTGTGTGTGTATATTTATATATATTTATTTATATATATATATATATATATATATATATATATATTAGTGGTGGGACACGATTAAATACATTAATCTAATTAATTACAGGCTTTGTAATTAATTAATCGCAATTAATTGCAGTTTTGTCAAATAGCTATACACACAATACTGACACAATAAGTGAAGTTTTTCAGTTCATATAAAATTGTGGTTGACAGTTAAATCAATGAATAGACATACTTGTTTATAATTTAAAATTTATTTTAAAAAAGGAAAATGGGACATATAGAAAAAAGTGATTTTGATGACTTAAAGCCTAAATTCCATTGTTTTTTCCACTGTATGGCACATAAAATCAGCATAAGTAGTTCAAGGAGCTTCAGAAAGTTGAAAATCCAGAGATTCATTCTGTTTCCATCTTTTCTGGGTCTGATAAATGGTGTAATTTTGATGGTTCTTTTTATAGGAATATCAATTTTTATTTGTGTAATTTTTTTTTAAACAAAAAGTTTATAATTAAGTTATTAAAAGAGATATTTTTGTTGTTTAGGTTATTTCTCCTCCAAGGAGGCAGAGCCTCGACGGAGTAAAAACTTAAACCACAAAAATGTTTCATTTCTATTTATCTGCATTTTTCATCTGTCTGCTGCATTTTTCATCTGTCTGCTACATTCACAGATTACTGCAAATCTAAGTGCAGTTATAGCGATTTTATTCAGCATTTTAAGACTTTCTGTAAACTCAAGCACTGTCTAGAAAAGTGGTCTATTATGGGATAGCTACACCGTTAGCATGACTCGTAGCTAATGTTAGCTCTGGTGCTAACAGCAACATGTTTTACATTGAGGTGATACCGTCGGCTTGAAGTGACGCAGTGATCAGAAAACTCTTTGTTGTACAATTTGTACACAACCAGGCTTTTATCCAAGCTGCCATCAGGAAGATTTTTAAAAGAAAAATTTCTGTCCAACAAGCTCAATCTCCTCTTCCTTCACTGTTCACCAGCGCCTGACTTCACTCAGTGCTTCCTGTGCTTCTTCTTCATGGCTACAAACAGACTTTAGGTTCATTACCGCCACCTACTGGGCTGGAGTGTTCATCAGAGTTACCGGTGTGCCAGAAATGAGGGAACTGAGGAGGGTGCAAGTAATTGCGTTATGATACTTAACGCGTTATTTTCGCCGTAACTAATCGAAATTAACGCGTTAAAGTCCCAGCCCTAGTATATATATATATATATATAGTTGGTTACATATTTATATATATATATATATATATATATATATATATGTATATATATATATATATATATATATATAGTTGGTTACATATTTTTGTTTGTTTTTGTATTTATTACTCCGATGGCGAGCTTGTTGCAACGGAATTTCAGTCATAACATGCACCAACTAGTGTATGTTCTGGTTGACAATAAAGTGGCTATTCTATTCTATTCTATTCTATTGTTTTTTAGATATTTTGGAAAGACATTGACTTGCTTTGGACCATTTAGAGCCATTCTCTACATTTTTTAGTCATTTTTGACATGTTTTTTTCTAATTTATGTCATATTGGACACTTTTTTAAGATAATTTAGAAAGACATTTATTTGTTTTGGACCATTTATATCCATTCTGTACATTTTTTGAGTCATGTTTTTTCTAATTTTGGTCACATTGGATGTTTTTTGTGATATTTTAGAAAGACAGTGAGTAATTGTGGACCATTTAGAGCCATTCTGTATGTTTTGTGAGTCATTTTTGTCATATTTATTTCTAATTTCGGTCAAACTGGACATTTTTTGAGATAATTCGGAAAGACATTGACTTTTTGTGGACCATTTAGTGTCATTCTTTTAATTTTTTGACTGATTTTGGACAAGTTTCAAGTCATTTTGGACTGTTGTTTTGGTGTATGTGAGTCACTCCAGAGCTGATTTAGCTCACTTTGATCCGTTCGTGGCTAATTTTGGTCAGTGATCTATCTTTACATTTAGCTGCTGAGCTTCCATAAAGTCAGAGTCATGCTTTGAAGTCGTTTTTTTGGAGCGCTGCTGGGAGCTTTTTGTTCCCGATGCACTGATTTGTCCTCATTTCCCCGAATCTCTACAACAGAAGCAGAGAGTAGAGTTAGCATGAGTCATAGAGACGCATTAATGTGAAGTTTAACTCTTTAAACCTGCAGCTGCACCATCACTGACATGTTTCATCTTTTTTTCTATTGATTTTTGTCTCAGAAACTTTGAGATCAGCTGCAGAATGTGAAATAAAGAGCTGAACATGTTTGGAATAGCTTCCTGATGAATGAGCTCAGAGTTAATTTGGTTCAGAGGGATCTACCTGCTGCTGGGTCTCTTTGGAGTCGACACCCAGCAGCTCTATCAGCCTGATCTGAACTCTGGAGGTGAGGTGACGTATTTTCTTTTTCCATTGGTTGTTTTTCCTCACAGTCGACACAGATTCAGCAGCAAACCGACAGAAACTAACGAGCAGCAGGAACATTTCCTTCCATAAATACACCTGCTGACTGAAATAATCACGTTGAGTCCAGATTTAATCTGGGCTAATCTTTAAAACGCAAGAAGCAAATATTAAGCGAAGATGAAAAAACTAAATGAACTCTGATAAATGAGATCAGAGGATCAGGATGGAAATGAGCTGCTGAGTATCTGCTGATTGGTGTCACAATGATTGAGATTAAAATATTTTAAGAACCCGTTCCCACCACTCAAATAGAAAAATAGTCGTTTATGGGTTTAGATCAGGGGTGCCCAACATGCAGCCCACGGGTCAAAAGCGGTCCTCCAGAGGGTCCAATTCGGCCCTCAAAGTGTAAAAATTCCAGAGAAGACATGAACTGCAGATTGTAAATTAGTAAAACTATAAATTTAAAATAATTTCTAGACCATGACAAGTTGTTTTGATCATAAAGTAAAATACTAGATTGTTCATTCTTCTTTAGTCGTTTTGTGTCTCGTTTTTGTAACATTTTGTCAGTTTTTTTGTTGTTTTTTTGTCTTTTTTTTCTGACTTTTGTTGTTTGTCTCATGTTTCCTTTTTGTCTCACTTGTGTTTTTTGTCTTAGTTTTGTCATTTTGTGTTTCACTTTATTCATTGTTTTTTGGCTTATTTTTGCCATTTGTCCATCTTTTTGTCACCGTCTCATTTTTGTAATATTTTGTCTTGTTTTTTGTCTTTTGTTGTCTGACTGTTGTCATTTTGTCTTGTGTTTTTGTCATTTTGTTTCTCATTTTTGTCATTTTATGTTTCCTTTTTGTCTCGCTTGTGTTTTTTGTCTTATTTTTGTCATTTTGTATTGCACTTTATTTGTTGTTGTGCGTCGTTTTTGTTGTTTTGTGTTTTTTTTTGTCTTGTTTGTGTCATTTGTGTAATTTTTTATCTCTCTTTTTATTGTTTCATGTCATTTGTCTTATTTTTTGTCATTTTGTTTCTCATTTGAGTTGCTATTCTAACACCAACCAGAGGGCATCACTGTAGCCCTGTGGATCACTGAGAACCTGGTGGAACAGAAGGTTAGATCCACAGACTGAGAAGTACAAGATGTTCTTCCACCGTCCGACCTCCAGACCTTCACCAGAACCATCCAGTGTGAGCAGAATATCTGAGGAACCTGAGCAGCACCGATGGTTTATAGTGTTGATCGGATTTCCTCCTGTGGACGTGTGAATGATGTTGATGTCTGTCAGAACCAGAAGGATGTCCAGATGTTCTGATGGTCTGGTGTTCCGATGGCATAATGTTCTGCAGGTCTCATGTTTGGTTGTTCTGGTGTTCTGATTGTCTGGTGTTTGGATGGTCTGATGTTGCGATCTTGTGATGGTCCGATGTTCTGGTGTTTGATGGTCCGATGTTCTGATGTTCTGGTTCCATGAACTGAATGATGGACGTTTGGGTCTTCAGAAGCTGTTCTTCTCCCGTCTGCTGCTGTTTCTCCCTGTTGGAGGTTTCAGGACCGTTAAAGAGGATCTGCGTCGTTCTTGAGGGCATTTTAAAGGTTCTGCTCTATTTATGGCAGGTTGAGCAGCAGAACCTCCTACGCTCTGCACAGAAATCAGCTGTTGCTCGTCTGGAACAAATTAAACTTGGCTTCTTCCTGTGAGTAGTTCTGCTTCATGTGTTGGTTGTTTCCATCGATAATGAAGAGTTCTGTTGGAGCTAATTAAAGCAACACTGCTGCTGTTTAAGATGCAGCTAATTAGCCGACACCGCTACGACTTTAGCTGTCAGCTAATTAGCCAATGTCGCTACGACTTTAGCTGTCAGCTCATTGAAATCACTGCAGGTCCGGAAAATATGGGACCAGATGCAGCTTTTTATTCACACATATTGTTTTACTGTACGGAGAAAAGATGGTGACAGGAAACACCTGGTGGAAATAAACTTTTAATATCTCAGAAGAAGAGTTTCCTGGTTGTTGGACACATTAGAGATGTTAATATTCTGAAAAATGGAGGCCATCCAGATGTTCATCAGAGTCCAGAGCTTCTCCGTTACCAGTGAGGACCTTCATGGTGATCACCAGGAACAACCACAGCTGCTTTATTTTAACCTTCTGAAGCACAAAATGTGGCAGCACATTTTAAAAAACTGTTTTTTCTTTAGGAAAATATATTGATAAAATGACATTTGTCAGCCAGAAACTGTAAAAACTTCCCAACTTGTCCAAAATGACAAAAACATGACCAAAATGATCCAAAGATGGTCTAAAATGAAACTAACCAGTCTAAGATGACTAGAAATGGTCCAAAATGATTTAAGAACTGCCCAAAATTACAAAAAAAATTCCAAAATGACTCATACTTTGTCCAAAATGATTCAAAAATTGTCTAAAATGACCAAAAGTTACTTGAAACTTCTCCAAAATTACAAAAGATTCACCAGAATGACTTGAAACTCATCTAGAATGAAGAGATGAGAGAGAGAGAATGAGAGAGGATGAGAGACAGAGTGAGGATACAGAGAGGAGAGTGAGAGAGAGAGAGAGGATGAGAGAGAAGATGGAGAGAGAGAAGAGAGAGAGGATGAGAGAGAATGGAGAGAGAGAGAATGAGAGAAAAGGGATGAGGGAGAGAGAGGATGGGAGAGAGAGAGAGGATGAGAGAAAGAGAGAGTGAGGATGAGAGAGAGAGTGAGGATGGAGAGAGAGAGAGGATGAGAGAGAGGATGAGAGAGCGAGAGAATGAGAGAAAAAGGATGAGGGAGAGAGAGGGGATGACAGAGAGAGAGAGGGGATGAGAGAGAGGATGAGAGAAAGAGAGAGAGGTGTATCAGAGTGGTGGTAGAGCGAGGCAGAGGATGAATAGAGAAAAGAGAGAGAGGTGTATCAGAGTGGTGGTAGAGCGAGGCAGAGGATGAATAGAGAAAAGAGAGAGAGGTGTATCAGAGCTGCTATAAAGCTGCAGCTGCTGCTTCAGAATCAGAGTGAAGCTGAAAGTGACTCCATGAGGATTAATCTGAGCTCCGAGGACTGAAGTATGGATGATGCTGCCGCCGGGTTCGTATGTTCTGCTGCTGTCTGAGTGTGTGTGTGTGCGTGTGTGTGTGTGTGTGTGTGCGTGCGTGTGTGTGTGTGTACGTGTGTGTCCGATTGTGCGGTAGGTTGTTTCGTGTCGACAGCAGCCGAGTTGTGTTTGCAGCGTGTTCATGTTCAGTCTGTGTAGTCCAGGTAGAGGTCACCTTTAACCTGTCTGCAACACACACACACACACACACACACACACACACACACACAAACAGGTGGCTACACACTCTGAGCATCTGGACGCTGCATCATTGTGTTGTTGTGTTGTGTGTCTGCGGTGTGTGTAGCCGGTGATGACTAGCGCAGATTGAGTTGGCGGGTTCCCCCTATGACGCTGCATCACTCAGCACACAGACACACACACACACACACACACACACACACACACACACACACACAAAGCGTTGTGTTTGAGCTGATTGGTGATGAATGGATCCGTTCCATCCTGTCGGCAGCTGGTTGGTTCTGAGGTGTTCTGGTTGGTTCTGAACTGGTTCTACCTGATGATCCAGGTGCTTATTGGATCAGTAGATATCATCATCAGCATCATCATCATCATCATCAGGAGCCTCATTCTCCTTCTAGTAGCTTCAGCAGCGGCTCACCAACAATCCATCACCTGGACGGGTTCCTTCTGGAGAGTTCTGAGGCTCTTGGGACCATTTAAAGTCATTTTTTGACACAATTATTGTAATTTTAGACCATTTCTGACTCGTTTTAGATGATCTGTGAGTGATTTTAGACAAATATTTATCATTTCTGACCAATTTGAAGTCGTTTGGCCAGTTATTGACTCATTTTAGACAGTTTCTAAGTCATTCTGAATGGACGTTTTTGCTGTTGTTGACCATTTTTGGACAATTATGTTGCATTTTATTTCTAATTTTGATGATTTCAAAGTAGTTATTGGCTGTTTTTTTTCATGTCCAAAATGACGCAAAAAATGCCAAAGAAAATGTCTCGAGTCATTTTGGACAATTTCTGTTTCACCTTGGACCCTAAATATAGAGTCTTGTTGTCAATGCTCATAAGATTGATAATGAATGGATCCATCACACCCTGTAGGATGATACTGTCGACATTTTGGGCCATTTTTGAGTCATTTTGACACAATTTTTGTCATTTTAAACCATTTCTGAGTGTTTTTGGGCAAATTTTTATGATTTGTGACTAGTTTGAAGTCATTTGTCCAGTTATTGACTCATTCTGGACGAGTGTTTGTTATTTCAGACAGTTTCTAAGTCGTTCTGGACACATTTTTGTTGTTTTTGACCATTTCTGGACAATTTTGTTGCATTTTGTTTTTAACATTTGTGATAATTTCTAAGTAGTTGTTGGCTATTTTTCATCATGTTTTCCAAAATGATTCAAAAATTGGCATAGAATATGTGTCTTGAGTCATTTTGGACCCTAAATATAGAGTCTTGTTGTCAGTGCTCATAGCATTGGTAATAAATGGATCCATCACATCCTGTTGGATTCTGTAGATATTCTGGACCATTTTTGAGTCATTTTGGACACATTTCTGTCATTTTAGACCATTTCTGACTCGCTTTGGACCATTTCTGGGTGATTTTGGACAAATCTTCATGATTTGTGACCAGTTTGAAGTCATTTGGCCAATTATTGACTCATTCTGGATGTGTGTTTGTCATTTTAAACAGTTTCTGAGTCATTCTAGACACATTTTTGCTGTTTTTGACAAATTTTGGACAGTTTTGTTGCATTTTGTTTTTATTATTTGTGATGATTTCTAAGTAGTTATGTATATAGTAGTAGAATATGAATCTTGAGTCGTTTTGGACCCTAAATATAGAGTCTTGTTATCAGTTCTGATAAGACTGATAATAAATGAAATCGTGTTGGATAATTTTGTGGACATTTTGGACCATTTCTGAGTGTTTTTGGACAAATCTTTATGATTTGTCACCAGTTTGAAGTCATCTGACCAATTTTTGACTCTTTCTTGATGAGTGTTTGTCATTTTTGGATAGTTAGTTTTTCAGTTATCCTGGATGCATTTTTTTCATTTTTGACAAATTTCAAGTAACTTTGGCCAAGTTGATGACTAGCGCAGATTGACTTGGTGACGTCATGACTAACCAGAGTGGTGCTTTCAGTGCTGACAGGGTTAATTTTCTGTTGCATTAAAACATGCAGCATCTTCTGTTGCATTAAAACATGTAGCATCTTCTGTTGCATTAAAACATGAAGCATCTTCTGTTGCATTAAAACATGCAGCATCTTCTGTTGCATTAAAACATGCAGCATCTTCTGTTGCATTAAAACATGTAGCAGCTTCTGTTGCGTTAAAACATGTAGCATCTTCTGTTGCGTTAAAACATGCAGCAGCTTCTGTTGCATTAAAACATGTAGCAGCTTCTGTTGCATTAAAACATGCAGCATCTTCTGTTGCATTAAAACATGCAGCATCTTCTGTTGCATTAAAACATGCAGCATCTTCTGTTGTGTTAAAAGATGCAACATCTTCTGTTGCATTAAAACATGCAGCAGCCTCTGTTGTGTTAAAACATGCAGCAGCTTCTGTTGCGTTGAAACATGTAGCAGCTTCTGTTGCATTAAAACATGCAGCAGCTTCTGTTGCGTTAAAACATGCAGGAGCTTCTGTTGCACTGCAGCGACGTCCAGCTGCTGCAGCACCAGAGACCAAACTGGATCCTGCTGCTGGTTCTGTGTTTGACGAGAACAAAGAGAAAATAATCCAGTCTGTCATCACAAACACCAGAACCTGCGTCTGCTGCTCCGTTAACATTCTGCAGATTGTGGAATTCTGATCAGAACATCTGAAATCATTTAAACCAAATACTCGCTGTTCAGGAGTTAATATGGAGGATAAACAACACGGACGTTACTGTCGGTGCAAAATCACCACAAAAAGATGTGAAATTAACACAAAATCATGGAATACCACCAATATAATTCAAGATTTCACCACAGAAAGACCTAAAACGATCATAAAAAGATCCAGAATTACTGCAAAAATATGTGAAACTGACACAAAAACATGAAAAATCAACAATAAATGCAGAAAATCATTAAGGACAGACCCTAAATCACCGTAACGAGACACCAGAACATATTCAGATTTAAGAAGCTGCAATTAGAGATTTTAGATTTTTTTTTTATTTTAAAATATTTACAACCAATGTTACACAAATGAAGTATTACTGACCACAAAAGACGTATGTAGTTTGCCGTTTCCAGCTTCTTCTTCTACTCTGTTTATTACAGCTAACGCAGCTACAGCGCCACCTTCTGATGACACAACGCAGCGGCTTATTTTGTTCAATAAACCAACATAAAATGACCAAAACGTGAAGCAAAACAATAAAAATTAGTTGCGAACAACGTCAAAAAGACACAAAACAGCCAAAATCAAATGCAGACAACCAAAAAACAGGTTGGACAACAGCTGCTTTTCCTTCTACTGTATCCATTACAGCTAACGTAGCCTTTAATGTAGCCTGTAGCGCCACCTTCTGACCACACTGTGAGTTTATTCTCTCCAAATGTACCACAAAACTACCACGAAAAGATATAAAACAACCAAACTGAGACACCAAAATACCTTAATACTGAACAAATTACAACAAAATACATAAAACAACCAAAATGTGACGCAAACTGACCAAAAAAAGATGTTAATCAACCACATTTAAAATCAGATATCTACAAAAATACATAAATCAACCAAACTGTGACACTAAAACACCTCAATTCTATACAGACTACAACAAAAAGACATTAAACAGCCTAAATCAAGTACAAATGACCCGTTTTTAAGGTTTTTTTTTTTTTAACAGCAGGCTAACAGTTTTATTTCTGGCTTCTTCTACTCTGTTCATTACAGAGCTACAGAGCTACAGCACCACCTTGTGGTGACACGACACAGCTTTGTTGTTTCACTCTAAAACAGTCAATGGAAAAAAGAATTATTCTCATTGTCTTACTTATTTTTGTACCATTTCTAAAGTTGGCTTCAAATTCACTTGTTGATCTAAAAACACGACCAGTGATTGACTCTGACTAGAAACAGACTGAAAACAATCAGTAACAACAGCAGAAGATATTAGTTTGTTCATTCAGATAGTTTTAAACACAGAATTATCTTTTCCTAGAAGGTAAAACTTGCCCATCTCTTCATTTCTGTCCTTTTGGTGGATTCTGAGGTGAAAGCGGATCGATTCCAGCCTCTGTGTTCGTCAAACCAAACAAAGCTTCTATTCCCCCTCTAGAGGCTCCACATACAGACAGTAAAAACCAATGAGGCTGAACATGAAAACACACTAATTCATCTCTGCTGCCGCTTTCAGATTTACTGCCGAGGCTTCACGCTAATGTCAGCGATGGGATGTTTCCTGGAGGGTGGAACGGACAGAAGCAGGTTACTGAAGGCAGAAATAAACATGCAGCTGCTCTGACTTCCCTTTTCCTGCTTCTTCCATCTAAAATCCTGCAAAACTGAGTGGCTCTGTGGTGGAGCTGCTTTACACGAGCCACCTGCAGAGACCTGATGCTGAACCTCCACTTTAATCTGAGCACAAACCTGCCCAGAGGTACAAAAATTACAATACCAGCCAGATATATCAGCTGCAGTTTAAGCTGCGAAGTTCACAATGACCACGAAAAGACATAAAACAACCAGAAACTGACCGCGAAACCTGTAAGGCAGCTAAAATGTGACAAAAAAATCCATCAAATAATCCCCAAAATAACCAAAATGTGACATAAAACAACTAAAACTAAATGCAGCCGACCACAAAACAACGAAAACAACAAAAATGTTACCAACAACTAAATGTAAATGACCACCAAAAGACATAAAACAACTAAAATGTGATGCAAAAATTACCCCAGCAAGGCTAAAATGAGAAAATATGACAGAACCAAACCAAAATCTAACACAAATGACCACAAAGATGTGTAAAAAAAACTACCAAAATAACTACAAACAACCACAAAAATATGATTAAAAAAACAAACCTTGAAAAACATACCATAGACACGTGTAAAATAATCAAAATGCGAACAACCAAAATTAAATGTAAATTATTACAGAAACACATAAAAAACTCAAAATGTGATGCAAAATGACCACAAAAATCAACTAAAATGTGACAAAAAACAAGCAACTAATCACTAAAAGATTTGAAATAACCAAGAAGTGACATAAAACAACTAAAACTAAATGCAACCGACCACAAAACAATGTAAAACTACAAAAACTTGAATGCAAATGACTACAAAAATATGATTTAAAAAAACAAAACATGAAAAACGAACCACAGAAACATGTAAAATAATCAAAATGTGATGGAAAAACAACCAAAATTAAATGTAAATTATTACAAAAACACACAAAAAAGCAAAATGTGATTGACAACAACATGTAAAACAAGCTAAATAGGACTAAAAATAACCACAAACAATGTAAAATTGCCAAAAATATTACACAAAACAACCAAAATTAAGTCCATCAGTCAATTATTCTCCAGCTATGGAGGAATTTGTCTCAGGGTTTTATTTCCTCAGCAGCCAACAGTCGTGAAAAAGATGTGAAATAACCAAAATGTGACAGAAAACAACAAAAAAATAGATGTAGATGACCATCAAAACACATAAAACAATTAAAATGTAAAGCAAAAATGAGAAAATGTGACAGAACCAAACCAAAATCTAACACGAATGACCACAAAAAATGTGTAAAATAACTACAAACAACCACAAAAATATGATTAAAAAAACAAAACATGAAAAACATACCATAGACACATGTAAAATAATCTAAATTAAATGTAAATTATTACAAAAATTCATTAAAAAAACTAAGTGTGACTGATAAAAACATGTAAAACAACAAAAATATCACACAAAGCTACCAAAAATTAGATGTAAATGACCACAAAAAGATATAAAATGACTGAAATATGAAAAAACAACCAGGATTATATGCAAACAACTACTAAAATATATTTTTTAAAAACTGAATGTGACACAGAACGACCAAAATCTAACACAAAATTACCACAAAAATGTAAGAAACTACCAAAATAAATTGAAAACAACCACAAAACTACGATGAAAAAGTGATATAAAACAACCAGAATTAAATGTAAAAGACCACAAAAAGACATAAAACAACCAGAATGAGGCAAAAACTAACCCCAAAAACACAACTCAATGCAAACAATGATGTAAAACAACAAAAATGGACATTTTACTGACAGTTGAGCTGTTATAAAACCAATCCTCCTCCTCAGACTCAGGATCCAGATGTAGAGGAGTCGAGTCACTCACAGCTGGTTCCTGGTGTTTGTGTTGTTTGTGTCGTGTTGTTTGTGTTGTTCTGAGAGTCAGAGGATCAGATTCACGTCTCTGAAGATCTGAAACATCAGATAGGAACATCTGCAGAGCAACAGAGAACAGTCTGGAACGAGCACACACAAACACGCACACACGCACACACACACGCACACACACACACACACACACACACACACACACACACACACTGTAGCTGGAGGGCGACTGCAGACTCACAAAAAGACTGCTCAGCCAAATTCAGCAGGTGTATGTGTGTGTAAGTGTGTGTGTGTGTGTGTGTGTGTGTGTGTGTGTGTGTGTGTGTGTGTGCGCGTGCGCTAATTTACTGTGACAAGTCACCTTGCTAGGAGCACACACACACACACACACACACACACACACACGCACACACACACACGGATTCAGATTCAGTTCAGGGCAACATTCTGGGATAAATCTGTGTGTATTTTGGTGCAGTGTGCTTCTGTAACCATGGCAACAATGATGGCGGCAGCAGCCTGAAAATGCTGAGATGGTCTTACATCTTGTTTAGGCTAACGCTGCTGTTCAGGCTAACCTAAGCGCTAATTTCACTAATGTAGTCTCTAACGTGTTGTTTAGACTAATTTAATGGACTAACAATATCTCATTCAGGCTAACACAGTGGCTAACATTATCTTGTTTTGGCTAATATAGTTGCTAACAATACCTCGTTTCAGCTTGTAGGTAACAATCCTTGTTTAGGCTAATGCTGCTGTTCAGGCTAACATAAGCGCTAATTTTACTTACGTAGTGCCAGCTATGACTTGCTAACGCTAATGCGGCTACCATTACTTTTTCAGATGAATGTAGCGACTGGAATTATCTTGTTTTGACATAATTTTGTTTCAGATGGCACAGTGACTGTCGTAGTGGCTATCTTTATCATGTTTTTACTGACATAGAGGCTAACAAAGTGGCTAACGTTATCTTGTTTTGGCTAATATAGTTGTGAACAATACTTTGTTTCAGCTAACAGTGTGGCTAACAATCCTTGTTTAGGCTAATGTAGTGGCCAACATGTTGTTTGGATTATTGGATAATGTTTTTAGTTCAAGCTACTGTAGTGGTTAATTTTACTTGTTTAGGCTAATGCAGTGACTAATGTTACTCGTTATGGCTAGCATAGTGACCATCATTGCTTTTTCTGGCTATGGTATTGACTAACATTAGCTCATTTGGGCTAACATTGCTCATTTAGGCTAATGCATTTGGTAATGCTGCTGTTCAGGCTAACATAATGGCTAATTTTACTTAGGACATGTAGTTGCAAATGTGGCTTGCTAGCACTGAAGAGCAGCTACTGTTATCTAGTTTTGGCTAACATAGAGGCTAACAATCCTTGTTTAGGCTAATGTAACGGCTAACAGATTGTTTAGACTAATTTAATGGACTAACATTATCTCATTCAGGCTAACATAGTGGATAACATTATCTTGTTTAGGCTAATGCAGTGGCTAATGTTGCTGTTCAGGCTAACGTAGTGGCTAATTTTTCTCAGTTAGGCCATGTAGTGACAAATGTAGCTTGCCAACGCTAATGTAGCAGCTACCATTACTTGAACTGGTCTGACGTAATGACGGACATTATCGTGTTTTGGCTAACACATTACTTGCTGAGGCTAACGTAGCGACTAGCACTATCGTTGTTTGGCTAACAGTAGTGAATAATGATGCTTTTTGGTTTTAAACTTTCAGAAAACGATGATAGACAGTAGCTGGAAGTAGAATTAGTAAACAAAATGTGTATTTCTGTTCAAAAGGTGGCATTTATTAAATAATATCAACCTTAAACAATATCTACAGTTTAATCATAATCCCAACATTAAATGTTTTTACTGGCAAACCTTCATCATCCTCTTCATCATCCTCAGCATCCAGATGTTTCAGACTCCCCGTGTCCTTCATCCTCCTCCGTCCAGCTGTTGTTTCCTCAGAGACGCTTCAACACCTGCAGTTTTCTGTCACATTAAACCAATCAACAGCTCATTAAACTGTGGATACAAACACACACTCTGTCCTCCAACCTCCAGTAAACTCTGTGTGTTTACAAGAAACTAACCAACAACAGAGCAGAAAGATGAGGTTTTCATCTCCAGATTGATTTTCTTCCTTCAGGCAGCTTCGGTTCAGTCAGAGATCAAATCCTCTGATGCCAATTCTTCTTTTATCTGTTCTCACGCCAAAGCACAGGATCACTAAATGTGTTCAGTTAATGGCTTCAAACGGGTAAATATGAATATGTAATAAATAAATCATGTTTACAGAGACTAAACACGGCTTTAGCATCACATAGATATCAGATAGACACAGGGGAAAGTTTCAGAGATGAACAACGTCTATATCGAACTCCTGAAAACACGCTGGTCTGTGATTCTGTAGTTAATAATAAGAAATTTTATTTGAAGGCACCTTTCTCGGCACTGTACACAAAATACGCACTAAAAATGGGTAAAAACAACACAAGAGACAGAGCATTTGGCATCAGATGGAATAGGCAGTTTTGAACAGATGTGTTTTGGGCTTTTGATTTGAAATGGGCGAATGAATCAGTGTTTCTGAGTTGGGGTGGAGACAATTGATGTTTCGAAGGTGGAAGTAGGCAGACCGGGTGATGTTACTGATGTGAGATTGAAAAGATACTGTCGAGGATGACACCCAAACTCTTAACCTGGTGAGAGGGTGAAACGGAGGAGTTGTGGATAAAGTGGACTTTGTGTCAATGAGGAGAACCTCAGTTTTATTACTGTTTAATTTAAGGAAGTATAGGGTGAACCATGCAATCAGTGAGGGAGATGGGCGGGAGAGTGAAGGAGGGTTTACTGATGAGTTAGAGTGGGGTGTCATCTGCGTAGCACTGGAAATGAATGTTAAATTTGTGAAAGATATTGCCGATGGTTTACTGATAAGGTAGAACGGGGTGTCATCTGCATAGCAGTGGAAATGAATGTTAAAATTGCCTTAGATATAGGAGGTCCTCGGTTTACGGCGTCTCTGACCTACAGCGTTTCGTTGTTATGTCGGAACTGGTTGCGTGGAACTAGTTGGTGAGCAAGCAGAGCGGACAAATACATTGTCACTCGGCGCTGTAAGAGGAGGACGAATTTGTCTCTGTTCTCCCGTTGTATGCCACCTCGGATTGTGCTACATTTGCTAACTTTTTGCCCTTCATTATTACTCCCAAGCGTAGGTTAGACTCTTCTGATGGCATCTTCATGGAAGTGAAATTAGATATAATGAAACACTCAGAAAAGGGCGAAACACTGACAAACATTGGCCGGGGGACAGGTAGGAGAGTGTGAGTTCCAATTTATGATGAAAATGGACTTACCTTGCGCTGTAGGAACAGAATTCCGACCTAAGTCAAGGACCCCTTGTATTGCAGAGAGGAAGGAGGTAAATGATGAAGAGGAGGGGCCCCAGCACAGAACCCTGGGGAACACCTGTGGTGACGGGAGAAGGGATGGATTTAAAGGATTAGAGCTGCATGAACTGAGTGCGGCCAGAGAGGTAAGAGGTGAAGCAGTCTTCTGGAGTGTGCGTGATGCCAGTGGAAGGTAGTCTGGTGAGGAGGGTGGTAGACGGTATCAAAGGCTGGTGAGGAGTCCACAATCAGCTGCCATCAGGAGGTCGTGGGTGGTTCTGATGAGTGCTGTTTCTGTGCTGTGGATTGGATGGAAACCGGACTGCACTGTTCATGCAGGTTATTATGGCATAGGTGAGAGCGGAGTTGGGAGGCAATAGTTTTTTTCCAGGATTTTGGAGATGAAAGGTAGATTTGGAGATAGGACGGTAGTTGTTGAAGTTGGAGGGGTCGGCACCAGGTGTGTGAGGGGGTGAGGGTCCAGCTCTAAGGTGGATGGATTTCTGAGTGATTTCTGTTTCCTTCATTTGCAGAGATCATACTGGAGTAGTAGTGGGTTTTGGTGTTGGCAGTGGTGTCCTTACAGCGTATGATGTGGTTATTGTGCATTTCTTTGTGAATAGTGAGACCAGTTTTTCTGTAAAGCCGCTCAAGTTGCCGACCTTTGGCTTTCATGAGCCAAAGATCGGGGGGCGAACCTAGACTAATGTTGTGTTCCGTTGTAGACACTCTGTGATCTGGAAGTTGTAATGTGGAAATGATGAATTGAGGCTGAATGTTGCTGAAATTTAACTTATTTTTCTGGTGCAATTTCAGGTTGTTCATGGTGTTTAGTAGATAATTCCTTAAACGTATTTTTTTGCACTAAAACAAAGGAAAGATTTGGAGTTGTGGTTATTTTGTTTAATTTATGTAATATTTTGTCTTGTTTTTTTGTCTTTTTTGTCTGACTTTTGTTGCTTGTCTCATGTTTTTATGTTTTTCATTTGTCTCATTTTGTGGTTCCTTTTTGTCTCACTTGCGTCATTTGTCTATTTTTTTTCCGTTTTGTGTCTCATTTTTGTAATATTTTGTATTGTTTTTATTCTTTTTTTTGCCTGACTTTGGTCGTTTGTCTCGTGTTTTTGTAGTTTTGTGTCGTTATTGAAATATTTCGTCTTGTTTTTGTTGTTATTTGTCTTTTTTTTGTCATTTTGATCATAAAGTAAAATACTAGATTGCTCATTGTTCTTTTGTTGTTTTGTGTCTCATTTTTGTAATCTTTTGTCTTGTTTTGTCTGATTTTTGTTGCTTGTCTCACGTTTTTGTCGTTCTGTTTCTCATTTTTGTCATTCTGTCTTGTTTTTTGTCTCGCTTGCATCATTTGTCTATTTTGGTCGTTTTGTGTCTCATTTTTGTAATATTTTGTCTTGTTTTTTGCCTTTTTTTGTCTGATTTTGTGGTTCTGATCCTCCAGTAAATCCTCTATGCTTCAGTTCCAGATGACTACATGTTGTGTTCCTTGGTATTATGAGATATTTGTGAAGCAGCAGATGAATCCAGTTAGAGCAGCTTTGTGCAGCAGAACGTCTTCATGTTTTCTCTGATGGATGATTTCGTTCCTCTCTCTGCTGCCTTTCATTCAGACGTTTCTCCTCGTCGTCTCGGTGAAAGTTTCTCTTTAATTCCAGTCCGAGTTGAGGCGTCCTGCTCTGAACCTGGTGACCTCGCTGCTCGTTTCCTTTATGAATCTGCTGAATGAGGTTCCGCCCTCGGTTTGTTTGCTCAGCTTTAAATTAAACTTTATGAGTTGGGCTGTGGAGGCGAACAGAGTCTCCGTTCTGTTCTCCTCGTTTCCTCTGCAGACGTTCAGCCGCTGATTTTCTATGAATTTAAAATCACAACCAGCTAAAAGGTTCATTAAACTTTCTGGAATCTGTGTCCTATTTTCAGATCTGAGCTTTCTAAAGCTGCTGTAACTTATATTTAATTAGAACAATGTCAGAAACAACCACATGGAAACACAAATATAAATGAACCCTCTGAAGTCTGAACAGTTTCTGTGTTGTTTTGTCTTTTTTTGTTATTAGTTTTACGTGTCTTTGGGTCAGTTAGGCACTTTTGTGGTTAATTTGTGTCTGATTTTTGTTGTTTTCTGTCACGTTTTTGTCTCATTTCCAGTAATTTTATGTGTCTTTAGGAGAGTCTTTGTCCTGTTGTTGTCTGTGTCCTTTATGCTGTTTTGTGTCTCATCTTGTGTTGTTTTGTGCATCTTTGGGTCAGTTTTGCATCTTTGCAGTCATTCTTTATCTGATTTTTGTTGTTTTCTGTCACATTTTTCTGAAATTGTGATGATTTGTGTCTCAGTTTTGATTGTTTTATGTGACTGGGACAGTTAATTGTCCTTTATGCTGTTTTGTGTCTCATTTTGTGTTCTTTTCTTTCTTGTTTTAGTTGTTTTATTTGTCTTTGGGACAGTTTTGTGTTTTTGGGGTCATTTTGTATCTTGTTTTTGATGTTTTCTGTCACATTTTTCAAATTCTTTGTCGTTAGGTCTCTTGTTATTTTTCATTTTTGGTAGTTTTGGTGTCTTTTGGACAGTTCTGTGTCTTTTATGCTGTTTTGTGTCTCATTTAATGTTGTCTTGTTTTAGTTGTTTTATGTCTTTGGGACAGTTTTGCATCTTTGTGGTCGTTTTATATCTTGTTTTTGATGTTTTCCGTCACATTTTTCTCATTTTGTGTCGTTTTATCTCGTGTTTTTTAAAAAATATTTTGTGTTGTTTTGTGTCTCATTGTTGGTTTTTTTGGTGTCTTTAGGACATTTCTGTGTCTTTTATGCTGTTTTGTCACATTTTATATTATTTTGTCTCTTGTGTTTTTTCAATTTGTGCTGTTTTGTGTTTCATTTTGTGTTGTTTTGTGTGTCTTTGGGTCAGTTTTGCATCTTTGCAGTCATTCTTTATCAGATTTTTGTTGTTTTCTGTCATGTTTTTCTCATTTTGTGTTGTTTTGCGTCTCATTTTTGGTTGGGTTGTGTGTGTTTAGGACAGTTCTGTGTCCTTGCTGTTTTGTATCTCGTTTTGTTTTGTGTCTAGTTTTGGTTATTCTATGTGTCAGACTACCGTTTAAAGACTGCAGTAGACTGTACTGGACATACAGGACTGATGACACACTGGAGCTTCTCACTGATAATTCAGCTTCTTTTACTGGTGACAGTTTAGTAGAAATCCTTCTGAACGTTCAGCTTCGCTCGATCTCTCGGTTTATTCGTCTCCTCGGTTCAGTTCTTGTAGATTTCCTCGGTTCAGTTCTTCTAGATTTCCTCGGTTCGCCTTTAAACCGTTTTATCTTGGAGCGGTGTGAATGCTGAATGTTCAGATAGCGGCGGTGACCTTTAAATCCCTCAGAGAGGCGTGTTACTGTAAAACCTCAGTATCTTCAGAGCTGCAGCTGTTGGAGCTTCACCTCAGAGAAGGTCAGCAGACGTCTTAACAGCTCAGATCTGCTGCCTGGTCCTCATTCTGCTCACGTGTCTCTGTTTGTTGTTTATTTCACAGACCATTAAGCAGCTTTTTGTTTGACACCAGATTTAATTCTGAGCTCGTCTCTCCTCCGTCCGTCCTCCGATCTGCTCTTAGAGAATTATCTGCTCCTCTTCCCCGTCACGTTTTCTCCTTTCATCGCCGTTTTTGTGCTTTATCTCCTCAGTGTTCCCTCCCTCCTCCTTCATCCGTCCTTTCATTCCCTCCGGAGCTCCGACATGAGGCTTCTGATCGGCCAGACACCATATTTAACAGATGAAACAGAAAGAGGCCACAAAGATGCAAAACAACCGCAGAGACACAAAACAGCCAGAAATAAACAAAAAACAAGCACAGAGAGGCAAAAAACAACCGCAAAGACAGACAAAGCAACCAGAGACACATAAAACAGCCACAGAGAGACACAAAACAACTGCAACGAGACACAAAACAACCACAAAGAGACACAAAACAAATACAAAAAGACACAAAACAACCACAAAAAGACACAAAACAAATACATAGACACAAAACAACCACAAAGACAAAAAACAACCACAAAAGACACAAAACAGCCACAGAGACACAAAACAACCACAAAGACACAAAACAGCCGCAAAGAGACACAAAACAACCAAACCAGAAATAAACAAAAAACAACCACAGAGAGACGAAAAATGACCGCAAAGAGATGCAAAACAACCACAAAAAGATGCAAAATAACCACAAAGAGATGCACAACAACCATAAATACACAAAAAACAACCACAAAGAGACACAAAACAACTTACAGAATTATCTGCTCTTCTTCCTCGTCACATTTTCTCCTTTCATCGCTGTTTTTCTGCTTTATCTCCTCCTTCGTTTGTCTCTTCATTCCCTCCGGAGCTCCGACACAAGGATCGACCAGGCTTTATATTTAACAGATGAAACAGAAGGAGGCCTGTGAGCTGCAGCTGCTCCTTCTCCACATTATTAAATAAAGGTTATAAATAATCTAATAGACGCAGTGAGTTTGGCTGCAGGTCTTCGGCTTCATTTCAGAACAAACATCTGAGTCTTTTTCATTTTGAGGAGTGAAAACAGAAGCTGCTGGTGTTTCTGCTCAAACATTAAAAACGTTATCAGATGGCTTGTTTCGACGATTTTCTTGGACAAAATGATAAACAGAGATCAACCAAGACTTTATGAGCGTCTGTGTTTACTGGAGTCAATCCAGTTTGGTTTCATAACAGATTTATAATTTATTCCACGGATGATTCTGTTGTGTGAAATCTGAGTTAATCCCCTGAACTCTGAGCAGTGTCTGGTTAGAAGGAGGGAGAGCTGAGAATGTCTTCTTAAGGATGCTTAAAGGGACACAAAAACAACCACAAAAAGACAAAAAACAACCACAATAAGACAAAAAACAACCACAAAGTGACACAAAATAACCACAAAGAGACGCAGAACAATCAGAAAAATACACAAAACAACCACAGAGACACAAAACAACCGCAAAAAGAGACATAAAATAACCACAAGGAGACAAAACAACCACAGAGACACAAAACAACCATAGAGACACAAAACAATCAGAAAAGACACAAAACAACCACAAAGAGACACAAAACAACCACCAAGGGACCCAAAACAACCACAAAGAGACGCAAAACACCCACAAAAACACAAAACAGCCACAAAGAGACACAAAATGATCACAAAGACAAAAAACAACTACAACACCACAAAACAACCAGAAACAAAAAAACAACCACAAAAAGACTCATTGGTTCGTCAGAATAACTACAACTAGTAGAACTACGACTGATGATGTCAGTAATTTTGTGAGTTTTATTTTAATTCTGGACTCATTAACGCCGTAGAAACTGTGACTGTTGAGGCCTTCAGTCCCTCTCAGCTGTTTAACTTCATCCTTCTCCGTCTTCCTGTCTGCAGAGCGTTGGTGTGAGCGCTATGGAGACCTGCGGGGGGCGCTGCTGTGCGTGGAGCTGGAGAAGGAGCGGCAGGGTCTGGGCCTCAGCCTGGCGGGGAACCGGGACCGGTCCAGACTCAGCATCTTCGTGGTGGGACTCCATCCTGGAGGTCCGGCTGCTCGGGACGGACGGATCCGGGTCGGAGACGAACTGCTGGAGGTCAGAGAAGTTCACGTTAATCTTTATCTCACTGGTCTGATAGTTAACTGCAATTCATGAATAAAACAAGGAGAGTCTTCAGGTCACACTAATCAATAAACAGTAAACTGAGTTGCTGAAGATCAACTAACTCTATGAGCGGTGGACAGTCCTAATAAACAGACAGTTAGCATCTACAGGGCCATCAAAAAGTATTTGCCCCCTTCTCAAATTCTTATTATTTTTATATTTTCCCCTCTTTAATGTTGTGATAAAGTAATTGCCCCCTAAACGTAATAACCGGTTGGGCCACTCTCAGCAGCATTTTCGAGAGCTGCCAGTGAGTCTTTCACATCTCTGTGGAGATATTTTGGTCCTCTCTTCTTCTCTTTTGCTAGAGGACCTTGGGTTGCTGGAGGAGCTAGGGTTGCTGTGGGACCTTGGGCTGGTGGGGGGCCTTGGGTTGCTGGGGAACCTTGGGTTGCTGGGGGACCTTGGGTTGCTGGAGGACCTTGGGTTGCTGTGGGACCTTGAGTTGCCGGGGGACCTTGCGTTGCCTGGGGACCTTGGGATGCTGGAGGATCTTGGTTGTTGGGGGACCTTGGGTTGTTGGGGGTCCTTGGGCTGGTGGGGGTCCTTGTGTTCCTAGGGGGCCTTGGATTGCTGTGGGACCTTGAGTTGCTGGGGGACCTTGGGTTGGTGGAGGACCTTGAGTTGCTGGGGGACCTTGGGTTGCTGGAGGACCTTGGGCTGGTGGGGGACCTTGGGTTGCTGGAGGACCTTGGGTTGTTGGGGGACTTTGGGTTGCTGGGGGACTTTGGGTTGCTGGAGGACCTTGGGTTGCTGGGGGACCTTGGGCTGCTGGTGGGGGACCTTGAGTTGCTGGGGGATCTTGGGTCGCTGGGGAATCTTGGGTTGCTGGGGGACCTTGGATTGCTGGAGGCCTTTGGGTTTGTTGGGGACCTTGGGTTGCTGGAGGACCTTGGGTTGCTGGGGGCCAGATGTACCCCAAGACACACACCTTCCAAAACGTCCACCTTTTGTCTCGTCAGTCTGAATAATTTTCTCCCAAAAGTTCAAACGAGACTGTCTAGAATGTCGAGTTTAGATGTTTAACCGAAGTTTCGTGATGCGTCGGACCTCCGCTGCCCACACCGAATTTGCATAAAGTACAAGTCAAGTGTACTTTATGCAAATGAGCTGCGGGGCGACGCAACGGGATGGAACGGAACGCAACCAGCATGCAATGCGGCGCGTTTCACAAAGACAATGAATGGGATTTGAGAAATTGACGGATCCTGTGGACACGTACCTTTAGCTAGGACAGTGCTGGTACCGGCTAACGGTGCAGCCATCCCATAATAGGCCACTTTAGAAGACATTGAAAGTGCTTGAGTCTACAAAAAGCCTTACAATGTTGAATATAATGGCTATAATTGAGTTTGCAGTCATCTGTGAATATAGTAGACAGATGAAAAATGCAGATAAATAGAAATGAAACAAACATTTTAGCTGTTTTAGTTCACGTATATGTCTATTCATCCATTCAGTCTCAAACAACATTTATTAGAACCGAAAAACTTTGATTATTGTGTCAAATATTGACATTTGACAAAAATGCTATTAATTAATTACAAAGCCTCTAATTAATTGAATGAATATTTTTAATCGCGCCCCACCTCTAGTTTTAATATAAACTCAGACGTGAACGTTGAGGAGGAGCTGCAGGAACGTTTGTGTTCAGATAAATGTCCAACAGAGACTCTCTGGATCTCCATTTGTCTCGACTTCGCCTCATTACTGCAGCTGCCGTGAAAAATGGATGTTCAGCCGAGAGAAACTCGAAAGATTACCACAAATACGCAACACAGTCACACACAGACACACACAGTAATACTCCCTCAAAGCCAAACACACTGGAACACAGAGAAACGTCCATTTACATACATGAAACATACATAAAAACTCATTAGTGCAAAAATCAATATAGTCAAATAGAGGACAATGTGTGTGTTAGTGTGTCCTCTTTATGACTTTATTGATTTTTTAATGTTATTTAAATATACTATATTATATTATATAACATGTTTGTATGTTTTTTTGCTTTCTTGTGTCTCTGCAGTCCTTGCATCTTTGTTTCATGTTTTATTTTCTGGTTTTATGTCTATTTTTCATATATTTTCATTTTTTTTTCCCTCTGTGACGATAAACTAAATAACTTCTGACCAAACAAGACCGTTGAGGAAACTCTGATCCACGTATTCTGACGTTTTAGAGGCCAAACGACTCATTCATTGATCCAGAAAAAGAAAATAATAAGTTGTTTAGCTGCAGTCCTGTGGGGAACTCTCTATACCTGTGAGGACCAAATGCTGGACTCTACGACTGTTTGAGGGTTAAAATCTGAGTTTAGGGTTCGAATACGGTCAAGGTTAGTGTAAGAGGGTGTGTGTGTGTGTGTGTGTGTGTGTGTGTGTGTGTGTGTGTGTGTGTGTGTGTGTGTGTGTGTGTGTGTGTGTGTGTGTGTGTGTGTGTGTGTGTGTGTGTAGATGAGGTATTGATTTAACATTTGGAGCTGCTAACTCTTCATTTTATGACCTCACAGCTCAGTGACCTTTTATAATGATCCATCTCAATTACACCTGCAGGCAGGTGTGTGGAGAAAAAAAAATATTTTCACAGTGAAACTTCTGATGTCCACATTTTCAACATTTTTGGGAAATCTTTGAACATTTTTTGGTGGAAAAAAAGAAATGTTAAAAATGTTTCTTAAGAACATTCACCTAAAAATCAACCAAAATCCAGCGAAATTCGCTGGATTTTCGTTGATTTTTAGGTGAATGTTCTAAAAGAAAATATGAGAAGTTTTACTGATATATATGTAATCACTTTAGATATTTTTAGGATTTTTTTGGAAGATTTTTACTCATTTTTTGAAAATATTTACAAGAATTTTCTTGCCAAATTTGGGGGATTTAAAAAAAAAACTTTTAAGGGAAACTTTTATGGAATTATTGGAATTTTCTTCCTGAAGGTTTTGCAAATTTTCAGAAATTTGGGCAGTTTTTTTGCTGGATTTATGGGGGGTTTTTTCAGACAAGGAAACAGTATTTTTGGTGCTTGTAAATGAAGACAGCAGGGGGGCTAATTAAAGACGGTTCTCTACAGGCTGCTGCTCACATCTCTAAAAGCTCATCTTCTGCTCTCTGGGAGGTAAATTTCTGAACATCAGCAGCCTCAGGTATCAGAGAGGCATCGCTTCATTTCCTCTAACGGCTTCAGGAGGAAGATGAGATCATGAACCAGCTTCCTTCATCGTTAAACATCTGACATCATCTGATTTATTGATAAGTATTGATCAGCTGTCTGTGTCTCTGGCAGATCAATAACCAGATCCTCTATGGGCGGAGCCACCAGAACGCCTCGGCCATCATCAAGAGCGCTGCCGCCAAGGTGAAGCTCATCCTGCTCAGGTAGGACCACAAGGCATGCTGGGAAAAAGACATATGACTTCCACTATCATTCAACAGTTTGGGGTCATCCAGACTGAAAACTCCCACTTTTATTCATGCGCTAACATAACTGCACAAAGGTTTTCTAATCATCAATGAGTTCTTCAACACCATTAACTAACACAATGTAGCATTAGAACACAGGAGTGATGGTTGCTGGAAATGTTCCTCTGTACCCCTATGGAGATACAGGAAGTCCTCGGTTTACGACGTCCTACGGCGTTTTGTCGTTACGTTGCAACTGGTTACGTGGAACTACTTTTCCAAAGAACTGATCGATATCGTGATGCACGGAACGGCTTTGTTTACATTTTGTGAAAATCGACTCACATCGATCTGCAGGAACGCAACTCCGACGTAAGTCAACTTAAGTTAAGAGTTCTGTTCCTACAGATTGACGTAAGTCGATTTTCGCCGTAAGTCGGAACTCCGCACTGCAAAACCTCTAAATCTTACCAAGTGTATTTGTCTTATTTTTAGGCAAAATGTTTCATCCCACTTGATTTAAGATAAATTCACTTAATAAGTGACTTTTCAGCAGATGGAGGGACTTGTTTTAAGACAATGCATCTTAAATATCTTGTTAAGTCAAACAGTCTTGAAATTGTCTTGTTTTGAGTTGAATTTTACAAGAAAACTCAAAATAAGTTTAACCCTCGTGTCATCCTGTGGGTCAAAATTGATCCGTTTTAAACTTTGAAAATGTGGGGGAAAAAAAATCAATTTTCATAGTGAAACTTTTGATGTCCACATTTCCAACATTGTTGGGAAATCTTGAACATTTTTTGGTGGAAAAAAGAAATGTTAAAAGTGTTTCTTAAGAACATTCACAAAAAAATCAACCAAAATCCAGCGAAATTCACTGGATTTTGGTTGATTTTTTTTGTGAATGTTCTTAAATAAAATATGAGAAGTTTTACTGATATATATGTAATCACTTTAGATATTTTTAGGATTTTTTTTGGAAGATTTTTACTTATTTTTTGAAAATATTTACAAGAATTTTCTTGCCAAATTTGGGGGATTTTTTAAACTAAAACTTTTAAGGGAAACTTTTAAGGAATTTTTGGAGTTTTTTTCCTAAAGGATTTGAAAATTTTCATAAATTTGGGGAATTTTTTTACTGAATTTTTGGATGTTTTTTCAGACAAGGAAACAATATTTTTTGGTGGCACAGCAGGAGGGGTTAATGCATCTCAAATTAGGAGGTTACATGAAAGCAAAGATCTATTTTTCAGTGAAAAGGTGCTTTTTTTTTTTTTTTTTTTAGCATATCTGACTTATTTTAAGACACCTAAGCTTGACAATCCTGGTAAAATATAGCTTAAAATAAGTTTTCCCAGCTAATTTAATATCTCAAGATTCTAAATATCATATCTTATTTCAAGAAATCTTACCAAGCCATTTTTCACTTGTTCTATTGGCAGATTTTTTCACTTATTTCAAGATAAAAGTTCCTTGAAATAATTTTTTTTTCTTGTTTTGAGAGGAGCATTTTTTCCAGTGCGGCTTATCAGTTCTTCATAAAGTCATGAATACCAATGAATTTCATGCATGTATGAATCATTTTACCAGAAGATAACAGAATATTGTAACGGACTGATGTTGAGGTTTCAATGTTTAATGTTCATTTCCAGATTTACCTAATGTCAGTGAACATGTCATGTTTAGTTAGCTCACCTCTGATTGGCTGAGAGTCAGCAGTAGCGAGAGCTGGGAACGGCGGCTAATTCTGGAGCTAAATTATGGGGTTTTTCTAGTTATTCTGCCATTGGTTATGGCTCACAGTAGAACCCTCTGTGCTCATTTAGTTTCTTTCTTGGTCATTTTCAGTCTGTTTGTGATAATTGTAGGTGTTTTGTGGTCATTTTGCAATTTTTGTACTTATTTTGTGTCTCTTGTCATTTTGTGTCTTTATATGATAATTATCTGTCTCACTAAGTCATTTTGTGTTTTTCTGTGGTCCTTTTGTGTCATTTTTGTCATTTTGTGCGTTTGTGTGGTTGTGTCTTTTTGTGGTTGTTTTGTGTGTTTGTGCTTATTTTACTTCTTTTTTGGCCATTTTCAGACTGTTTTGCGGGCATTTTAAGTATGTTTGTGGTCATTTTGTGCCTTTTTGCGGTCGTTTTCAGTCTGTTTGTGGTAATTTTAGGTGTGTTGTTGTCATTTTGTGTGTCTCTGTGGTCATTTTGCAACTTTTTGTAGTTATTTTGGTGTTGGCTACGGCCCACAGTAGCCTGTGTGAAGGTTCAATAAACCACCAGAGATCCAGATAAAGTCTCACTTATTCATCACAGAGGGTCGCTACAATGAGTTGACCTGTTTTTACAACTTGACCGATGTTGGTCAGTGGTTGGTCCTGTTCCCAGCGTTTTATTCTATCTAATTTCACTTCCATGGAGACGGCTTTCCTTTTCTTCCAAGCATCAGAAGAGTCTGACTTACACTTGGGAGCCGTAATGAAGGGCAAAAAATTAGTGAATGTTGCACAATCCAAGGTGGCGTACAACCAGAGAATGGAAACAAAGTCGTCTTATAGCACTGCATTTTCATAACCAGTTCCAACGTAGCAACGAAATGGCGTGGGTCAATGTAGTAAGTGGAGGACCTCCTGTATTCCATTAAAAATCAGTCGTTTCCAACTAGAATAGTCATTTATCACATTAACAATGTCTACGCAGGATTTATCATTCATTTAATGTGATCTTCATTGGGAAAAAATGCTTTTCTTTCAATAATAAGGACATTTCTAAGTGACCTCAAACTTTTCAACGGCAGTGCAAAATAAAAGTAGAGCAGGAACTTTAAGGTGTTAATTGCAATTAATTACTTACAGAAAAAATATTGCTTTAAAAAAAACGTATTTATAATCCCACCCCTTTCAGTTCCCTAATTTCTGTCAACCGGTAACTCTGATGAACATTCCAGCCGAGTAGGTGGCGCTAATGAACCTAAAGTCTCGGTTCAGTTATCACCAGAACTCTGACAGCCATTGGAGCCGAGCTGAAGAGGTTTGTCACAGATTTATTTCCTGAGAAGCTTCTTTTCTGAACACAATCAAGGTGCAGCCTGTTAGACGCTGCTCAGGGTGAGAAAAGTCAGTTTACCATCCTGAAAGCTGCAGGAGCTGCAGGAGCTGCAGGAGCTGCCTTCTTTCCCTCCATGATCTCACACTGCTTCTTCTCTGAAACTGCAGATCTGATTAAATGAAACCTTATCGATCCTCCTGCTGGAACTGGGTCATCACAGAGACGAGAATAGAACCAAGCAGAAACACCGAAAGCAGCAAAACTAAAGACTTCCAGGACAAGTCTGATGATGCTGCAGCAGATGGAAGAAGAAAGCTGGAGGAAACTGTCAGCTCAGAGCCAAGATGGCTGCCGTTTGAATCAGAGACATGAAACGCAAAAAAGACTCTTTTATGTCAAAGTGAGAACACATTCATACAAAGTCAAAATCTGGAAGGTCCAGTCTCTGGTGGATCAGAACTCCTGGATAGAAGGACACCATGAAGACTGAAGAACCAAGAAACTCTGAGAAAAGGTTGTTGAAACCCATCAGTCAGGACGATGCGAGAACATTTAAAGTTCCTGAAGATCTCCTGGAGTCCAGTGAAATCCATCATTAAGAAAAGGAAGGAAGATGGAACATGAATAAATCTGACAAAGACAAAGAGAAAGACTCTGATGGAAAAAAGTCCAATTAAATCTGGACTAGAGTTCACCAGAAGACATGTGGAGACTCTGAAGGTACCTGGAAGAAGGTTCTTTGGTCTGAGGAGACCAGGATGGAGCTTTTTGTCCATCAGACTAGATGATATGTTTGATGGACACCAAACACTGAACATCATCACAAACACACCATCCCCACTGTGAAGCATGATGGTGGCAGCATCATGACATGAAGCATGATGGTGGCAGCATCATGATGTGAAGCACGGTGGTGGCGGCATCATGAGGTTCTGTTGAGGCAGCAGACTAGACGGTTTCAGGCTGAGTGTTTGTGGTTGAAGGATGAATGATGCTGAGGAATCTGAGCAGCAGCAGATTAAACTGTCAGGACTTCTTCCTCCTCCAAACAGCTGCTCTGATTGCAGCTCTGAGGAGAGCAGGTGTGTTTCACTGAAATCTTGTTAGACATCAGGCCGACTTCGACTCACTGTCAGAGCAGATCTAAACTCTATTTCTTCTTCCTCTGGTTCCTTTCTGCTCCTCGGCTCAGATTACAGAACAAAGAAACACGAAGCTGAGATGAAAGATCAGATATGGACTTTAATCAGAGTGAAAAGCTGCTTTGATTTGAGCATAAATCTGGTTTTTAAACTCCATTAGGACAGATTTTACAGCAGGAGGTGGGATGGACGGTTTAACTAGAGGTGGAATTACAGGAACTGTTCAGTAAATGAATTAGAAACACTCCCTGATATCATTCAGAGGGAACATTTCATTATCTGTGGAGAATAAAACCTCCAGAAATCCACTTACAGACCAGAGAAAGAAAAAAACTTCACATTTCTACATTTTCCTCAGTATCAAACTAGAGCTGCTACTGGAAACTCAGCTGCATTTAGTGGCACCACTTTAACTAAATTAATAAAATATAAAACATTCTGCTATAATAGAGTCTCCTGGTGCAGCGATGCTCTGCTCCCACAGCTCCTGCAACTTTTGAAACCCTGGAGATCATGAACGACTTCCTACTGGACCTCCAGGATAGGATCGTTTAAAAACCATTCAAACTGACTCAAAGCTCCAAAATGATTCAGAACTTCCGAAATCACAAAAGTTTCCCCAAAAGGACTCAAACTGACTTTTAAAAAATCCTTCACAATGACTGTAATTGGCCGTCACTGAAATTCTTTCCAAAATGACAAAACTTAGCCACAATAACTCAAAAATTGTTAAAAAAATTGCTCAAAACTTGTCCCGAACAACTCAGAAATAGTCTTAAATGACCAATTATTTTTTTAATTACTCAAAATTGTCCAACCAGGTATGAAACTTGTCCACAGTCACTCAAAGCAGACTCAAAACGTGTCCAAGATAACCGAAATAGTCAAAAATGAATCAAAACTGTGACACAATAGAGTGAAAGATGCCTGAGAAATTGTTTAAACTGACTAAAGATTCGTCCAAAATGAGAGAAACGCCCTAAATTATTCAAAGAATTACAAAAACTTCTCCAAAATCACTCAAGAAATGTCCAAAATGTCAAAAGCATATACATAAAGACTAGAAAAATAATTTAAAATGGTTCAAAACTTGACAATAGTTGACTATTTTCACCATCTTTTTAATAATTAGTAATTATTTAAATCTACAGACACAAATGAACAAACAGTAAATAAACACCTAAAGATGTAAACCACATGTTTTATTTCCAGTATCTTCAGTCTGCTGCAGTTATTAAATTGTTATTAAAACCTGCTGAGAGAAGCTGAAATCGGTCTTTAGAGGACATGAATTTTTAAAGCTGAGCTGTGAGGCGGCGCTGATAATTCAATGATCGGAGGATTTATTAACCAGCAGCAGGAAGCCGACGGATGTAAAACACATTTCTGCTTCAGTGTGAAAGGAGCTGGATCTAACATAGAGATTTAAAATAAAGCTGCTGAGTTTAGAAGTTCTAACAGAGTCTCCTGGTGCAGCGCCGCTCTGCTCCCAGAGCTCCTGCAATGTTCACAACCTGGAAGTCCTCAAAGTCTTCCTGCTGGACTTCAGGAATCACTGCAGAAGCACAAAAAATATTTAAAATGGTATAGAATTCGTCCAAAAGATTCAGAACTAGTGCAAAATAACTAAAAAAAAAAAATCATGAAACATGATTCCAGTTTATTCAGGAAAAAAAATCTGTCAGAAATGACTCAAAAAATCATTCAACAAGACTAAAACATTTTATAATATTAAAAAAACTTACGAGAACTGTCCAAAATTATTTTAAAAATTGGTCCCAAATTACTCCAGAATAGTCCAAAATAACAAAAAGTTGTCCTTAATGACCTGAGAAATTATTTAAAATTACTTAAAACTTGTCCAAAAGAACATAAATGTGTCCAAAATTACTCACTTGTCAAAATTAGTAAATAAAAATTGTCTAGTTTGACAAAAAAGAATGTGTCCAAAATTATTTTAAACATGTTCAGAATTACAAAATCATGTCCAAAATGACTTAAAAAATCATCTAACATGGCTCAGGCTTGTTCACGATAATAAAATCTGTCAAAAATTACTAAAAAAAAATCATTCAAAATAAAAAAAAAAAATTGCTAGAACTGTCAAAAATTACTCAAAAAATGTCAAAAACATATTCATTGTAGGATGAACCCTGCAGATTTTAAAGCTGAGTCATGTTTTAGAGGATGAACCCTGCAGATTTTAAAGCTGAGTCATGTTTCCAGACGATCTTTAGGGTTCTGTTGAATATTTAGTTCTTCTGCCGGCTGATGGATGAGGCTGTCAGTCGGGACTGAAGGAGTGCTAAAGACTCCATCACTGTGAATGATGGGATGTTTTCTGTGTGGAGGCGTCGCCATGGAAATGTCAGCACATAAATCACTGCAGTCAATCCAGCTGTTAGCGTTAGCAGCGTTATTCTGAGCCGATCGGCTTCTAACCGACATCCAGCTGACAGACGTTCAATGTTTCAAGTCCCGACAGCAGCTGAGGTTTAGTTTGATAGAAACATGTGACTCAAACCTGCAGAAAATCATTTAAAGTGACTTAAAAGTTGCCCACAGCCACAAAAAACAGTCCTAAATGATAAAATCAGTCTTAAATGACTTGAAAAGTAACTCAGAATAACTCAAAAGTCATTTAAATTACTTTAAAACATCCAAAATGACAAAAACTTGAACCAAGAAACTGGTTCAAAATGTCAAAAAGACCCAGAAATGATCCTAAATGACAAAAACGGATCAAAAATTATTCTGAAAAATCACTAAAAATGACTCAATCTTTGCTCTGAAATGACATTTTGTCCAAAATGACTCAAATAAATTGTGGAAAATTTGCCTTAAAACTTCCTCAGAACGGCTCAGAAATAATTCAAAATGACAACTTGTCCAGAATTACTAGTTTGTCTAAAATGACTCAAAACTCTCCCAAAGTGTTTCACAGAAAATATTCAAAATGACTCAAAAATGATCCCAAAAGACCCATAAAGTGTCTAAAATAACAAAAACTCTTCCAGAATGACTCCATAGTTGTCTAAAACCTGCACAAAATGACAACATTTGGTCAAAAATAACCACAACAGACCAACTCAGAATCCATCTAGACCAGAAACATGGTTCAGAATGACCCTAACCCTAACCCTTGTATTTGTTGGATGCTGTGGAGTCCAGAGATAAAAAACAAAACGAAAAGTAAAAAAACTGCCTAAAATCTCTGAAAATCGTCTAAAATAACCAGAATCCTTAGAAAAGACTCAATATCGTCTAAAAATCTTGAAAATTTGTCTAAAGCAATCTTTAAAACCACTTAGTTCTGACCCCTGAACAGTTTTCATCTTTTACAGAGACACTCACATCGAATTTTTAAACTAAATCTTTTTTTTCCCTTCTTATTCTAAACTGGACTTCTGCAGCTTCAACCTGAGCTCTGATTGGATCATTTTTCTGTCTTTAGGACATAAAATGAGACCAGAGACCTTTAATCCTGGTCTATAACGTGCTCATGATGTTTTTTATGGTGACTGATGGAGCGTTCAGGTTCATTGACTTGTCCTGCGGCGGGTTTCCTCTGATAGATTCTGTCTGGTCTGATGCTGGGTCGGTTCTGGAGCGTCTGATTGGTTGATTCTCTCCGGGCGGTCTCTCCTGTCCTCTGATTGGCTGATTCCCTCTACTTCCTGTCCTCTGATTGAATCATGTCGTCTCCATGTTCTCCAGGTGACAGAATCTCGTTAGAGTCGTGTCCACCAGCTTTCTGAATGATTTATCCATGGGTAGAGGTCACCGCGGCAATGAGCAATGGGATGTCGGCGGGGCAGCAGCCTTGGAGCGCATCACCATGGAAACAGAAAGGACGGGCCGATGGGATGTCCGTCCGTCTGGCTTTAGGCCTCTCAGGTTCATAGAGAACTGCTGCAGGAGGAAAATTATAAAAACCTTCAGAGACAAGCGGATTCTGGTTTTAGTTTCACTTCAGAAATGATTGAAAATGATTAGAATCAGCTGATGAATAGAATCTGTCACCGTGGTGGATCCTACAGGAGGGAGGTCCTGCTTCTAAAACCAAACATTACCACAGCCTCCCTCTACATAAATATTTCATGTGAATAAATCTTTCTTCCTAGAAATTATATTTATATTAACTACAGCTTCATTTCACGCTGATGTAACAAAAACTCCTCCTAAACGGATCAGAAATGGTCTAAAATGGCAAAAAAAACTGCTAAAAATGACATAAAAATCATTTAAAATGTCCCAAAACTTGTTCAGATTCACTCAAAACTTTAATTTGTCCCAAAATTTGTCATTCAAAGGGACTCAAAATGAGGAACTTTACTATAATATGTGATTAATTCACAACAGCATATATGTTTTCAAGTAAAAGTAATTTCGATTATTGAGTAAAGTAATTACAACTTGCAGTTTCTACCCCAGTAATATATAATATAATATAATATAATATAATGTAATGTAATATAATATAATATAATATAATATAATATAATATAATATAATATAATATAATATAATATAATATAATATAATATAATATAATATAATATAATATAATATAATAAATCACAACGATGGATTCTTCAGGAGCTCTAACTTCTTCTAAAACCAAACATTACAATAAGAAACTTAAAAAAAACTACAAAATCTAAAATATTTATGTAAAGCGTGAATATGTCTCTGTGTGATGAAAACTCCTCCTAAATGGATCAGAAGTGGTCTAAAATGGCACAAAACCTGAAAATGACACAAAAAGGTACAAAATGACAAGAAAAACAAATAAAACGACCTGAAATTACATCGAAAATACACAAAAGGACAAGAAAAATTAACAAAATAACACAAAAGGACAGAAAGCTGTACAAAATGACAACAAAAATACACGAAATGACAACAAAAGGGACAAAATGACAAGAAAAGGGACAAAATGACAACAAAAAGGTACAAAATGTCAAGAATAACAAAAAAACAGCACAAAAAGACAGAAAGCTGCACAAAATGACAACAAAAGCACACAAAATGCCTAGGAGTATCTACAGGAGATTATAACATAAATATCAAACGTTATGCAGATGACACAGTGCTGATAGCAAACATTGAATAAAACCTACAAACCATAATATCTATAATTAATAGAGACACAAAAACTTGATCTGTCTTTAAACAAAAAGAAAACAGAAGTAAAGGTAATTTCAAAGAAAGATATCATCAGTTTGTAGAGAACATCTGATCTTCATGTCTGAGGTCAGTAGAACGTTTCTATAAAGCATTAAACCGACTGGATCCAGTAAAACGCTGAGATGAAGACGTTTCTGTTTACAGTAAACTAAAGATCAGGTTCAGGTTTAGATCCTGATCCTGGACTTAAGTTGATCCTGATCCTGGACCAGAGTTGATCCTGATCCTGGGGCAGAGTTGATCCCGATCCTGGACCAGAGTTGATCCTGATCTGATCTCTGATCCAGATATCCTTACTGAGGATTGATTCTGATGAGAATAGACTCTACAGATTTCATTATTCTATAATCGACAACCAATCAGACACTCTACAGATTTAATTATTCTATAATCAACCACCAATCAGAGACTCTACAGATCTAATTATTCTATAATCGACCAATCAGAGACTCTACAGATCTAATTATTCTATAATCGACCAATCAGAGACTCTACAGATCTAATTATTTCTCATGGCTTTGTCTTCAGAGAGGCTGATGGGATTTGAGTTTCTGAAGAAGCTCTAGTTGCTTGTAGCAGATCTCAGATCTCCAAACTGGGATTTTAATTATTGAATCCATTTAATCAGCTGCAGCTCATCTCCTTCTCTGTAAACCTGCTGGGATCATACGGATCCTGATCTTCCTGTGAGGTTTAGTTTCATCTGCAGCAGATAAATCATCCGGATGTTGCTCCTGCTGCGTAACGTTTCCTCTCAGCCGACCTCCACTGGAAATTACATTTTAATGGCGGGAATAAAACCAGCCGTGCTGCTCTGCTGGACATAAATCCGGTTTAGCTTCACCTTCACCAAGGACACGTCAGCGTTAGCAGTTAGCGGCTAGCAGTGTCGAGTCGGCACATAGAAACCTCTTCATCCTCAAAGAACATCCCAGACTGGTCTCCACGGTTTGTTCTTTAAGATGTTCAGAACATTTGACGTTAATTAATGGTCCATCACAAAGATTCTCCTTTTACTGTAGAATAAATCCGTTTTATTATAACCTCGGTGTGATGAAGTTTATCTGTTGGAGGTTTTTTTTTAAACGTCCTTAACGGATGCTAAAGATGCTAATTTACAATCATTTTCTCAATCAATACTTGATGACATCATCAATCAGCCATAAATAATTTGATCAGATGTTACTGTGATTCAGGATCTCTGTTGATCCCTGTGTGTTTTTAATGAGTTCTGATTGGAGGTCATTAACTCCACATTAGTTTCTGTCATGGTGCCCGTTGCTAGCTAAACGGCATTTTTCCAGATTTAAAATATTTATTTCTGCCTTAGTTTGGCTTTTTAATGTTTCATATCATTTTGGACAATATATGAATCATCTTGCCAAGTTTTGAATCATTTTGGTCAATTTTTGAGTCATTTTGGGCAAGTTTTTGTAAATTCTAATTTTTTTTCTCATTCTATTAATTTTTAAAATCATTTTGGGCAATTTATGAGTCATTTTGGGGCAATTTTTTAGTGATCTTGGTCAAGTTTTCGTCATTCCATTCAATTTGTGAGTCATTTTGGACATATTTTTTGTAATTCTGGAAAGATTTTTGTCATTCTGTAAAATTTTTGAATCAGTTTGGGCAATTCTGTAGTGGTCTTGGTCAAGCTTTCTTCATTCCATTAAATTTGTGAGTCACTTTAAAGTAATTTTGAGCTTATTTTTGTAATTTTGGAAAGATTTTTGTCATTCTGTGCAAATTTTGAGTTACTTTGGATGATTCTTGAGTCATCTTGGATGCATTTGAAGTGAGTCTGGATATTTTTTTAATAATTTCTTTTATTGATCCAGTAGCTTTGGGTTTCCTCTCAGTCTCTCTGCGGAAACACTGCCTGCAGTTCAACCTGAAAACTCTCTGAATGTTTTGGTCTCAGCTGAATCATTCCTGGAGAACCAGAACCAGGAGGAGGACGGTTCTAGGTTCTATAGGATTGAGTTTGAGCAAATGGTTTACTTTTGACAAATTTATAAGACAATTTTTTATGAATTGTCAGGATTTGAAGCTCTGAACTGCATTTAAATGATTAGAATTTGAGGATGATCAGAAAATCCAATGATTCTTTCTGCTTTTACAGTTTCTGGCTGATAAATAGCGTCACATTGGTCATTTTTGAAGATAACCTGCCGTTTTGCTGGTATAAACTGTCAGCTGGAGTGGTGAGCATCCTCAGACTTTACTCCATCCTGCTAACGGTGTGTTCAGGCTCTAAATGAGGAGGTAATCAGAGGATCTGTGGTCCTGAACTGATCCAACACGAAGCCTCTGGTGCTGATCTGGATCCACAGATGGAACGTTTACAGCTTGTTTGGACCAGATGGCTTCAGGTGTCCTCAGACTGCAGGTATCTCCACCCTGGTGGCCTCATCCCTGCTGGTTTTCTGCTCCGTTCCCCAGCAGGCCTGTAGGAGGAGGTGTTCAGGAGATGATGTGATAAATGCAGCTTCTGTCTGACTGTTAGTGATGATCTGAGGAGCTGCTGTTACCGTCTCTAAACGCTGAATCAGGATCTGAGTCATCATGTTCGCAGGATGGTTCTGCTCTATTACAGTCTGTTGTGTTTCACCTCCATTGCAGAGATTCAGGGAAATGAGGAGTCAGTGTAAAAAGTGCAACAATCCGGAGGTGGAACTGGATGGTTTGTGTCTTTGTGGATGTTTTGAGTCTCATCTCTCGGTCCTTTCTTGAACATCATCTCTCTGCATTACAGCCTAATAAATGTCTAAAATAACGAGAAATTCCAGACAGACTCTTGGTGCAGTGGAACTGGAAATCCTGACACTGGATTTATTCAGAACCATCAGAATCTGTCCAGTAACTGTTGGATTTTTCTCACCAGAAAGCTGTAAACCGGTTGTTTCTTTTCCTTCTGACCAATCAGCTGGCTGGATGCTGCTGGGTCAGACTGATCAGTTTACACATTCAGCTGCTGCAGTTGTTTAAACAAACGTTACTGCAGAGTTTCTCCTGCTCCTCTGTTCTGCAGCACTGCAGCTCCACTGCAGCTCCGACTGGAGGGAAACAACACGTGTTCTGTGTTTACACGGAGAGGGATCAGATTGCACATGTTCTAAACGTGTTCTCAACATGTTCTAAATGTGTTCCATCACTGAGGAGGCTCAACTTCTGGGGAAACAAGTCCTCATTATGGAAATAATCACTTGATGGGAGGAAGACTTGGACCTCCAGTTTCAGTCCTGACGCTTTCAGGGATTCTGAACCCGACAGTCTGAGACTCTGTGAGGAGGTTTCTGTCTTTCCTCGGTCTGAGTCGGACCTCCAAAGGACCATCTGATGGTCCAGAGCCAGTTTTCTGTTGATCTTTGTAGGGATAAATTACAGCTCGGTCCTCACAAAGACAGAAGAACAGACGTGTGTTTGGTACTGCAGCTGATTAAAGAGATGAAACTGATCTGTCTGTATGTCTGCCTGCCTGTCTGTCTGTCTGTCTATCTGCCTGTCTGCAGAAATGAAGATGCTATTAACCAGATGGCCGTCCCTCCCTTCCCGACTCCCCCTCCTCCTCCCGTCCTCAGTCCCGAGGTAACAACACAAACTGTAACACACATTAAGACAAACACACACTCTAACACACATTAACAAACCACTCCAACAGGTCACCTGATAAATCTGAAGTTTTGATACACAAGTTTTGCCATTTTTGCATTCCAGAGACGGGACAATAACCACTGTTATTATTCAGATCCGTCCATAAACTTTATATTTTACACTTAGATTTTCTGTGAACCAAACTTTTAGAGACCACAAAGAGACACAAAACAACCACAAAGAGACATAAACTGACCAGAAAGAGACACAAAACAAATGCAGAGACACCAAACGACCGCAAAGAGACACCAAACGACCGCAAAGAGACACAAAACGACCGCAAAGAGACACAAAACGACCGCAAAGATACAATAACCAAAGAGGTGCAACAAGACAACAATGAGGCGTAAAAGAACTCTATAGACCACTCAGAATTTTGATCATTTTATGCTTCCAACTCTCGTCAGAAACCTGCAAAGTTTAATCATTAATTTTCCTCACACCAAATTCCACTAAGAATTCTGATGATTTTTACTCTTCTATATTCTGTTCACCAAACTCCAGTCAGTTTTGATGATATTTAATTTCATATCAATCATTTAAATGTGTGTTTGTGTTTCAGTGTGTGTCTCCGGTTGTCCTTGGAGGCTCCGCACCCCATGACGGGCTCCGCCCCCCAGACAGCCTGACGCTCCACCCCTCCTCAGATGCTCCAGTGAGTCTGAACCCGCTGTAGCCGACGGACCAGACGGTGACGGGGCTGCGATTTAAATCTGATCTGTGGTCTGTTTCTAGGACGAGATGAGCGATGAAGCAGAACTCAACAGCAGGAACAGAAGCAACAACAGCAGCAGCAACAGCAACAGCAACAGCGCCCCCAAGAGTCTGAAAGATGCCAACACCTCCAGAAAGGTACCGAAAAGTTCCTTATACACTCAACTATCAGGTAAATACACTCACCTGTCAGGTAATAAACAGGTACTATACAAGTCTGTCATATATAAACATCAATTTATCAAAAAAACGCAGATTTTACTTTCAGTTTCTTTAAAGGCTTATTGGTGTCAGACAGTGTTAGTGTTTCTGAAGCCAGACTACATTCAACATTTTGCCAATTTTAGGAGAAATTTTCAATTCCCTCCATCAGATTCTATAAACCCCTCCAGCTTATCGTGGTGGAGGGGTTTGAATGTCCCTGTGATCCTGGGAACTACGTTGTCCAGGGCAATAGCCCCTGGTAGGGTCCCCCAAAGCAAATTGGTCCTGGGGGAGGGACCAGACCAGACAAGACTGGTTCAGAAAAGCCTGATGACAGCAAAGAAAAGGAACACCACCACCTCGCCCGCACCAGGGAAACCGGGGCCTCTCCCTGGAGCCAAATCTGGGGCGGGGGAGGGCTCGCCAGAGAGCACCTGGTGGCCGAGCATTGGGGCCCGGTGGAGTTCGGTAGGGCACAGCCTGGCAAAGTAACAAAGTAACACGGGGTCACCGCCCGGTGGGCCCACCGTTCACCGGACAGGAAATCGAGGTTGGGTGCTATGCCCACCAGGCAGTAGGTAGGAGCGGGCGTCCAGGCGCACAACCCCTGGTGGCGTAGACCAGCTCTGGGGATGTGGAACGTCATCTCACTGGCGGGGAAGGAACCTGAGCTGGTACGGGAGGTGGAACGATACCAGCTAGATATAGTTGCCCAGGGTGAGAGGCGCCGGGTGGGTGTGGGGATTCTCACGAGCTTGCAGATGAGTGCTGCTTTGTTGGAGTTCTCCCCGGAGAATGAGAGAGTCGCTAGTCATAGACTGGCCATAGCAAACACCATGTTGGAGCATAAGGTTACTCATAAGTGTACCTGGTACCAGAGCACCTAAGGCCAAAGGTCGATGATTGACTTCATAGTCGTATCATCAGACCTGTGGCCGAGAGTGTCTCGAACAGTCGGGTGAAGAGAGGTGCAGAGCTGTCAAGTGATCACCACGTGGTGGTGAGTTGGATCCGATGGTAGGGAAAACTGTCGGACAGACCTGGTAAACACAAGCATGTAATGACGATGAACTGGGAACATCTGGCGGAGAACCCTGTCTGTGGGATTTTCAACTCCCACCTCCGGAAATGTTTCTCTTGCATCCCAGGGGAGGTTGGGGCATGGAGTCTGAGTGGTCCATGTTCGAAGCCTCCATTGCAGAAGCAGCTGTTAGGAGCTGTGGCCTGAAGGTCACTGGGGCCTGTCGTGGTGGCAACCCAAAAACCAGCTAGTGGACACCAGCGGTGAGGGAAGCCGTCAGGCTGAAGAAAGAGGCCTTTTGGGCTTGGCTTGCTTGGGGGTCTCCTGAAGCAGCTGACGGGTACCAGTCGGCCAGTCGGAGTAGAGCCTCTGCTTCTTCACCTCTAAAGGAACCAGCTGAGGTGGTTTGGACATCTGATTCTGATGCTTCCAGGGAGACTTCCTATGGAGGTTTTCCAAACACGTCCCCCTGGGAGGAGACCTCGGGGTAGACCCAGAACCCACTGGAGGGATTATGTATCTCATCTGGCCTGGGAATGCCTTGAGATCCTCAGGAAGAGCTGGAAAGAGTTGCTGGGGGTAGGAAAGTCTGGAATGACCTGCTTCATCTGCTACCTCTGCAACCTGACCCCAGACAAGAGGAAGAGGATGGATGGATGGATGGATGGATGGATGGATGGATGGATGGATGGATGGATGGATGGATGGATGGATGGATGGATGGATGGATGGATGGATGGATGGATGGATGGATGGATGGATGGAGGGACGGACGGACGGACAGACGGATGGATGGTGATTCTATTAGTAAAAACACTGATAATTTCATACCTTCAACATGGACGGCTGTAGTAACAGACTTGATTCAAAATATTTCCAATTTTAGACTTGACTTTTTCAGTCTTTGAATGAATGCAGAGACTTCTAAAGCACCAGACTTCCATAAAATAGTCCCAGTTTTAGATGTTTTTCAGTCTTTAGTTCGCTACACAGACATCTGTAGAACCAGACTTCATTCAAAATATTTACAGTTTTAGACTCAGTTTTTTTGTAGCAGCACAGACTTCTGTAATACCAGATTTCATTCACAATCTTCCCAATTTTAGATGCTTTCAGTCCTTTTGTGGCGACACAGACATCTTCCCAGTTTTAGCCTTCATTCAGTCCTGGTGTGATCGCCCTGGCCCCCTGCAGAACCAGACTTCATTCTAAATATTTCCAGTTTTAGATCACACCTCGTGTGTTCAGGCTGTGACATGCAGCAGCGTCTCAGGAGGTTTCTCTGAGGGCAAAGGGAGCCCCATGCTGTTAGTGAAGCCTCCTGATAAACTGCTGCTTCTCCTGTCAGCAGGTGGTAATAAATAGAGTTGGTCCAAACATCCCAGAAACCTCTTTCTGTCGACTGAATCAGGACACTGTGGCGTCTCCTTGACCTGCTCTGTTTCCTCCTGCAGAGGCTCAAAGCTGCAGAGTCTCCAGAAGACGAGTTCCAGGCTCCGAAGGCTTCACTGGAGCTGCAGGTAACGACACAATTAGAGTTCCTGTATCTGGGAAAAAGTCACAGCAGTGGGTTTATTTTACAGCTCTGACACCGGCAGCTGACTTTATTCAAGTGTCATCATCGTGTCTGCATAAAAAAACCTCATAAAAATGACAAAATTTGTCAGCCTGAAACTAGAAAAAGAGATTTTTTTAGGTGATTTTAAACGGTCAGACAGACCTCGACCTAATCATGTGTGACGAATGATTCCATCTGGATTAAATTAAATTAACCAAATCTCAGCTGAAAATTGAGTAAATAAGAAACAAAAACACCAGAAATGGATGCAAAATGAGAACAGAAATACAAAACAACCACAAAGAGAAACAGCCACAGACACAAAATGACTACAAAGAGACACGAAATGACCACACAGAGACACAAAACGACCACAAAGAGACGCAGAATGACCACAAAGAGACGCAAAACAACCGCAGAGACACAAAACAACCACAAAGAGACAAAAAAAGTCCACAGAGACAAAAAAACTACTTCAGACGCAAACGTCCACAAAAAGACACAAAACAAGTACAAAGAGAGACAAGACGACCACAAAGAGACACAAGATAACCATAAAGAGACACAAAATGACTACAAAGAGACGCAAAATGTCCACAGAGACAAAATGACCACAGAGAGACACAAAATGACCACAAAGAGACACAAAACAACCACAAAGAGACACAAAACAAAAACAGAGACACAAAACGACCACAGAGATGCAAAAATGCAACAAAAATATGCAAAAATACTGCAAAGTGACACTGAACACCTACAAAAAGATGTACAATGGCCTTTTTCAGTTGTGTGTTTTTGTCGACACAAAGTTTCCTTCTGTTGTGTTTGATCTGCTGCTTCACTGAGCTGATCAATACGTTTGATCTGATCATTCAGTCCTGCAGAACAAACAGCAGCAAACAGACGACGGCAAGTTCTCCTCCTCTGATCAGCCCCGACCTGCACCAAGCTAGCAGAGGTAACACAACAGACACGCAACATCCTGCCACCAGAGCTAACACAACACAACAGTAACCTGGTTTCCTCCTCCTGAGATCCGTCCTGCTGTCTGGTGGTTCCTGGTCAGGAGACGCTGCTGGAGATCTGCAAAGGACGATCAGGGCTTGGACTCAGCATAGTGGGAGGAAGAGACACACAACTGGTAACACACACACACACACACACACACACACACACACACACACACACACACACACACACACAACAAGACATGAAAAACAAAAGCAAGAGACACAAATTTACCAGAAAGAGACACAAAACAACCACAATGAGACACAAAATGACCAGAAAGAGACACAAAATGACCACAAAGAGACACAAAACAACCACAGACACAAAACAACCACAATGAGACACAAAATGACCAGAAAGAGACACAAAACAACCACAAAGAGACACAAAACGACCAGAAAGAGACGCAAAATGACTACAAAGAGATGCAAAATGACCACAAAGGGACGTAAAACAACCACACATATCGACTACAAAGAGACACAGAACATCTGGTTCTATATCCGTTGTGGTGTTTGGTGGGTTTGTGTTGTTTCTTTATGACAGAAACTCTGTCCTGTTCTCTCTACCAGGACGCCATCGTGATTCATGAGGTCTATGAAGAAGGAGCTGCAGCCAGAGATGGACGTCTGTGGGCCGGAGACCAGATACTAGAGGTACTGACTGCTGCTGCTGCTGCTGGTAGTACTGCTGCTACTGCAAGTACTACTGCTGGAACCACTAGTACTGTGGTTACTGGTAGTACTTTAACAGGAAGTAGAAACACATCAGAGTTTAACTCATATGACGGCAAGGCCAGGGTCTGAGCATCAATAAACATGGAAAGTTACCACAAAGAGACAGAAAACGACAACAGCAAAGAGACTAAATGACCACAAAGTAACACAAAACGAACACAGAGAGACATAAAACAACCACAGAGACACAATATACCCACAAAAAAAGCAAAACTTTCACAAGGAGACTCAAAAGCAGCACAAAGAGAGAAAACAACCAAAAAAAGATGCAAATGAAGACACAAAACGATTACAAAAAGGCACTAAATGACCAGAATTAGACACAGAACAACCACAAAAAGACACAAAATGACCACAAAGACACACAAAACAACCACAAAAAGATGCAAAATGACCACAGACACGAAACAGCCACAGACACAAAACAATCGCAAAAAGATGTGAAACAGCCGCAAATAGACACAAAACAAGCACACAGATGCAGTACAACTACAAGGAGCTGCACTACTACCACACAAAAGACACAAAACCACCACAAATAGACACAAAACTACCACAAAAAGATGCAAAACAATCACAAATAGAGCAGATTTACTCAGATGAATGAGCTCCATCGTGATGTTCTGGTTCTGTTACTAGGATCTGTGATATTATGGGGTGTTTGTCTGATGTCTGCTGCTGGTTTTACTGCTTCTTAGATTAACTTCTGTCTGCAGTGATGGAACAATAGAAACTGTATCATAGAGACGCAGCTCTGAGGGACTGCAGTATTATAGAGGAGATGTCTCCCCCTGCTGGACAGACTCTGCTGCACACCTGTGCCTGTGTTTATGTGTGTGTTCAGGTGTGTTTATCTGTGTGTTCAGGTGTGTTTGTGTGTGTTTATATATGTGTGTTCGGGTGTGTTTATCTGTGTATCCAGGTGTGTTCGTGTGTGTTTATATATGTGTGTTTATGTGTGTGTTGAGGTGAACGGCGTGGACCTCCGCGGGGCGTCCCACGAGGAGGCGATCGCTGCTCTGCGTCAGACGCCGGCGAAGGTCCGACTGACGGTTCTGAGGGACGAGGCTCAGTACCGGGACGAGGAGAACCTGGACGTGTTTAAGGTGGAGCTGCAGAAGAGGAGCGGCAGAGGGCTGGGGCTCAGCATCGTGGGGAAGAGGTCCGCCTTAAATTAGATGTCTTATTCTAGGGTCTCACAGTGTTGGAGGTCCTGGTTGGTCATGTAGTTCATGTGTCCAACATTGTGTGTCTGTTTGTGTGTGCATGTGTCTTTTGTGTGTGTGTGTCTGTGTGTTTGTGTTGTGTGTCTGTCTGTGTGTGTCCGTATGTGTCTGTGTGTTTGTGTTATCTGTCTGTGTGTCTATTTGTGTGTGTGTGTCTGTTTGTGTCTATTTGCGCATGTGTGTGTGTGTGTGTCTGTTTGTGTCTATTTGCGCATGTGTGTGTGTCTGTTTATGTATGTGTTTGTGTGTTGTTCATTTGTGTGTTTGTATCTGTCTGTGTGTCTGGTTGTGTGTCTGTGTGTTGTGTGTCTTGTGTGTCTCTGTGTGTGTGTGTGTGTGTGTGTGTGTGTGTGTGTGTGTGTGCGTGTGTTTGTGTTGTCTGTCTGTGTGTGTCTCTGTTTGTTTTTGTGTCTGTGTGTTTGTGTTATCTGTCTGTCTGTGTGTCTATTTGTGTGTGTGTGTGTGTGTGTGGCTGTTTATGTTTGTGTGTGTTTGTGTGTTGTTCATTTGTGTGTCTGTGTGTTGTGTGTCTTTTGTGTGTTTGTGTGTGTGTGTTGTGTGTCTTGTGTGTGTGTGTGTGTGTCTGTCTGTGTGTCTTTTGTGTGTGTGTGTGTGTGTGTGTGTTTGTATGTGTGTGTGTGTGTGTGTGTGTGTTTGTATGTGTGTGTGTCTGTTTATGTTTGTGTGTTTTTGTGTTTGTGTGTTGTTCATTTGTTTGTGTGTGTGTGTGTGTGTGTGTGTCTGTCTGTCTGTCTGTGTGTCTGTGTGTGTGTGTGTGTGTTTGTGTGTGTGTGTGTGTGTGTGTCTGTGTGTCTTTTGTGTGTGTGTGTGTGTGTGTGTGTGTGTGTGTGTGTCTGTCTGTCTTTTGTGTGTGTATGTGTGTGTGTTTGTGTGCGTCAGGAGTGGTAGTGGTGTGTTTATCTCAGATGTGGTCAGAGGGGGCGCTGCTGAGCTGGACGGTCGGTTGATGCAGGGCGATCAGATCCTGTCGGTCAACGGAGACGACACCAGAAACTCCTCACAGGAAGCTGTAGCCGCCATCCTCAAGGTACTACGCAGTACAGAAATACTAGTACCACAATGTAAAACCAGTAAAAGTACTAATGTCACATTGTAAAACCACTAGAAGTACTAATACCACAATGTAGAGGCAGTGAAAGTACTAATACCACAATGTAGAAGCAGTAGAAGTACTAATACCACAATGTAGAGGCAGTAAAAGTACTCATACCACAATGTAGAGGCAATAAAATTACTAATACCACAATGTAGAGGCAGTAAAAATACTAATGCCACAATGTAAAACTGGTAAAAGTACTCTTAAAAACTGTAAATTAAATAAAAGTATTAAAGTTACAATGTAAATGCAGTTAAAGTACTAGTGCTGCAATGTATACCCAAGAAAAGTACTAATAACTTGTGGTAAAACCAGTTGAAGTAGTAGTACACACAATAAATTAAATAAAAGTGCTAATATCACACTGTAAAACCAGCAAATGTAATAATACCACAAGGCAAATCCAGTAAAAGTGCTATTACTGAAGTATAAAGGCAGTAAAAGTACTAATACCAAACTGTAAAGCTAGTGAAAGTACTAATAGTGCACTGTAAACACAGTGGAAGTACTAATATCACATTTTAAAACCAGTGAAAGTACTAATTAAAAACTGTAAATCAAATAAAAGTATTGAAGTTTTACTGTAAATGCAGTTAAAGTACTAATACTGCAATGTAAGCACAGTAAAAGTGCTAATAACTAACTGTAAACCCAGGAAAAGTACTAATACCTTGTGGTAAAACTAGTTAAGAACTAATACACACAATAAATTCAATTCAATAAATCAAATAAAAATAGTAAAGTTACACTGTAAATGCAGTACAAATACTAATGCTGCACTGTAGGCACAACAGAAATACTAACACTGCACTGTAAAGCCAGGAAAAGTACTACTACCTTGTGGATAAACTAGTTGAAGTGCTAATACACACAATAATTTAAATAAAAGTACTTATATCACACTGTAAAGCCAACAAATGTAATAATGCCACAAGGTAAATCCAATAAAAGTACTATTACTGAAGTATAAATGCAGTAAAGGTACTAATACCAAACTATAAAACCACTGAAAGTACTAATTAAAAAGTGTAAATCAAATAAAAGTACTGATGCCACACTGTAAATGCAGTAAAAATACTAATATTGTACTGCAAGCACAGTAAAAGTACTGATACCTTGTGTTAAAACCAGTTGAAACCACACTGTAAAACCATTTAAAATAATAATGCCACACTGTAAGCACAATAAAAGTAGTTATGCCACGCTATGAACCCAGTTTAAGTACAAATAGTGCACTATAAACCCAGTAAAAATATTAAAGCCAAATTGTGTATCTATTAAATGTACTAATGCAAGACTACAAATGCAGTAAAAGTCTAATATAATACGTAAACACAATAAAAGTACTATTACTGCACTATAAATGCAGTAAAAGTGATAATACTACACAGTAAAACCAGTAGAAGTGTTAATACTTCACTGTAAATGCAGTAAAGGTACTAGTACTGCACTGTTTTGCAGTAAAAGTAAAGTAATACCAGTAATAACTGAACTTTATTTTTCCAGTTTATCACGACTGTTTGGAAACCCACAACGAATAACAGGAAGTGACACAAAGTTCATCTAATTAAAGTTAAAATAACCGATGTAAAACTGAATCAACATCAGAACCTCAGTGAGGGTTCATCAGTAGATCAGGGGATTCAAGATTCAAATTTCTTGAATCTTGAATCTTGTCAGTCAGTAGATCAGGAGTGTTGATGTGTTGATATTAAAACTACACTGGAGAGTCCAAGCAGTTTCTACTTCCTGTCTCGGTCAGGTAACAGGTGAGGTTTGTTTTTCCACTGAGACCAGGAGAACCACTGATCGATAACTGATCAATAAATATTCTGGTCACGTCCTGCAGTGTGTTCGGGGTCCAGTTCTGTTGGAACTCGGTCGACTCAAAGCTGCTTCCTGGATCTCATCCAGACGGAACTCACAGGGAAGTCAGGTGAGTTCAGCACTGGAGGTCCAGAGGTCCTGGTCCAGAGGTTCTGGACTGGTCTGGAGGTTCTAGTCCTAAAGGACCTCCAAATCCAGGATAAAACCGTCTTTAACAGAGTCCTTTTCTTGGAAAAACCTTCTAAATTTGCAACTTGGATACATAGAGAGGAGTTTTAAGAGTTAAATCGTCGACCAGAAGAACTTTAAGGTAGAACATTCACCATCTGGGAGCTCAGAGGAGGAGACTGTGATCCAGCAGGGTACAGATGAATCATACCTGGTCTGGATCTAGTCCAGTCTTAGTCCTAAACCAGTCTACAGCTAGTCTCAATGACATCCAAACCCAGCATAAAACCAGTCCAAGTCCAGACTTAGTCCTAAACAGTGTCCAAACCCAGATTAAAACCCGTCTTGAATAGTTTATTTTTCCTGGAAAAGCCTTTTAAATATGAACCTTTGACACACAGAGATGAATTTATAGGAGTTAAATCTTCGCCCAGAGACAGACTTTAGGACAAAAGAGACCATCTGGAAGTTCAGAGGACAACAACTGTGATCCAGCATGATGCAGATCAATCCTATCTGGTCTGATCAAGTCTAATTCAGTCCTAAACCAGTCTACAGCTAGTCCTAAAGGACATCCAAACCCAGGATAGAACCATCTTTCACAGAGTCCTTTTCTTAAAAAAAAACCAAGAGGAGGGCGACTGTGATCCCTCCTGGTACAGATCAGTCATACCTGGTCTGGATCAAGTCTAATCTCAACCTAAACCAGTCTACAACTAGTCTAAATGAATTCCAAACCCAGATTAAAACTGGTCCAAGACCAATCTTATTCCTAAACACTGTTCAGACCCACATTAAAACCTATCTTGAATAGTTTATTTTTCCTGGAAGAACCTTCCAAATATGAAACTTGGGTACACAGAGATGAGTTTTTAAGAGTTAAATCGTTGAGCAGAGCGAAACTTTAGGGTAGAACGTTCACCAGCAGTTCAGAGGAGGGCAACTGTGATCCATCCTGGAACAGATCAGTCACACCTGGTCTGGATCAAGTTTAAACTGAGTCCTAAACAGTGTCTGAACCCAGATTAAAACCATCTTTAACAGAATCCTTTTCCTGGAAAAGCCTTCCTAATATGAACCTTTGATACACAGAGATGAGTTTATAGGAGTTAAATCTTTATCCAGAGAAGGATTTTAAGATAAAAGTGACCATCTGGGAGTTGAAAGGAGGCTGACTGTATTCCAGCATGACTCAGATCAATTTACACCTGCTGCAGGTGTGAACAGCCTGTTTCCACCTGGACACTGAAGGAGGCTGAACCTGAACGAAGCTGAAGTAATCTGACGACTAAATAAAGACTTTAAACACGTCTTCTCTCCTGAGAGCACCTCTCGAAGGTTTTCTCGTCTTTACAAAGAAAAATGAAACGTGTTGTATGAAAGTCAAAAATATGGATCAATAAAACTCTTCTGCTCCTCTCAGATGAGTCACGTCAGCAGGAACAGCTCAGGTGTTCTGGCTCCGCCCCTCGCTCAGACCCCGACATCCCCTGACACCTTTAGCTCCACCCCCATCCTGCCCCTCAACAACACCAAGTCCTCCAGCGACATCACTTCCTCCTCCACCAACAGTCCAGGTACCAGCATGGACATGTGATTGATTACTGATGGTATTGACGTTATTGATCGCAGCAGGAATCAGTTCTACTGATCAGTTTGTGTTTCTGTTTACAGGAGTCGATGGAGGTCTGAGAACTGTGGACATCACCAGGGTAAGTCTGACAGGTTGAAGTTCCCTCTGACTGGACTGCAGGTGCCAAAACCTCCAGTTCAAACCAGTCCAGAACCAGGCCTCAGTCAAGACCTAAATCAAGCCCTAAACAGCATCCTAAACCGTTTTAAAAAACATCCAAAAACCAGTCCTAAACCAATCTGAAACCAGTCCTAAACAACATCCATACCCAGTCCTACGTCAGTCCCAAGCCAAGTTCAAATTCAGTCTAAAACAGGAACAAAAACCTGTCTAAAATCAGTCCTACACAGCTCAAACCAGTCATTAACCAAATCCGAACTCAGTCTACAAACCTGGCTTAAATCGAATCAAAATCCAGTCCCAGACAGCATCTAAAATCACTATGACACCAGTCAATAACACGTCCCTAACCTAAGTCCAAACCCAGTCCAACATCCAGAACCAGTCCAGAACTATTCCAAACCCAGTTAAAACTACTTTTATATCAAGTCCAAACCTAGTCCAAAACTGGAAACAAAACCAGTCTAAAACCAGTTCTACACATCCCAAACCAGTCACAAACCAAGTCCAAACCCAATACTAAACAACATCTAAACACAGTGTAAACCGAGTCCAGATCCAGTCCAAACTCAGACCTAAACAACATACAGAACAAGTCCAAAACTAGTCCAAACTCAGTTTAAACCCATTGTTAAACTGAGTCAAAGCCCAGTCCTAAACAACATCCATACCCAGTCCTAAATCAGTCCCAAGCCAAGTCCAAACCCTGTCTAAAACAGAAACCAGAACCAGTCTAAACCCAGTCCTATACATCCCAAATCAGTCATCAACCAAGTCCGAACCCAGTCTAAAATGTGGCTTAAATCGTATCCAAATCCAGTCCCAGACAGCACCTGAAACCACCGTAAGACCAGTCAAAAACACGTCCCTAACCTAAGTCCAAACCCAGTCCACAAAAACATCCAGAACCAGTCCAGAACTAGTCCAAAACAGAAACCAAAACTAGTCTACAACCAGTCTTACACAACCCAAGCCCATCATTAACCAAGTCCAAACCTAATCTTATATGACGTTTACACACAGTGTAAACAGACACAGTCCAAACTCAGATCTAAACAACATACAGAACCAGTCCAAAGCTAGTCTAAACCTGATTTAAACCCAGTCTTAAACCAAGTCAAAGTCCAATACTAAATAACATTCAAAATAAAAAACCTAAAGCCAGTCAAAAACTCACTTCTAGAACCAGCCCAAACACAGTTTTAAACTGGTTTCACTTGGGACCAACCCAGTCTAAAACCAAGTCCAACCCTAACTCATAACTTGTCAAAAATCAGTTTTAAACCAAGTCCAACTCCAGTCCTAAACAAGGTCCAAAATTAGTCTTCAACAATGCCCAGAATAACATCCAGAACCATCTTATTGCTCTTGTTTCTGATTGGTTCTCTCCCCCTCAGGGCGCCACCGACTCCCTGGGGGTGAGTATAGCCGGAGGGAAGGGCAGCCCTCTGGGAGACATCCCCATCTTCATTGCCATGATCCAGGCCAACGGAGTCGCTGCCAAGACGCACCGACTCAAGGTGACCAGAGTCTGGTTCTGTCTGGGTTTAACCTAAAACCAGGAAACTATTTCAGATCTAGAGGAGATTTTGATTCTGGTGGGGAGAATAAAATTATGGTTCGGTTAGACTAAGGTTAGTTTAAAGCTAGATAAAAGCTGTTGAGGTGGGAAAAGGTTAGACTGAGGTTAGATAAATGCTAATGAAGGTTATGTAAAGGTTTTGTAAACGTTAGATAAATGTTAGATGAAAGTTGTGATGGAAACGTGTCTGTCTTCAGGTTGGAGATCGTCTGGTCAGTATTAACGGTCAGTCAGTGGACGGTTTGTCTCACAGTGAAGTCGTCACCATCCTGAAGAACAGCTACGGCAACATCAGCCTGAAGGTACAACACACACGGCAACACGGCATCGCAACTGAAACACAGCAACACAGCCAAAATGAAGTGAAATTATTGGTCCGCATCAAGCAAAGAAAGCAACTAAGGAGATAAAACTACTAAAATCAGGTTAACAACTGTACAACGCATTATTAAAACCTGAAGGATAGTGGAGAACCATCATCTTCCTGGAACAAACTCTTAGATGATCGTAGGACATCAACAGTAGATCTCACAGCTGTTTAATAGTGAAAGAACATTTCCACATGCACAATGGAAGGGAACTCAAAGGATTGGGACTAAACGGCTGTAGCTCTAAGAAAACCGCTGATCAGTGAGGATGATCAGAAAAAAACGCTTCAGTTTGCTATGTAGCATAAGGATTGAGCTCTGGAGCAATGGAAGAAGGTCATGTGGTCTGATGAGTTTGGATTTACCCTGTTCCAGAGTGAGGGGGCACTAGATTAGGTGTAGTTTTGGTCCCGACCTTGTGCTGGTTTTTGATTTTAGGACAGGTTTCAGACTGGATTCTGACTGGTTCTGAATGTTTTTTCTATTGGTTTAAGTTTGATTTTGATCCTGGTTTCAGACCTTTTAAGGACTGGTTTTACAATGTCTTGGACGTTTTTAGGAGTAGTTTATGTTTGATTTTGGTCCTGGTTTTAGACTTTTTGAGGACTGGTTTCAGTCTGTCTTAAGCAGGTCGTAGACTTTTTTTTTAACCCCAAGAACACCAAACGTACCACTAAGCATGGTAGTGGCAGTAGCATGCTCTGTGGAACTGGAGCTTTTCATAAAGTAAATGGAACAATGAAGGAGGAGGATTACCTCTACGTTCTTCAGGAAAACCTAAAACCATCAGCAGAAGGTTGATCTTGGACACAGCTGGATGTTTCAACAAGACAATGAGCCCAAACACACATCAGACGTGGTAAAGAAATGGTTCCATCAGGCTAGAATGAAGGTTCTAGACTGGTCTCCCCAAAGTCCTGACTTAGAGCCATCAAGAACCTGAAGAACCAAGTCAGAACAACTTTCTGTCTCAGACTTGAGTCAATTAAATTGATAGTATGATGATACTGCCACCTCCATGCCTGACGGTAGGTATAGATTCCAGAGGAGTTGAAGATAAACCAGAAGATGGGGGCATCAGGGTAAGAGGAGAGATGAAGTGATGCCCTCATCATGGCTAGTGCCTACCAGCCTGTGGGGCTTAGGGTTGTGATCTAGGGTTGGTCAGGTTCAGCAACATTATGTTCCCAAACAATGAGGTTGGCTGACCGCCTGAAGATACTGAATGACCAGGTCTTTCCATCAGTGGAGGTTTTCTTCATGTTCCAAGATGACGATGTCAGGATTCATGGGGCTCACATTGAGAATGAGTGGATCAGGGAGCATGAAACGGATTGTCCTCCACAGAGTTCAGACCTCAGCCCCACTGAGAACCTTCAGTTCTGGAGAAGACTTTGTGCAACTCTTCCATCATCAATATAAGATCTTGGTAGAAAATGAATGCAACTCTGGACAGAAATAAATGCTGTGACACTGCAGAAGCTTATAGAAATAGTGCCACGGCGTCCATGTTGTGTCTTTGTGGTTCCTTGTCGTTCATTTCTCCTCCTCGTGTCTTTGTGGTTCCTTGTTTATTTCTCCTCCTTGTTGTGCTTTTTGTGATTCATTGTCATTTATTTCTCCTCCTCGTTGTGTCTTTGTGGTCCCTTGTCATTTGTTCCTTCTCCTCATTGTGTGTTTGTATCTCAGGTGGTGGCCGACACCAACATCAGTGCCATCGCCTCTCAGGTGGAGAGTCTGTCGAGCAGCTCTGGAGTTTCAGCGAGTACCGACACAAACACAGCTGATCCAGAGTGAGAACACGTGTGGTTATATTTACATACACGCAGGTAACACTCACCTGAGCCTGACTCCTCCCCCTTCCTCCTCCTCCCAATCAGGGGTCCTCGTCCTCGGAGCATCACTCTGGAAAAAGGCTCAGAGGGACTCGGCTTCAGCATCGTGGGAGGATTCGGGAGTCCACATGGAGACCTGCCCATCTACGTCAAGACCGTTTTCAGCAAGGTGGGAGTCACTGTTTACCACCATGGTCATTCATTCATTCATTTATTCACTCATTCATTCATTCATTCATTCAGCTGTAGAAAGATGTTTCACCATGCTGAATGGATCTCCAACTACTTGCTCCTCTGTTTACTGTTTCTGAGCCATGCTGCATTGATTTTATTGAGGAATTTCTTCATTTTTTGTGGTTGTTTTGTTTCTGTTTGTTCTGACGTTGTGACTCCTTTGTGTTCATTTTGAGTCGTGATTATTTTTGGCTGACAAACGCTTTAATTTTTGCATTTTTTAAAAAAATTAAACAGGTTTTATGGTTCAGACAGTTAAGTTGCTGCCGTCTTCTTGTGTCCATGTGTCAGAAATGTTTCTCTGTTTTTTATTAATTAGCTGGTAATCTGCTGTTATCACTCAGAAGGAATCTTTCAATGTTGTTCTTAAACCAACAGTCAGCAGGAAATCATTAAAGACTAATAAGATGTGAATCCACATCAGTGAATAAATGAATGGACTTCTGTTGGTCTTGCAGCTAAATTTATCTGATGTTTTCATGGAAAGTGTCAGTTCATGCGTGTCATCCTGCACACGCAGCCTTAACGTGTTCCGTGTTTCAGGGGGCGGCGGCTGTAGACGGGCGTCTGAAACGAGGCGACCAGATCCTGACGGTGAACGGAGAAAGTCTGCAGGGAGCGACGCATGAACAGGCCGTCGCCATCCTGAAGAAACAGAGAGGAACCGTCACGCTGGATGTCCTGTCATAACACGCACATGCCTGCATGCACACGCACACACACACACACACACACACACACACACACACACACACACACACACACACACACACACATGAACACAGACAGGTGATGTGTTCACAGACTCTCGGACTACTTTCATCGATGATCGTCAACTCTGAACTTCCCAACATGCAAAAAAAGGAAACAGGATCAGACGGTGCCAAAACACACAAATACACAACTACACACAACTACACACAGACACACAACACGTATGTCTCTCTGTTTGTGAGGACTTTATGTAAACCTGATTCTAGCCTGAACCTGAAGCGTCCTCACAAACACAGACTCTCACTGACGTCTGCAGACGGAGCTAACAGAGTTTCTCAACCTTTGGTTCGGGGCCACATGTTGGGTCACACGACGTTTGTTTGGGTGTAAACGATCCTCACCTGGTGATGAAAGTTTCCCACCAGACAGGTTCTGGTTCTAGAGGTGGTCCAGTTCCGAATGTTCTACCCAACCAACCAACTCACATTTACACAAATCTGTAGCAGAAACCTTCAGCCTGTGGTCTGTACAGCTTCAGGTGAACCAGACAGGTGCTGATCTCATGTTCAGCTGCAGGTTTTTGCTTCTTGCGGTCCAACAGACTTTCCTGAACCAGCTCTGGTACTGGTTGGGTGTTTTCCCTCCTGACAGCATCACAGCTCCTTATCGTTAGTGTTTCCCAGCAGAAATCAGCTCTTTGGGATCTAAAACTTTGTTTTGTTTTTGATGGAAAGACGTGGAGAGATTCGGGTTTAGGTTCATCAACCAGAACTCCATCCAAACAGACATTTTATATTTAATGATCAAAACCAACCTGCAGAAAAATTCAGACAGTTTCTTTTAGTTTGCACTTTGTGTTAGCATAATTATGCAGCCATGTTCCAGATGATCCACCTTAAACATCTGGAGCCTGCAGCATCAGGCCTCTGGTCTTTTAACAGGCGAGTCGATTAAGTTTAAAGTTGATCAGTTTCCAAAACACGGATGCTGTTAGCATGCTAATGTTTGCTAATTAGGAGCTAGCACTAAAAGATATTTGGTTGAAAAGCAAAATTTTGAACACATTAAAACACTGACCTGATGAAAAGCTGAAAAATGTAGTGAAATAATGGATTGTCCAGAGGTGTAAATATTTTCATCATCTATTAATTATTGAAGTCTTTGGTTGCAGCTTCTTAAATGTGAACTGAATCTTTAAAACATTTTAAAACATCACCTTGATCTAAATGACAGTTATTTTGTCTTTTGTCCAACATTTTAAAGATCAAACACTGAATCAACCGTTCAATGATGTAGTTACTTTGATTGATATTGAAAGTATTCAGTAGTTTCAGTTTCTGTTGTGAGGAACACAAATGTCTGCTTTAGATTTCATGTTAATGTTTCAAACAACCGTCAGCCTCATGCTGAGAAGTCAGTAGAACGGAACAAATACACCCAACAGTTTACTAAGTATTTCCTACTGAACAAAGAAAGAAGAGAGATCTGAGGCCTGATGTTCTTTAACTGATGAAGGTTGAGAAGCTCTGTTCTGAGATCTGCTGCTGATTCACACAATCCTCTGAAACACATGAACACGGAGTTGGACGCTTAAATCCAGCCTGAACCAGTAAAACAGACCGATCTGAGGACGCAGGACGTTTATGATCCAGAGGAACAAAAAGGGAAGATCTGAAGTAAAGATGTGACTGCTGCACACGTTAGCTTAGCATCACTTCTGTGCTAAAAGCCTGGTTAGCTGTTAGCTGTGGAGTAGCCGTTGTTATAAATGGATAAATGCTTCCAGATCTCATCAGTTATCTGGCTTGTAGCCTTTCCGAACCAGTAGACGATCAAAGAACCACTTATTTTCTAATTGGCAGCAATTTGATGCACTGAGAGGTTGAGGGACTTTCCCAGGTATCGAGATGTTTCTGCATCAGAACCAAGACCCAGGAGGATCCAGTAAAGTAGTCCACGAGGTACTAAAAGCTTCCCTTGTTTCCACTGCAGTGTAGGAACCAGCAGCTTTGATTGTAACTCCAAGAAAACCAAACAACAACCAATGGCAGTAACTGGACCGGACTCCAGGTCTCCACAGGAAGTAGAACAAAGGAGGTTTTCTGTGTTTGACGATGTGGAGGGTTTAGTGTTGTTGATGGCGCCTGTTGTCCTCTCCAAGTTTAACTAATCAGCTTTGAGACCTGCACAAGTTGTTCAGAGCCGTTCAAAAGTTTTACATCGGAACATTTTCATCCTGAATGTCTGAAAACTGGTGCTTGTTGTTTTCCCACCTGACAGTTTTCAGTTCCACTCAGCAGGTCCTAGCCCTGGAGAAAGAACTTCTTTTCCTCTTAATACCACCATGAAAGTGGTTCTAGAAGACGGTTCCTGCAGTCGGAACACGAAGCTGCCCTTAAACAACCTGAAAGTCTCGTCCTCTACAAAAAGCAACAACAAAGTCCCTGAACTCCGCCAACCCATCAGCTACAAAAAGCTTCTTCTGCTTTCCATCATTACTGTCAGACAAAAACTACAAACAGGACAATCTGTAATAATTCTACAAGAAGCACCAGCAAACTTTGCTAATGAGACGTTTCATGCTGCAAGTTGTTTTCCACTGCAGGAACCGTCCTTCTAGAACCTCTTTCAGGGCTGTTTTCAGGAGAAAAGGAAGCCCTTTCACCAGGTAGGTACTTCTGATTTGTCCTAAAAACTGCAGTGTGGGAACTGATGATTGGTTAAACCTGGAGAAGATTAGAAGATGTCAACAATTTAAATTCTCCTTACAGGCAAACAGAACAAACCTCTGTTGTTCGGTTTCCTACGTAGAACTGGAGTCCACTAACTTCTGTTTTTTTGGTGCACTTAAACACGATGGAAACAGAAAGGCTCAAGCTGCTGATTAGAGCCTCTTCCTGTCAGTGTTAGTGCCACCTAGTGTCAGCCCTGAAGTCCTGCAGGGGAAACTAAGAAGTTGACCAAACTGGAACTTTTTCTCCTGGAGTTTAAACTCTGATTGCTGTGGGGGAAATGCTGAAGAAGCTGTTTGGGGGAAGTTCCTGCAACTGAAGCTCACTGGAGGTACATTTTTTGTGTCTAAAACAATCACTGGGAGATTAAACTCTAATTCTGTTGTTTTATTTTAATTCTGTGGCACTAAAAATTAACACGAATGGGGAAAAAAATGTTGAATTTAATGTTACCACAGGCAAGAATGTTGGAGTGCGTTTGGTATAAGAGGGGAAATCCAGTGGATCAACCCCAAGGCTTATTGAGCTCTAAGATAATTAAGGTGTTAAGTTATTTTCATTTAAAAAAATGGGCACAAATACTGAAAACACAAAATCTGTGTGGATATTACAACCTGCAGCATCGAGAGGACTAAAGAAATCAGCTGTCTGCTTTTCAAAAATCTGCACAAGTTCATGTCAAACGCTGGACAAAATGAAAACATACTTATTCATGAGACAGATGCGCGTATTCAGCAAAATGTTTTTCTACGTACAAAAACATTTCTATACAGGTTCTGTTCAATCTCATAAGTTCAGTTCTGTTCTGTATAGTCCTAAAACGTGCCATCATTTGATAAATTCCATGTTTTTCTTCATAATTCTGAAACTTAAAGGTGAACAAACTCATTATCTTCCACTAATGAATCCATGCGACACATTAAACAGCATGCTCTAGATGTTGGATATCGCGTGTCTCCATGGAGATGAACCTCAGGACTTTGGTGGGCATGGAGACCTCCTGTCGCCCCCGGCAACAGATACAGTGTCTTCCACATGATTGTTGTCATGGAGAGAACATTTGAAACGCTCGTGTCTCTGTGGAGATTTTGAATATTTTCTAGAAACGGGTCTGAGCTGAAAAGCAGCAGACCGACGTTCAGTGAAATCCTCTTGTTCTCAATAAAAAACTGGAAGGAAAAATGGAAACTGTTTGATTTAACGGCTGCGGATTGGTCAGATTTACGAGATGTTTCTTAGTGTTGAGGAGCTTTTAAAGTACAAAACTAATATCTGGAGTTAAATCATCGAAAGTCAAGGTTCAGACTTCCAGGTTGTGTAATTTTTGATGACATTATTAAAGAAGATTTATTAGGATTTGGATCTAAACTGTGGCAAGCTAATGCTAGCTTTGTCAGCTAGTTCAGTTAGCTCAGTTAGCTGCAGTTACTGTGTGTAAATAAACATCTATTTTCAGATCATTTCTACATGTAGCCTGTTTTATTTCAGTCCTGCTCAAACATCTAACATTGAGCAGCTTCCATCCCAGCTAGCAGGCGTCATCTCCATTAGTCTCCATTTGTCTTTAGACATTTTTTGTGAACTGCAACGTAGAAGCTTTAAATTCTGCCATTAAGTTCAGTTAACTTGTGTTATTTAAGCACAATTTATTTCCCTCTGCTCGAAACTCCACTTTATTTTAGCTAGCAGGTGCCATTTTAGTGTCCACTGTCTACTTCCTGGTTCTGTTAGCATTACAAGCTAACATAACTTTGAAAATGACAACAAAATTGAACAAAGCAACCTGAAAACAATGGGCCTGTTTTAGTTCAGCCCTGCTCAAACATCTAAACACTGAGCAGCTTCCATTTGAGCTATCAGGCATCATCTCCATTAGCACTACAAGCTAGCATAGCTCCAGCAATTACTGATTTGAAGATATTTTTAATTTTGTTAACTAAAATGTGGAATCGTTAAAGTCTACCGTTTGATTCAGGTAACTTGTGTTTGTTGCAAACATTTTAATTTAGTCCTGCACATTCATGCTAGTGGGCGCTATCACCACCTTTGGGTAGCATAGCACCAAAAATTACACCTTAAGATGCAGAAAAGATTCGTCTTTAGTAAATTAGTTTGTCTGATTTACGTCTGCACACATGAGGAATCGGTGCTTCGTATAGTTCACACAGTTAATAGTGAGATGGAGATGTTTGATTATGCTTAGCTAACATTCTGCACACACATTTGTCTGTTAGCATTACAGGCTAGCATGTCTCAATAAATTACAGATTCAGGTACAGAAAAGATGTATTTAGTTTTGTGAAGTTGACCATAAAATCTTTTCAGTTCAGTTAACTCGTGTTTATGAAGCACATTTTATTTCCTTCTGCACAAAACTCCACTTTAAGCTAGTAGGCTCATTTTAGAGTCCAGTGTCAACTTCCTGTTTCTGTTAGCATTACAAGCTAACATAACTTTAAAAATTACAACAAAATTGAACAGAGCAACCTGAAAACAGTGAATTAGAATTCTTCCTAATCCAAAGCATGTTTTGTTATTTTGATAAATGTAAAATTGTTGATTTTTGTCATTATGGTTTTTATTTTGAAGCGGTCATTTATTAAAGAGGCTAATGCTAGTTTTGACGGTTAACTTTACAACAGTTTTTTGTACTTTAGCTGCTGCCAAACATCTAAATATTGAACCTGAATCTAACAGAGAACAAGAGGATCCAGCAGAACGTCAGCCGACTGTAGCTTCTAATCTTCCATTTTCCAGCTGTGAGTTTTCAGATATATTGATGTCTAATCGATCAGCAGCAGCTTCAGGCGTCGACATGAAGGGAAATAATCTGTTCAGAGCTTCCTGAACTTTATACATATCAATGAGTGCAGAATACTTTATGTTCACATTTTCTTTCCTCATAATTGTCGTCTTAATTTGTTATCTGTAGCAGCGACAGTAGATGAACTGTAATTTATTTTTCTGGAAATTAACGTATTTTTTGTTATGTTATTATGAGCACTGATATGTGTCAGAAATCACAATTAAAACTCTGCAGCTTCACTTTGAGTTTTTATTTACATCTTATATTTATCACAGTCACAAACCAGCCGGGTTACTCCTTATTTTACATCAGTAAAATGGAATTTTATGGTTTTTATTGAGAAAATACAGTGTTCAGTTCAATCTTTTGCTTTAAATAACTAATAGACTAACTCACCAGATTTTCACAATTTCATGACAAAATAAAGTCATGAATTCAGTGTGGTGTTAAATTCTAGTAAACAATTAAGTGATTAATCAGTTACCGTAATGATCTCTCCATATTTGATTCATAAGTTAGAGTATTTTAAATTAACAAAAGTTCTCTGATTGCAGCTTCTTAAATTTGAATATTTTCTGTTTTCTCTCTTCCTCTATGACAGTAAACTGATCATCTTTCTGTGTTCTGACTCCCCACCAACCTGATGTGACGTATTCAACAGTCCAAAACTAAAAGATACACAGTTTATAGCAGGAAAGTCAAAGTCGTTTTAGTTCAGGCTAGTTCCACATTCTGCCCAAGTGGGCCGGACCAGTAAAATCACAGAATAATAACCTATAAAAAAACACAACTCCTATATGTTTCCTTTGTTTTAGTGCAAAAAAGTACATTCTGAAAATGTTCACGTTTCAGGAATTATCTTTTAACTTAACATCATGAACAACCTGAAATTTATGAGGAAAAATAAATTCAGTTTCATCAACATTCAGCCTCAGTTTATCATTTCCACATTACAACTTCCAGGTCACAGAGTGTCTACAAAGGAACACAACATTTAGTCATCTGGAACTGAACCATGGAGAATTTTACTATATGATCAAAATGACAAAAGTCAGACAAAAAAAGACGAAAAACAAGACAAAATATTACAAAAACAAGCCGCAAAATGATGAAAAATGAGACATACGACACGAAACAAAACAGAGACAAAAAATTAGACCAAAAAGTTACAAAGCCACAAAAAAAATGGACAAACGACACAAGCGGCACAAAAAATGGCAAAAGCGGGAAACAAATGACAAAAAGACAATACAGGTGAGACAAAAAAGACACAAAACGACAAAGCTAGACTCAAAATGACAAAAACATAGACAAAAAACACAAGCGAGACAAAAAAGAAAAGGACAAAAACGAGAGAAAGACAAAAAACAGCAGAAACAAGACAATGTGACAAAAAGGAGACACAAAACAACAAAAGAACAATGAACAATCTAGTATTTTACTTTCTGATCAAAACAACTTGTCATGGTCTAGAAATTATCTTAAATTTGTAGTTTTACTAATTTACAATCTGCAGTTGATCTCTTCTCTGGAATTTTTACACTTTGAGGACCGGATTGGACCCTCTGGAGGGCTGCTTTTGGCCCGTGGGCCACATGTTTGACACCTGGTTTATAGCAAAGAAATTAGTCAAAAATCATCAAATCTGATGAACTGGACACCAGAAATTTAAATGTTTTTGCTCCAAAAATGACTAAAATCAAACAGCTGCTGATCCATTTTCTGCTAATTGTCTAAATGTTGGAGCTCTAATATGAATCTAGTGGAAAATTAGTATGTGATCCATAACAGCCAAATTACTTTGTTTTTTTCTGGCAAAACTTCGAAGAAACTTTACAGTAAATATTCTCACATAACAGACTCATAAAGTTTTATCCCAGTTTGTGTCTCCAAACCTTCACAGGTTGTTTTCCAACCCAGAATAAACCAGAATAAAACTGCTGAATGTTGACGTTCTGTCGTCTTGTTCTGCTTTACAGGTTCTTCGTGTCAGGAACACCCGTGAAGCTGTTGATGAAATCAGAGACGTTCGTGTTGGTGAAGCTCAGACCAGCGAGAGAAATAAAAACTTTTGTATGAAAATAAAAGCAGGTTCTCTCATGACTTCTTAGCTTTCAGGATCCTCTGCTGTCATGTGAATCCTGCAGTCTTGAAACAACCTCACAGCTTGTAGAAACTGAACCACCATTGGACTTCTTGATGCAGCTGTTTGGAGAGTTCATTAACATGTTTTCTGCTTCTTCATCTTCCTCAGTACCTGACCAGCCTGGTTTCATCCCACAGCAGCAAAAACTGCAGTCTGTAGGACCAACGTCTTTCATCAAGTATGTTGTAGTATAGTATGTTATAGTACAGTATGTCATAGTAAAGTATGTTGTCATAAAGTATGTTGTAGTATAGTATGTGGTGTCGCAGTACAGTATGTTGTCATAAAGTATGTTGTAGTATAGTATGTGGTGTCGCAGTACAGTATGTCAAAGTAAAGTATGTGGTAGTATAGTATGTTATAGTACAGTATGTCATAGTAAAGTATGTTGTCATAAAGTATGTTGTAGTATAGTTTGTCATAGTATAGTATGTGGTGTCACAGTATAGTATGTGGTAGTAAAATGTTGTAGTATAGTCTGTGGTGCCATAGTAAAGTATGTGGTAGTAAAGTATGTGGTAGTAAAGTATGTCATCGTATAGTATGTTGTCATAAAGTATGTTGTAGTATAGTTTGTCATAGTAAAGAATGCTGTCATAGTATAGTATGTCAAAGTAAAGTATGTTGTAGTATAGTATGTGGTAGTATAGTATGTCATAGTAAAATATGTGGTAGTAAAGTATGTAGTGTCGTCGTATAGCATGTCATAGTATCATATGTTGTCGTATAGTATGTGGTGCATAGTATGCCATAGTTTAATATATTGTAGTATAGTCTGACATAGTAAACTATGTTGTAGTATAGTATGTTGTATTAGAGTATGTCATAGTATAATATGTTGTAGTATCGTATGTGAGTACAGTATGTTGTAATAAAGTATGTCACAGCGTAGTATGTGGTCTCATAGTTTAGTATGTCATAGTAAAATATGTGGTAGTAAAGTATGTCTTGGTATAGTATGTTGTAGTATAGAATGCCATAGTATAGTATGTTATAGTATATTGTAGTATATTAGGTCATAGTAGTATGTTGTAGTATAGTATGTGGTGCCGTAGTAGAGTATGTAGTAGTTAAGCATCTTGTAGTAAAGTATGTCGTAGTATAGTATGTTGTAGTATAGTATACGGTGTCATATTATAGTATGTGATGTCATATTATAGTATGTTATAGTAAAGTATGTGGTAGTACATATGTTATAGTATAGCATGTCATAGTAAAGTATGTTGTAGTATAGTATGTGGTGTCATAATACAGTTTGTAACAGTATAGTCAGTAGTATAGTGTTTTCAAGCTTTTCTGCTCTTTAGAAATGTATCAATAAACTGATAACAGACATGAAAACATGAATTTTATTCTATAACTGAGGTTAGTTACAGAATTTATTGTTGTCTGTGGATCAAAGTCGTACTAAACATGTTTAATGTTTAATCAAGACTGTATTACAATCTATATTTTATTTATTCTATACTTGACACCTCCTGGATGTTGAGTTCATGAGCTGCTGCTCCAGATGATGAATGATCTGACAGGTTCTGATCCTAACCAGGTTCCTCCATCTACCTGCAGCAGCATTAGTTCCTTTGGAATCAGTCAGCTGTCCTTTATCGTTTCCATTCCAGCTGAAATGTTTGTATTTTAAAGCTCTGGATCATCATCAGGCGTCCAGATGTTTAGTGATCCTCCGAACTTTCTCCTTCTTGTTCCTGTTGCCGTGTTTCTTCCAGGGTTTTCCCACCATCACCTCAGGTTCCTCCTTAGCGACCGGACCACTGCCGGTTCTGTAGCCCATCACAGACTTCACTCCTTTGGACAGCGCCCGGACGTTCTCCTGCAGACACAACAACCCATCAACACCCAGCATTTAACTCCGTAATAAACAGTCAGCAGGTGGACGTTACCTGGTGGAAGAAGTTCTTGTCGACGACGTTTTCGATTCTCCTGATCTTCTGCTGTTTCTTGTTGGTTCTGTGTTCTGTGTTCGGGTCGCAGCCGTCCAAGTCTCTCCTCTGGAACTTGCTGTGTTGAGGCTGGAAGTCTTCAGCTCTAATGTGAGGAGGAGGATGGCAGTAAAGGAGCTTCCCCTGGAGAGAGAACATTCATTAACACCAACAGTTAATCATTCAGAAAAAGTCTGTCCTTCATCAGTAAACACAAAACTATTTTACACAACAGTTTCTGAGAGATTGCTGCACACTGACCTGTAAAAATATATTTACTGTGCTGGACTTTCATCAGGGAAATGGTCTGGTATCAGGATGTTAATCATGAATCAATAATTTAGCTGATTAGAATATAAGAACCAATGAGGACCTGATGTCAGTAAATGTGTCGTAGATCAGCTGCAGTATCTGAGTGTTCCACCAGGTGGAGCCTCTTCATGTTTAACACTGTAGAGACCAGTACCACTGATTCTATAACCACCTGTCAGTATTATGGGACGTATCCTAGTGTGATCATCAGTATTATGGGATGTATCCTAGTGTGAACACTTTGAGTCCTAGAAACAATCATTGGTTCCCTGGATGTGTTTCTGGTTTCTGATAATTCACCAGAGAAAACTTTTAAAAAGTGACTTCTGAGTAAAACTTTAAGGCTGGTTTGGTGTCTTTTTGGGGTCACTTTGTGTTTATTTGTGATTGTTTTGTGTCTCTTCTGACCAGGACTACCACAGTGAATGCATAGTCCTGACAGTGAAGCACAGAGGTGGGAGTGTGATGTCAGAACAATTATAGACAATGAAAGGATCATTTTAACACAGAAGATACCAGAATCATGTAGACAAAAATGCTCCTTTCATCATCTATAATAGTTCTGACAACCACCTATCAGCATGCTGATATGAGCCTTAAAGTTTACCCAGTAGGGTTAGGGTTACCTCAGCAAATGTTCTAAATATGTTGTGGATTCTGAGGTCAGGTCAGGGGGAGAAACTGGCTGATTTTTCATTAAATGAATCAAATCTCTTGTGTTTCTGGAGCTTGCTTTGTGTTTTAAGTCCAACATTATTCACTCGACGTACAAAACAAAGCAACATAACTGTGAAACTTACACTGACGTAGTCCTTCAGGATGTACCGAGCTGATCTGGACTGATCCGGCTGACCGTGTGACGTCATGAAGCCTCTCATGTCTGAAACAGAAGAATAACCTTCAGACGACTCGTCTCCAAACAGATTAATGCTAAATAAAGATCTGTACAAACTCAGAAACAATAAATCAGTAGATTACAGAATACATTAGGGAGAAACCACTGGAGAGTGGAGGAACAAGACATAGAACTGAGTCTATAAAGCAGCATTTTATTAACGTAAATAAAAGAGGTGTTGGATTACATTCTGGACCGTTAGGGTTAGTAGGAGTAGGGTTGGTAGGGTTAGTAAGGGTAAGGTTAGTAAGAGTAGGGTTGGTAGGGTTAGTAGGAGTAGGGTTAGGGTTTGTAGGCTTAGTAGGAGGTAGGTTAGTAGAGTTAGGGTTAGTGGAAGTAGGGGTAGTAGGAGCAGGGATAGGGTTCGTAGGGTTAGGGTTAGTAGGAGTAGTGTTGGTAGGAGTAGGGTTTGGAGGGTTAGGGATAGTCGGGTTAGTAGGAGTAGGGTTAAGGGTTAGTAGGGCTAATAGGAGTAGGATTAAGGTTGGTAGGAGTAGGGTTAAGGGATTAGTATGGTTCGGGTTTGTAGTACTAGGGTTAGTAGGGTTAGAAGGAGTAGGGTTAGTTTATTTATTCTCTCTAGAAACAGTATTTTTGTCTTACATCCGTATGCCATCAGCAGCTCCTCAGAGGTCGGAGGTCTGTCTGGGTCTTCGTCTTCTCGTGGTCTGATGATGTTGATGCCATATGTTCCTTCCAACACGTGTCGAGGGATCGTCTGACAGATGTGACGAGTGAATTAAGGACCAAAACACTGATTATACACCAGGTTTAGCAGTTAAACTCTTTATGTTCTGTGAAGGATATCAGGGACACTGCAGGGACGTGATCCCTCATCTGGTCGATGGGTAGAATCCCAGAACAGATCATCTCGGCTTTGGTGGAAACGAACGACGGCATCACCAGACCAGGACAGTCACAGAGACACAGGCCTGGTTCCACGTACAGAGTCTGAAGGAAAGACGACAAAAATAGCATTTTCAGCTTCTTTCTGCTGGAATCTGTGACCTGATACCAGCTGTTTAGTGTTTCTGTACCTGGAAGTGCTTGGTGTGTCCAGGAGTCGCTGAAACTGAAACCTTCTTGTTCCTGAAGATAGTGTTGATGGTTGAACTCTTTCCTACATTTGGATACCCGACCTGTTGAATCCAATAGCAGGAACATTTAACTTCAATTCTGTTAGAAGTATCTAAGACATTTTAATCCTGGAAAACAAGCAAATCATCATCAATAGATTCCTGATTATCTCAACCAAGTCTAAACAAACCTCCTCAGAACCATTCAGGAGGTCAGGAAGGAATGTTAGTCCTATTTGGTTGGTTTTTTGGGCTGAATTTTAGTTTTTGTTGCAATTTCACCTGTTTTGTGGTAGTTTTGGCCGTTTTTGTGGTGATTTTCCATGTTTTTCCTGGCATACTTGAGCCTTACAGGATAGTTTTGGCTATTTTGGGGTGATTTTGTGTCTTTCTGAGGTAATTCTGGCAGTTTTTGTGCTTATTTTGCAGGTTTTTAGTGCCAAATTTCAGTTTTTGTCACAATTTCACCTGCTTTGTGATAGTTTTGGTCCCTTTCATGGAAAATTTGGTACTTTTTGTGGTGATTGTGTTACTTTTTGGGGTGATTTTGCATGTTTTTGCTGGCATATTTGAACCTTTCAAGGTAGTTTTGGCTCTTTTTGTGGTAATTTTAGCAGTTTTTATGGTTATTTTGCATGTTTCTTGTGCCAAATTTGAGTTTTTGTCACAATTTCACCTGTTTTGTGGTAATTTTGTCCTTTTTTTTGGTGATTTGGTCTCTTTCTGTGGTAATTTTCCAGTTTGTCATTATTTTAGTTGCAGTTTTTCCCCAGAACTCAGATGTGTTTCTCCTCCTAAATGTCATGTGTCTATCTGCTGGACTGATGAAGTTCTGAGGCTCAGAAATTATGGGAAAAGTCCATTAAAAAGTGATAAATCTGGACCCACCTCTATGGACTTCAAGGACCTGGAACTCTGGGAAAATCCCCAGTATGAAGGTAGAACTCTGATCATTGATGAAGTTACTGGACATGAAGAACCAGATGGTTCTAAGGAGGTTTGGGGGGAAATTTGTCCAGATTTGGTTGTTTTTGTTGTGATTTTGTGTCTTTTCATGCTTTTTTGCAGCGTTTTTAGTGGAAAGTTTAACTCTGTGGTGGTTTCACATCTGTTTGTGGTGTCTATTTAACTTTTTGAAGTGAATTTGCAGCGTTTCATGGCGACTTTATGTCATCTGTGGCAGTTTTAAGTCTTCTTGGGGCAATCTTGTGTCTTTGGTAGAAAAAAAAGTTTGGGCTGACTCCTGGAACTCTGGAAATATTGACAGTATGAAGGTACAACTTTAATAAAGTTACTGGAGATGAAGAATCAGGATGAATGCTTTCACTCTACACAAATATGAATATGAATCTGAAAGCTCCCATTGTGTCCTGATCCCAGCCTGAACTCCACAGATAAACAGATGTTTCTTCTCACCAGGCCGACCGTCAGCTGTTCTTCTCGACATCTCCTTCCACTGTGGACGGCCTTGAACATGTTCAGCAGCTCGTCTTTGTGCAGCAGGCGGCTGGAGTTGTGGAAGGATTCACTGGATGAACCGGCAGCTTCCTCCTCACCTTCTGAACAGGTGTGCCAGTCCTCCTCCTCTACCATCACCTCCTCCTCCTCATCTTCATCACTGTCTTCCTTCACCTCCTCCTCTCCACCTGCGTCATTATCTGGTTGTTTTCCTTCTTCTACTTCTTCTGCATCGCTCTCTGCACACTCTGGATCCTCCACTTCCATCCCCTGAAGAATAAACTCTGGTTATAAACGCTTTAAAGGCTGAACGAGTTTCAGAATAATAAAGAACATCTTCAGAACCATCTGATGGCATTCAGCTGTGAATGTATTAATAAATACAGTGGCTATATAAAGTCCATACAGCTTTGTAAATGGTAAGTCTATGTCATAAAAGCTCCAGACACGATTCATCCTCGTGTCATTTTTTTCTGACTTGATTCTGATATTGGTTCATTCCATCTAAAATCACCAGATTTTAAAAGGTTTCTGCTCAACCATTCATGATCTGCCTGGTTTTTTTGGCCATAAACTGGATATGTAGAGAGATATCTGTGACATTTTACCTTGATATATTAAAAAAAAAAAAACTAAAATTCAGTCGATCCACTCTCAGCAGGTTTTTCAGACATTTAAATCTGAGTCTAAACAACAAGATCTCAGGAACTGTTATATATTCTATTATAGTACTGAATAGCTCGAAACACCAGACAGGTTCGGCACAAATCCCTCAGGCTTTTGTCCAAAAACAAACTTAAAATAAAGAAGACTTTTACCTTTCAGCATGAATACAATCTCTCAACTTCCTTAAAAACACCCAAACAAACAAACAAACAAAAAAAAACCCCCAACATCGGCTTCAGTTGGCAAAAATACATCCAGTTTCCTTAAACAATGTAGAATGGTGATGGTCTGATGAGGCCAAAGTCAAACTTCTTGGCCATAATACCAAAAAAAGGAGATAAAATACACCACCAAAATCACCATCTGCCTGGGGAAGCATGGTGGCGGCAGCATCATCAAACTTTGAGGCTGCTTTTCTTTAGCTGGAACTTGGGTTTTAATAATTAATTATTGCAAATAATGGGCAAAACTTTATAGTTTCTGCTAAAAATAAACATAAGATTAAGAAGAATTTCACCTTCCAGCATGACAACAATCTCTCAACTCCCTTATCTGTCTGGACTCTGGGGTAGGATAGCAACACAGAAATCTTTTTTAGCCAAAAAACATATATATATAAAAAAACACCCAAACAAACAAAAAAAAATGCATCCAAGCCTGGCTTAAGTTGGCAAAAATGCATCCAATTTCCTAAAACAATGCTAAATTATGATGGTCTGATGAGACCAAAGTTACATTTTTTTGGCCGAAATACCAAATAAATGGCCATTAAACACTTCACCAAAATCACCATCTGCATGGGGAAGCATGGCGGCAGCAGCATCATCATGCTATGTGGCTGCTATTCTTTATCTTGAACTGAAGCTTTAATAACAAAAAGCTCCACATATCGGGTAAATGCGACACAAATAACTTCAGATTTCTTCTAAAAAACTTAATGTTAAGAGAAATTACACCATTTAGCATGACGACGACTAGAAACACGCCTCCAACAAAGGAACGGCTTTACCAAAATAAAGTCATAGTTTTAGATTGGCTCAGCCAGAGTCCAAATCTAAATCAAATCGAAACTTTTTGCAGTAAAGGAAGAGAAGGAATCCAAACTGTTTGACTCTAACCTCTACAAATACTGACTGTTTTAATAAAGTCCAAAGGCAATTCAACTAAGTTTTAGTTTAGAGGTATGCACACTTATGTTACCAAGTTATTGAACAATTCTTCCATTTTTCCTTGGATTCCTACTGTTCTTTACTTTAATTGACAGGTTGCAATTTCACAATAAAGGTATAAAAGCTTATCTTCATTTCCTTTCTTTACATTCCAGAAACCTGCCTCTTTACAAGGACTGTCTTATATCCACCCTATATAAAAACTACAACCCCTCCATATATATATATATATATATATATATATATATATATATATATATATATATATATATATATATATGTGTGTGTGTGTATATATATGTATATATATATATATATATATATATATATATATATATATATATATAAAAACTCCTCCTCCTCACCTTCTCCTCTCTCTATATATTACATAAACTCCTCCTCCTCACCTTCTCCTCTGCATCCAGCCTGTTGCTCTCAGCCAGAGCCGACCAGAAAACCGTCCTGATTCCTTCCTTCTGGAAGTGTGTGGCCCAGGTTCTCCTCTGTTCTCTGGTCAGAAGATCAGCTTTGTTCACCAGCAGCATGTTCACCTTATCGGCTGAAACCTCCCGAACGTACGACTCCTGGTGGAACACAAATCCAGCTGATTACAGGCAGGAAGATAAATGAAATAATAAAAGATCAACTTCTGTAAATGCCACTTTAGTTCTTTTATTGGTGTGTTTGCTTTTTCTGGCTGATAACTAAGATATCTGTAATGGTCGATTGTACACTATTATTTTTACAAATGAACAAATAAACGCGTTCCAACAGAAGCAAAGACTCAGTTTTCATGGAAAATACTCAACTTCCAAAGCTCATTTCTCCAACAAACGTTCCTCTACAGACTAAAAATACACCCATGGATTTAAGTCTCTGAATGCATGGCTTTTAATTTGCAAAAAATCTTTAGTTTCAGAGTTTTTTATATGTCAAATTCAGGGTTCAGGGTTCTCTTTTATCAGTACGCTGTGAAACACCAACAGTTTTGAGACCAAAAAAATGTCTAACCTGCTCAGAAAAACACGTTTAGCATGAAAATGTACAAGGGTTTTCTTTCTCAATATTGTAATATCTAATTGATATTTTGTTCTTTTATATTTAAATATTAATTGATTGTAAACCCACTTTCCAGCTTTCATTCACTGTAACAGAAACTGACTGACGTTCTACAGATCTTCCTCCATGAAGGAACCATTCCTGGATGTTCTCAGACTCAGCAGCTCAAGTTCTGACTAAAAACACCAAAATCACATCTAAAAAGATTCATTCCTAATTCAAATACACATTTTTTTACTAATCGTGGAGCTGTCCTGTCAGTGAAAAGCACTTTCTAGTATTTCATTATTTGCCTAAATTTAACAATAATGACATTAAGAACAAATGTTTAATATTATATTTCATTAGAAACATACAGAAAGACTTTTTCCTTCCTGACTGAACACATTTTTCCATCACTGAAGGACTGAACTCACCAGGTCCAGACATCTGAACAGCAGCGGGTTTCTGGCATCGACGATTTGAACGACGACGTCACTGAAAGAAAAATGAAAAAGTCTCAGATTTAAAAACCATGAAGAACATTTTAATCATTAAAGACTGACGGATCATTTCAGACCACAGTGTTCCTCCTCAGTCTCAGAAGGTATTTGGGACCAAGAACTAAGTCAAGCAGAAAATTTTGAGAATTTCTTTTGTTTTCAGGGCGCAGAATTTTTGGACGTTTCCCCTAAAAGAATCATATTTCCTGAATTCTGTCCATTTTGATGTAAACTGACCCAATAGTTGATGTTCTGTCTCCATCCAGCTCCAGCTATGAGGAGGAGAAAGTACAACCTGGGCATGAAATCCAACAGAGACACTGAAATGGATTGGACCTCTATGAACGCCAACATCTAGACCTCTATAAACATCTAGACCTCTATGAACACCAACATCTAGACCTCTATGAACATCTAGACCTCTATGAACACCTAGACCTCTATGAACTCCTACACTTCTATGAACTCCTAGACCTCTATGAACATCTAGACCTCTATGAACTCCTAGACCTCTATGAACATCTAGACCTCTATGAACTCCTAGACCTCTATGAACATCTAGACCTCTATGAACATCTAGACCTCTATGAACTCCTAGACCTCTATGAACTCCTAGACCTCTATGAACTCCTAGACCTCTATGAACTCCTAGACCTCTATGAACATCTAGACCTCTATGAACTCCTAGACCTCTATGAACTCCTAGACCTCTATGAACTCCTAGACCTCTATGAACATCTAGACCTCTATGAACATCTAGACCTCTATGAACTCCAGGTTCTGGTTCCAACCAGTGAGTCCACATCAACATTTAGTCTGAACATCTAAAAACTGGAACCTTGTCTGGTCAAACTTTAACCCATCAGATTCTACTGATGTTAGAGCCTCAGCAGTTGGAGAAATGTGGACCAAAGACTTTATTTCAGTAGAAATATGGATCCATCTATAGATATACACTTACAGGAACTTTATGGAGACACTAGAGCAGCATGGATTGGAGATTTAGCAGGGTTTTTTTTTCCATTTTAAGGGGCCAATATGTATTTATTATAAAACATTTTAGGCAATTTCTAGTAACTGTGGATATGTTTAAAGTTATCTGGGCCCATTTTGAGACATTTTGGAAAAAAATATGGGTAATTTTGGACTGATTTCAGGTCAAAATAGCAAAAAATAGAACTTTTTCTTTCCTCACATCAGATTCTACCAGCCTGGATTGGAGATTTTTGCACTTTTTCCCCATTTGTAAGGCCTAACAATTAAAAATGTGTCTGCTGCTGGATCCATTCAGTTGTTCTGATCTGATGACATTATTCTGTCTGTTCTCACCACATTTCATGTCTCTTGGAGTTTTATTTCTGGAGATCTTGAATCCTGAAAGCAGCTTCATTGGTAAAATTTAGTGCTTGGCAACGATTAAAATATTTAATTGCGATTAATCACAAAACCTCCAAGTTCTGCGATTAATCGTGATTAACGCACTGTCATGCGTAAAATTAAATAATGGGTTTAAAAGTAGTGTATTCTGCACTTTTATTTTTTGAAGTACTTCTATATAAACAAAAATGAAGTAACATTTGGTTTGCAAACACTTTAAACAAAGAGCTTTTTAACAGCAGTATTCCCTTCACACAGCAGCAGTTAAAACATTTCTTGTAAATCTCAACTTAAACATTAATGTAATCAAATCAAGCCAGAGCTATTTGCCACTGCAGTGGCATAAACGTTTTATCTGGTTTGTTCTATATAATAGAAAAACAAGTTACCCTCAGAGTCCAGAGCCACGATCATAACATTATAACAGGAACCTTCCCAGCAACAGCAAGTTAACATTTATACGTCTGTATTCTTATTTTTTCTCTGGTACCAGCAGAAACATCTTTCTTTCATCAGGGAGCAGCAGAAACAGTCTATGTTCAGTAGCAGCTGTCCCTGTTAGTGAGGTGAAAAAGTCCACAGCTGGGACTGACTGCAGAAGACTTTTTAGTCTGTGAAGTCCATGTTTGGACTTCTATTTGGCCTTTTTAGGCTTTATTATATGGGACAGTGGAGAGTGACAGGAATCATGGGGAGAAGAGCAAAAGGCCGTGGGTCGGACTCGAACTCTGCATCGGGGACTCTGGTTTATGTCGTCAAACACAAAAAACCTTCTAGTGATGCAGGTTGAGGCGCATCAACATGCCGCCATTCATTGATCCTCCGACCCACATCTTTGACGATACTAATCAGAATGCAGTCTATAGCTAACTACTTCTCTGCGGCTGTTGGCTTGTTTTGTTTTAGTTTACCTCTATTTCTCCCATACGCTGAATGCAGCCAGTCTGCTGAAGCCTCCCTCCACTGTTAGTTTGGGTGAGACATGATGACGTCCCTCTGTGATGAATGAGTGAGACTTTATCTGGTTCTCTGCTGGTTTATTGAACCTTCACACAGGCTACTGTGGACCGTAGCCAACGCCAGAATAACTAGAAAAACCCCATAACTTAGCTCCAGAATTAGCCGCCGTTCCCAGCTCTCTCTCGGTCAACACACACATCGACACGGAGCAACACACACACTACTGTTGACTCTCAGCCAATCAGAAGTGATCTAACTAAACATGGCACGTTCACGGACATTAGGTAAATCTGAAACTGAACAATAAACATTGAAACATCAACAACAATATCAATCCGTTAAAATAATAATTTTTAAAAACTGCGTTAACGCACGATAAAATGATTATCAGTGTTAATGAATTGATACGTTAACATGACAGTAACGTGTCCAGCCCTTCTTGTAATTCAGCCAGAATGTCTTCACTTTCAACTTTGTTTTTGGCCCCATTAAACACTTTTATAAAGACTGAAGAAGAAAATCTGAGTCAGTGCAAAAACATATTTCCTGAATTCTGCCTGAACTGACCCAGATATTAACTCTCAGAACAGATTTTATTTTTAGTTTTTTTTACCTTCTCTCGATGACTCTCCACAGTTGTCTCCAGAACTCCAAGTTCCTCTCAAACGGGGTCAGAATTAACTTCTGTTCCTCCTCCAGTCTGGAAACAACATTTAGAGTTAGATCACTGACACTGATAATAAGTCACATGTTAGAAGATTAGAAGTCCTGACTGTGCACCAAACATTTGAGTTATTTAACATGAACCAATAAAAACACCAGATAATGTAACGTACTGGGCCAGCTCTCGCCTCCACTCCAGGAAACTGTCCTTCTCAGCCTGCTGCAGATCCTCTGGACTCGTACTTTCATCCCAGTGAGGTCTGGAGACAACAAAGACGTTTAGGAATAAAAAGTTCACTTTAATGATGTTAAATTAACCAATATCTAGACCTCTATGAACATCTAGATCTCCATAAACACCAACATCTAGACCTCTATGAAAATCTAGACCTTTATGAACATCTAGACCTTTATGAACATCTAGACCTCTATGAACATCTAGACCTCTATGAACACCAACATCTAGACCTCTATGAACATCTAGACCTCTATGAACATCTAGACCTCTATGAACATCTAGACCTCTATGAACACCAACATCTAGACCTCTATGAACATCTAGACCTCTATGAACATCTAGACCTCTATGAACACCAACATCTTGCTGTTAAATTAACCAGAAGTGTTGAACTCACCGTCGAGGAATCCTGAGGAAGTGTTTGTTCTCTTCATGCAGCTTCTTCAGCCTGATTTTCTCCTCGGCGGTTAACAAACCGGCTCGAGCTTCAGCCGGAACAAACTGGATGTTGAGTTTCTCTAAAAAACACAGAAGAAACTAAAGAGTCAGAACCAGCAGCAGAATGTACTGAAGGTTCCTCAAAGCTGCTTCTCTCTCCAGAACACAGAAAAAATTTCCTCTGATGGGTTCATATTTTAGAAGCAGAGTAGACGGATTCAAAGAAGCTGCATACATTTATTTTATTCTTTATTTTACCAAGTAAAATCCGTTGAGAACAATTTCTCATCTACTATGACAACCTGGCAAGAATTACAGTAAAACACTAAATCTGACAGATTAAGGATTAATTACGACATCTGTATTCAATTTGAAATAATTTGTGTAATGCATAAATTAAAATAATTTGGAATTTTTGGCCACAACATGCAGCCCAAAACTAAACATCAGTTTCCTTATATAATGCTACTAATAATAATAATGTTGGAGTTTTAAATATCCAACATACAATAAGTGCAACATAAAGCAGCAAAATGAAACAGACAAATGATAGAAATCTGTCATAAATTACAAAAGAAGATTTTTATTATCAATTTAAAAACGTTTCTCTCACACATTTGTATTAGTGCTATATTTTTAAAACAGGATCAAAATAGAGTATAAATAAGACAAAGTAAATTCAAAAAAATAATCCTATATATGATAGATTTATACACTACCGTTCAAAAGTTTGGGCTCACGAAGAAACGTCCTTATTTTTGTAAGAAAATCTTTTTTTTTTCAATGACGATAACATGAAATGAATGATAAATCCAGTGTAGACATTGTTAATGTGGTAAATGACTATTGTAGCTGGAAACAGCTGATTTTTAATGGAATATCTCCATAGAGGTACAGAGGAACATTTCCAGCAACCATCAATCCTGTGTTCTAATGCTACATTGTGTTAGCTAATGGTGTTGAAAGACTAACTCATGATTAGAAAACCCTTGTGCAGTTATGTTAGCACATGAATAAAAGTGGGAGTTTTCATGGAAAACATGAAGTTGTCTGGATGACCCCAATCATAAAACATGCTGGGAACCAGTTTAAAGAGGAAAAAATGAGTTGTGATCTTTTTTCTTGGTCAAAATCCTGGTAACTCAGTTCTGTACAATCTTCCTCTGATCCATAGATGTTCGGTTCAAGCAGATAAAAAGCCTGCTGCAGTGATTCAGGTTTGATGAAATAAAAGATTAATCCGATCTTTGTCTCTTTAAAATGTAAAATATTTATGAAATATTTCAAAAATGATTAAAAAAGGATTGTTGTAGTCTCATAGTTTGCTGCTCAAACCTCAGATTTGTGTCCGAATAAAGACTGAAACTCTCTAAAACAGGCTTGAAATTATCTAAACCAGAACCAGCTGAAGTCAGAACCTGTTTGTGCTTCAATCCAACACCAAGAATCTGTTTTAACATCTAATATTTACCTGCAACAAACTCTGTTCCTGCCAGCTCAGCGGTGGCCAGGAAGTCGTCCATGGAGCTCTGTTCCGTCACCGACTGCAGGTTCAGTCGACCCCAGTCGTAGCCGTCGTTCAGTTCGCTGGTGTGGAGCTGAAAACAAACACCAGCAACAACCAGTGAGTTTATGTAGAAAAAAAAACTGCAGGATGAAGTATCTCTCTCTGAATAGCTGATATATGAGGTGGATTTATATCCCAACGATCATCCAAACACAGCAGCAGTAAAACCCTCAACCTGACGTCTAAACCAGGAGGCGATTGAGGGAACTTCAGGACTAGATCACCATGGGAACGGATGATGATGTTCCAGAAAACAGCGTATTAAATCATCTTTTACTGACCAGTCAGTTCTCTTGGAAAATATCCTCATCATTCCTGAAGATCAGTGTTCTGAGTTTTACAGCTGAAAGTGATTTTAAAGCCTCTTTTTATACTATAAACCTTAAAGAGCGACAAAATCCTGAAAGTAAAACTAAATAAACACTGAAGTTTCACAGAACGATTGTTGACCTCAAGAGATTTGCAATAAATTCTCTGCTTGAATGATGTTTTTATGTTTGGTCTGAGGAGGAAGAGGAGGTAGAGGAGGATACAGCTGGTCCAGACGAGGGAACCAATGGGAGAGCAGAAATGTAGGACGGACATGAACACTGACCAATAGCAGAGCCTTTTATTGCTGCCCGTAGAGCCGGTCGGGTCTTTCTTTCTCTTGATACTGAAGGAATAAAAGCAGCCATCCCATCAGAATTCCAGTTAGGAAAATCTTACAGTTTTTCTCAGTCACTTTGGTACATTTCTCAGATCAGAATTGAAATTCTCAAAACTACTTGTTCAATCTTCACATCATTGTGTCACTTGTGCACATCAAAATACCAGTTTCTCATTTCTTTGAACCAGTTGCAAATGCTTTGGTTCATCCATGCAAATGATTATGTACAATTCTCTGCTGTTTCCTACATTATCAGCTGCTTCTGTCTTGTTGATCTAAATGCATTCTAATGGGTTTCTGTTGAATAGTCTCACCCCCCACAACATTTAGGCATTAGTTCATCACATAAGTCTTTACGTGCAAAAAGGTTGAACAAGTTGTCAGAATATGTCAAGGATATTTCTATTCATTTCCATTAGACTTTTTTCAAAATCTGTTCTGAATTGGTAAATTGCTCCCAGGTGAATCTTGACTTTCTCTAAGAAGGGAAATGCGTGAAATCACTCAAAGAGGAGAAGATTTTCATGATGAGGATGAGAATTTGTGTCCCAACAGACAGAAATGTCAAGAGGTGTAGGAAGACTGAACTGGAATTCCTACAGCTGCATGTACAGTTTTCTCTGGGTAGATTGTCCTATGTTCACATTTCTACTTCTGTTTTTTTGTTTTTTCTTTGTGCTATGCAGCTGTTTTCCTTTCTGTATCACAATGACGTGGTCTCTCAACAAATTACAACACAAACAGTAAAAGCATAAATGTGAATCTTGTCCAGTCTCTTGCAATCAATCTCCCACATAAACTAAGGTGTAACTTACAATTTACTATGTCATCAAAACTTTAGTCGTAGTTTACATCAGAACATCCCTCCAGAGAACACTGTTATAATGACAACATGACTAAGCAACTGGATTGTCTGATCCACACAATGACACAATGACTTGTCATTCTTTTTTTTGTTTTGTTTTGTTTATTTCATTCATTCACCAAAAACAAATGAAACATAAATGCATATACAAAAAAAGAAAAATATTTGAATGAAAGGGTGGCAGAAGGAAGTAAAATACTTATAAAGTCTGCCGCCTATCAACATAAAATCACTGACAAGTCATTGTCAAATTATGCTGTTGAACGCAGCCATCTGTCAATAAATTCAGCAAAACCATAAAGCAAGTTTGCTGCTACACAGCAGTGTCATATTTTTTCAGTAATGAAGCTTTTAGACTTATCTTAAAAATAAAAATGGACTTGGAAGTTTTAATTTTCTCATCTAGATTTTTCCACAGACTAACTCCTTGAATTGAGATGCAGCTTTCCTTTGGTTTTGTTCTAAACTCTGGTGTTGACAAAACTTCAGTTCCTCTTAATTTGTATCTACTTTCTCTCTTTTTGAATCTGTTTAGTAAGTTGTCTGGTAATACTTTTTGGTGAGCTTTATACATAGTTTTGAGGAGGTTATATTCTACCAATTCATTAAATTTTAATGTTTCTAATTGTATAAATATTGGATTTGTATGGGCCCTGTACCCACTTCTGATGCCACTGACATGTTCACTGACAGATATTTACTTTTGAGAGATGAATTAAGGATTTTGAGCAAGATACTGGCTTTTGCAGGTAATCCATGGTGTTTTGCTGTTTGTACAAATTGTTTTGAGAAATGCATTTCCTGTTCTGCAAATGTCAAGGATGATTTGAGAAATGTACCAAAACAACCGAGAAAAACTGTAATATCATGCCTAGAAGATGGGATGTTATTCCAAACACTGTGGGGTTGGAATGGATCAGATTACACTGTGGAAAAGGACCCAACTTGTGGGGTGTAAAAGAGATATATTCTGTACTTTTAACTCCAAAGACCATTAAACACTACTTACATCACCATGAAAGAAGTTTTATTTTTATTACCTGATTATTTTTTACATTTGATGAATGTGTCTTTCTTTGTGGGCCTCATGATTACATCTGTAATTCTGCCAGATGTTAACTAAAGTGAATCTTGGTATGAAAACAACAAACTAAGCAGCTTCTAGAGGGACGGAGAAAAGAATATTAACTCTCTCAGTGATTTAGACTGTGCTGTTTTCAGACTGAGTTATATTTTAAACTCCTCATCTTGGTTAATAATTATAGTTTATCTGCCTGTTAATGTTTGGACACACTGCTCCTTTTATATGAACTCAATAATATCTAGATTAAGAAAATCTGGATCGACTGAATGAATGATAACCAGTTTTGTGTGAGAGTGGTTTTTTAGTAAAGAAAGATAATGAAGAGCAAACATTGATGTGTTCAACTTACTTCATGCTACACAAGGCTGTGCTTTAGAGATCTTTAAACTTTAATCATTTAAACATCAAAATTCATGAATACCAACATCTAGACCTCTATGAACATCTAGACCTCTATGAACACCAACATCTAGACCTCTATGAACATCTAGACCTCTGTGAACACCAACATCTAGACCTCTATGAACATCTAGACCTCTACGAACATCTAGACCTCTACGAACATCTAGACCTCTATGAACATCTAGACCTCTATGAACACCAATATCTAGACCTTTATGAACATCTAGACCTCTATGAACTCCAGGTTCTGGTTCCTACCAATGAGTCCACATCAACATTTAGTCTAAACATCTAAAAACTGGAACCTTTTCTGGTCGAACTTTAACCCATCAGATGTTCCTGATGTTAGAGCCTCAACAGTTGTAGAAATGTCTACCAAAGACTGTATTTTAGCAGATACATGAATCCATCCAGAACTTGATCCAGACCAGGTTACCAAGGTGATCTAACAGGTCTAGGAATTAATTTTCTGACTTTATAAACTTGGTAACTCCTTAATCTGACTGTAGTGAAGCTCTTTGCTATAAGAACTAGACACTGACTGATTCCTGGATCATTTCTGTTGATGCCGAATTTACCTCAGTGACTTACTTACTGCGAATATAGTTTAAAATTATGAATTCCCGCTGCTGAAAGGAAAAGCAGGAATAAAATGTGATTTTCTTAACGGAGTTTGGCGCAGCTGAAACTTCTCAGCGGTTCTCCTGACCTCTGGGTGCAGTAGAGGAGTTTACGGCCAGGTTAAACGAGGCTCTAGTCACTTTGTTAACACTAATATTGTATAAATATCTGTATAAATATGCACAAATCGTATTTAAATGAGCTCTTCTCACCCAGGTGTCTCCTCTCGGCTTCCCTCGACCAGACTGGAGTCGTTCCTTGATCAGCGCTCTGCCGAGTCCTGTCTTCTTCTTGCCCATTTTTTACGGATTCTACTGAAATTTCACAGAATATAAAACCTCAAACTGTCTCCAGACACCGTGCCGATATAAAGTCAGACGCTCCTGACTCCAATCTGCCGCTAACTGCTGCGCTACATGTGCGCAGCTTGTTGTCGGAAAAACCGGAAGTGGAAAAAAACTGAGTCAAGTATCCGGAAGTTACGTCAGAGCAACGCTGGAAATTACGGATAAAATAAAGATAAATTGAAGTTTAATTTAAAAAGTATATTAAAAATAATATTTTATGTAATAAAACCTACGTTATTAATTGATTTTATTGTAGGTATAGATGTTAATGTAGGCGTGGTAAATTCCGGGCCGATTAAATGTGTCCTGAAGAAACTAGGAGAGCAGCAACAAGGTTCCTACTGCACAGCTGGTCGATTTTTATTCCTTTATTTTCAAAATAAAGTCATCAAGTCAACTAACTGTAATTTATGCATAACGTTTGAAACAACAGTCAAAATGTTTTCCACTAGAAAAATAAAAATCGAATAAACCTAAATATTGAGGTTTTGACCCCACAGTGACGTGATTTATGGTGTTGCTTTACCTGAATAATTAAACTATTACAGATAAAAATTCTACAAAATTACATAAAATGCATCTTTACCTGACTATGATAAATATTAAGAATTAAAATCTTGCAAAAAATTTGTTTAAAATCTAACTTTACCTGACAATAATAAACAATTAGCATAGAAACCTTTAAATGTATTAAATAAAATACAACTTTATCTGACTGTAATAAATATTAAGGATTAAAATCCTATAAAAATGTATTTAAAATATAAATTTATCTGAAAATAATAGATAATAAGGATTAAAACCTTTCAAAATATTAAATAAAATGCTACTTTATCTGACTGCAATAAATATTAATGATTATAACCCTACAAAAGTGTATTTAAAATCTAATTTCACTTGATAACAATAAATAATAAGGATTGAAATCTTTAAAGATATTATATAAAATACAACTTTATCTGACTAATAAATATTAAGGATTAAAATCCTACAAAATATTATATAAAATACAGTTTTACCGACCTATAATGAATATTAAGGATGAAAACCCTACAAAAATGTATTTAAAATCTGACTTCAACTGAAAATAATAAATTACAAGAATTAAAACTTTTTAAAAATATTAAATAAATTACAACTTTATCTGATTATGATAAATATTAAGGATTAATATCTTACAAAAATGTCTTTAAAATCTGACTTCAATTGATAAAAATAAATAATAAGCATTTAAAACCTTTAAAGATAGTAAATAAAATACAATTTTATTTGAATGTAATAAATATTAAGGATTAAAACCCAACAAAAAATTATGTGAAATACAATTTTAAGACTCTGCAGTATCATTAATTATAAAGATCAATCTGAAATTGTGACCCAACAAAAACATACATAAAAACCATAAAAATCCAAGGATCCCCTTTAAGCAAGCTTTCCTTTTTACTTTTTAAATGTGCAATATTTATTTTATTTTTATTTTACTGTTCCACTATCACACAAACAAACGTATTTCTGCCTAGAACCAGCAGATGGCAGCAGCACACAGATTCACCTGCTTCCACCTGAAGAACTCACATGGAAATATTTCACTTCTGCTCTTGTCTGTTTCTGTCACTTTAACAGTAAAACTTTGTTCCCATTCATGCTTAAACTAAAAGATTATTCTGCTTTCTAGGTCACAGCATTTATATATTAGATTAAAAACATCACTGTTGAGCCAATGTGCTTTCCAGTAAAAAAAATAAAAAATAAAAATTAACTTCAGAAAATAACCTAAAATGTTTAAATATTGAGGTTAAGAACCTGCAGTGTTATTTATGGTGTGAATTTACCTCAGGAAATTAAATAATACGGATTAAAACCCTATAAATTTGTGTAATATACAACTTTACCTGAATATAATCAATATTAAAAATTAAAATCCAACATAAAATATGGAAAATATAACTTTATCTAACTATGAAACATATTAAACAGTATTAAACACTTTATAAATATCAGTTTTACCTGAACATGGTGAACATTAAAGCAGACTAGTTAATAGTAAATAGATTAATTAATAGAAAACAGTCATTATTGGTGGCTTCGGTGTTATTTATGGTGTGAATTAAACAATACGGATTAAAAACCCTATAAAATTGTATAAAATCCAACTTTATCTGAATATAATCAATCCTAAAAACTAAAATCCTACAAAAACTGCATAAAACACAACTTTATCTAACTATAATAAGAATTAAACAGTGTTAAACATGCAGACTAACTTGATTAAATAGATAAATTAATAGAAAACAGTCATTATAGCTGTCCTCAGTGTTATTTATGGTGTAAATTTACCTGGGTAAATTTAATAATAAGGATTAAAAACCCTGTAAATTCATAGAAAATTCAACTTTACCTGGATATAATCAATGTTAAAACTTAAAATCCTACAAAAATGAACATAAAATCCAACTTTATCTAACTATAATACATATTAAACAGTATTAAACACTTTATAAATATTAGTTTTACCTGAATATGATGAACATTAAAGCAGACTAGTTAGTAGCAAATAGATTAATTAATAGAAAACAGGCATTATTGAGGCCCTCGTTATTTATGGTGTGAATTTACCAAAGTAAATGTAATACGGATTAAAAACCCTATAAATTCATATAAAATCCAACTTTATCTGAATATAATCAATATTAAAAATTTAAATCCTACAAAAATTATATAGAAAAAAACTTTATCTAACAATAAGTATTAAAAAGTATTAAACATGCAGATTAACCTGACTAGATAGATAAATTAATTTACCAAAAAAATGAAATTATTTTTAGTAAACCTGGCTTCCTGTTGTCTGTATTTTTTTATTTTTTTTTAATAGTCATAATATTGAGTTATTTCTCGGTATTTATCAGCTGCTGTCGTCTGGAACCTTTCTACGGTGATGTTCTGACTTGGTTCGGTCCACCTCCCCTCTGGCCGCTGAATAGTTTCTTCCTATATTTAAGCGGCGCGGCGGCTGTCGGATCCTCAGTCCGCCTCCAGCCGCTCACAGACTCTAGTTCTCCAGCAGGATGCGGGACCAGAACCCGGACCGACTCCTGCACTCCGGTTCTGTCCGAGCTGCTCTCACATGACCGAAGCCTCCGGAACCCGTTAGCCTCAGTCCGTGCGTGTCTCTCCGACCTAAAATGCTGCCGTGGAAGAAGAACAAGTTCGAGCTGATCGAGGAGGACCAGCGGGCCAAGCAGAAGGGCTACGCCGTGAGCCTCCACTACTCCGCGCTCACCTCCTTCGCCAAGTCGTGCCCGGAGAGCGCCCTGAACCGGGTGGGCAGCATGTTCAAGTCCAAGCGGAAAAAGGTGAAGATCACCAGCGAGGACCCCACCTACACGGTGCTGTACCTGGGCAACGCCACCACCATCCAGTCCAAGGGGGACGGCTGCACGGACGTGGCGGTGAGCAAGATCTGGGGCAAGAGCGAGATGGGCAAGAACGGAACCAAGATGCGGCTGACGGTCAGCTCGCAGGGCATCCGCATGGTGCACCTGGACGACAAGGCCCGGCGGCCCGGACACCTGTACCTGCTGCACCGGGTCACCTACTGCGTGGCCGACCCGCGGCTGCCCCGGATCTTCGCGTGGATTTACCGACACGAGATGAAGCACAAAGCCGTGATGCTGCGCTGCCACGCGGTGCTCGTGTCCAAGCCGGAGAAGGCGAAGGCCATGGCGCTGCTGCTCTACCAGACCTCCGCCACGGCGCTGGCCGAGTTCAAGCGGCTGAAGCGGCGGGACGACGCCCGGCACCAGCAGCAGCAGCTGGTCGGGGACCGGAGCGTCCCGCTGGTGCCGCTCCGGAAGCTGCTGAACGGGCAGTGCTGCTACAAGCCGCCGGTGGAGCGGAGCCGCAGCGCCCCGAAGCTGGGCTCCATCACCGAGGACTCCGTGGGGGAGGAGGAGGAGGAGAAGGCCATGCACTTCGAGTGCGAGGACGTCCTGGACACGGAGCAGGACGGTACCGGCACCGGGAAACCGGAGCTGACCCAGATCATCAGCGACCTGGGCGAGCTGAGCATCGGCAACGACGTGCAGACCCTGAAGGCGGACCTCCGGGTCACCAGGCTGCTGTCCGGGGAGAGCACCGGGTCCGAGTCCTCCATAGAGAGCCAGAACCAGGAGCCTCCGCAGCCCGGTACCGGTACCGGACCGGAGGAGCTGAAGTTGCAGGAAACCGCCTGAGAGACTCTGGAAAGGATTCTCTGTTGGACAGAGTTTAACTCCTCGGTGCCTCCAGAACCCTCAGCTGGACGGAACAGACCCGGTTCAGGTCTGACAGGACCAGCAGGACCCAGTTCAGGTCTGACAGGACCCAGTTCAGGTCTGACAGGACCCAGTTCAGGTCTGACAGGACCAGCAGGACCCGGTTCAGTTCTGACAGGACCTGCAGGACCCGGTTCAGGTCTAATACCCGGTTCAGGTCTGATAGGACCTGCAGGACCCAGTTCAGGTCTGTCTGGACCTGCAGGACCCGGTTCAGGTCTGACAGGACCCAGTTCAGGTCTGACAGGACCTGCAGGACCCGGTTCAGGTCTAACAGGACCCAGTTCAGGTCTGACAGGACCAGCAGGACCCGGTTCAGGTCTAACAAGACCCGGTTCAGGTCTAAAAGGACCCGGTTCTCCTCCGGTTCCGTCTCTTTCAGAGGATTTCTGTTTACTGACATTTGTTTTTCACTTGAATCCAAACCAAACGTTCCCTTTGTGTTCTGCAGAGGTTCGGTTCCGCTGTCAGGACCCGGTTCCGGTTCCGGTGTTTCTACATGTACAGAATGTGTCCTATGTTGTCTGGAACATACATGTTTTATCTTTGCTGTGCAAAAGAAGAACTATTTCTGTCTGAAGTCTGAGTCTAAAGCTGTAATTTTTTAAAGATTCTAAAATGTGGTTTTATTCTGTGAACCTCATGAATAAAAAGTTCAAAGATGAAGTTGGAAGTAATAAATGATGAAGGAGGTCAGTTACTGAGAGGATTTACCTGAAGAAGAACCAGGACAGAAGAGCTGCTGCTGCTGTTGGAGGCTCTGGAGATGTTCACTGGAAAAATAAATATGTTAAATATAAAAAAATAAACTTGCAAATATAAATCTGTTAAATATATACAAAATGAAGCTGGAAAAATTAATCAGTTAAATTAAACCTGTAAAACTAAACCCATAAAAATACATCTGTAAAATTAAATATATAAAATTAGACTTGCAAGACAAAACTTGTAAAAATAAATCTGTAAAAATAAATCTGTAAAAAAATAATTGTATAAAAACAAATTTATGAAAATAAATCTGTAAAAACAAACCTCTTAAACTGAATCCATAAAATTAAATCTGTAAAACTAAACGTGTTAATCAGTGAAAAATACTTTTAAAATGGTGAAATAATGTAATATTTAAAAAATTGTAAAACCTGTAGAAATGACAGCATTTATCTGTAAAATAAGGATTTTTTTTTCTGACTTTAAAACAGTTAAACTGTAATTTTTTTGGTCCTTTTATTATAAAAGAACTAATTCTATTTACAATAAATTAATTTATGTATTTTTCTGTGATTAAAAAAAACTGGAAAATCTGTGAAGTCTCAGTAAATAATTAAAAACAGTCCAGTTAAAAACTGTTTTCTTTAAAAAAAAAAAAAGTTTTACAGTCAGCATTTTTACTGTTTTTATTACAGTCATTCTGTTTTTTTTAATTTTATTTTTAAAAAGTCATTAAAAAAATTTCTGAAAACCCAGTAGGAAGGAAAAAACTATGATGTTCAAAAACTGAAAGTAACAGCAAATATAATTTGAAAATAAAATAATTAAAAATATATAGTAAAATAATCAGATTTGCAGAAATTTGTAAAATACAGATTTTTGATGTTATTTGTAGTTTTATCCTGTTTTTTAATGGTCAGTTTGTACATTAATAATTAATTTCTCTGATTTTACAAATTATCTGTGGTTTAACAGAAAATTGTTAAAGAAAAAAAATTTACATTTAAAAATAATGAAAAAATGTTTGTTTTTTAAGGTTTTGTTTTTAGTAAAAAGTCAGTAAAAGAAAATCCTGTACAAAATAAGAAAATTTGCCAGCAAGAGGGGCATAATTTTAATTTTTAAAAACAAAAAGTAATTTCACAAAACAGGAAAAATCTGTACAATACCTATTTTTAAAAATAATTCATAATTTTCCAGTCTTTACTATGCATTATTTATTTAAAATAACAGCATACATCTCTAAAATATTTATATTTTACTATATTTTTGCTGATTTAAATACAGGTTGTTTTTTTTTAAATTGAATATTAGCGTAAAATGTAAAAGAATAAATTATTATTTGTGAAAAAAATGCAGATTATTTAAAATCCTGACATTATTTTGTTTCATCCAGTTTTTAATAGTTAATCTATAAATTAATACTTTTTTGTGTGATTTACTGGAAATTATCTGAAGTTATTTATTTCAGATTTACTAATTATTATCTGAAATTATTTATTTTATATTTATTAATTATTATGTGAAATTATGTATTTCATATTTATCAATGATTATCCTAATTTTTTTATTTCAGATTTGCTAATTATTATCTGAAATTATTTATTTCATATTTAGTAATTCATATTTAGTAATTATCAAAAATTATGTCATATTTATTAACTTTTATCTGAAATTATTTATTTCATATTTATTAGTTATCATGTGACATTATTTAATTCGTATTTATTCATTATTATCTGAGTAAAGTAAAAATATTACATAGATAATTAATATAAAAACAGTCATTATTGTTTCCTTCGGTGTTATTTATGAGATGCTTTTATCAAAGTAAAATAAATCATATGGATTAAAAAACCTATAAATAATAATAAGGATTGAAGTCCAAATTTATCTGAATGTAATCAATATTTAAAATTAACATCTTACAAAACCTTTATAGGAAACAACTTTATGTAAAAATAAGTATTAAACATTTTATAAATATCAGCTGTAATAGAAATAGCAGTAAACTGTTGAACAAACTCGTTAATTTTTTCATTAATGTTGTGTTTTTTGCTGGTCTTTAATCCTGTTTAGTTGAATCTGAGCGGCTGCAGATTATCATTCAGATTGTTATGATTATTCAGATTATTATTCAGGTTATTCAGATTATTATTCAGATTAATATGCAGATTATTATTCAGGTTATTCAGATTAATATGCAGATTGTTATTCAGATTATTATACAGATTGTTATGCAGATTATTATTAAGATTATTATTAAGATTATTATTCAGATTATCATTCAGATTTTTATGCAGATTATTATGCAGATTATTATTCAGATTATCCTTCAGATTATTATTCAGTTAAAAAACTGAAGACTCGACGCCTCATGAGAAGAAAACAGCAGAAATAAAAACTGCTGAACGGATCCTTTAAAGACAAACAGCCAGAGGGGATTTAACGGGTTTTATTTTGAAATCCTCACTCGGATTCTAAAATAAGACTCAAGTTACTGTAATCCAGATAAACTGAGGAAATAAAAGCTGTTTTCTTCAAATATACATAAATATTAGTGTAGACAAGAGTGAACAAATTCAGGAGAAGTAAACCTGAACTCAGTTAAACTTTATGAATTAAAAGTACCTCAGGAAAACATTTAATCAACATAAATTAGTGACGTCTGCTTTAGATGATCTGTTCTGGAAATTCATATCAGAACTTCTTCGCTTTCTGTGTCCGTTTGTGGAAGCTGCTGCTGCTGGGAGGAAATAAAAGAAGTTCCTTCTGTCGGCTTCATGTTGAAACCATAACCAGGTTGATCATGTGAGCTGAGGTCAGAACAGGAAGTGATGAAACAGCAGCATCACTTCCTGTTTTAAAATACATTGAAACACATTAAAGGACCTGCTGCTGTTAAAGCTGCAGGAGAAAATCATAATTTACTGGTTTAAACGAAGGTTAAAGGTTTCTACAAGATGTTTTACATAATATCACCACTTCAACTTCAACTTCATATAACTCAAAGAATTCAAAGATTTCAGGGTTTCTACTTGTTAACACACCTGGACAGGTTCAGATTATTAAAGGACCTGCAGAATGAGTAAATATAAAAGGTGAATATTTTACTGATAAATTCCACTGAATCAGTGAATATTTCCAGCTGGGATCAGACTAATAGTTCATTCTGCAGCTGCTAATACAGTCCATGTTCTGGTGCTAATGCTAAGCTAATTCTAGTGCTAATCCAAAGTAACTTCCAGTTTAACAAACTGCTGGATGAGAACCAGAAAGCTTTTGTCATAGAGTATTTATCATTTCTGGGTCAATTTATATAATTTCTGCTTTAAAGGTTTAAATATCTCATGTTGAAATACAAAGCAGGAGTTTTATTAAGAAAAAGATCCTATAAAAGATGTAGTAAACCACTTCTAGTCAAATTTTAACAGGTCCCAATCAGAAGCTGCACGTCACAACCGGAAGTCCCGCCTCGCCCCGCCCCCAACAGATGTTCGCTCCGGAAGTCCCGCCTTTAACAGAAAATCACCAACCATGAAGACAACAAAATGCAGCAACATACAGCTTCTGTCATTCAGGTTTGTTTAACAGAGTTGCTCTGCAGGTTTTGAACAGGAAAATCTGCATTTTTACGAATAGTACTTTACTCTTTTATTACATTTTGACCATAAAATTACTGTTTCAAAGTATGTTGCTGTTAACTTTTAAAATAAATAATAAAGAAAAAGATAGAAAATAAATATAGAAAATCAAAGTAAAAGACAAAAAATACACAATAGAAAATAAAAGACAAAATAAAAAATGGAAAATAAAAATAAAAGAGAAAATAAATAATAGAAAATATAAGATAAGATGTTTTGCTGACCAAAACAGTTAAACAGTTTTTTAAGTCATTTATTATGAAAGAACAAATTTCTATTTACATGTAAATAATTAAAATGACTTTACATTAATTAATTTATTTATTTATTCACTAAAAGCTATTACATGAACAAAAAGACTAAAAAACTTTGGAAAAAAACGAATTGGAGCAAATTAATTTATAGAATCTGTGCCTCCTTTAGAACTTATGTTAACCCTCCTGTTGTCCTCATTTACAGGCACCAAAAAATATTGTTCCCTTGTCTGCAAAAAATCCAAAAATTCAGCAACAAAATCCCCCAAATTTATAAAAATGTGCAAAATCTTCAGGAAGAAAATTCCAATAATTCCTTAAAAGTTTCCCTTAAAAGTCTTATTTTAATTTATTCATTCATTTATTATTTACTATTTATTTCCCCAAATTTGGCAAGAAATAAAAATTTTAAAAAAAAAAATTGGAAACATTTTCAAAAATGAATACAAATCATCCAAAAAATCCTAAAAATATCAAAAGTGATTCAGTAAAAGTTCTGATATTTTCTTTAAGAATATTCAGGAAAAAATCAACCAAAATCCAGTGAAAGTCGCTAGATTTTGGTTGATTTTTTCTGAATATTCTTAAAGAAGCATTTTGGAAAATATTTTTTTTCCCCCCACATTTTCAAACTTTAAAACAGGTCAATTCTGAGCCACAGGACGACACAAGGGCTAATAACATAAATACATAATGTGGAAAAAGTAGTTTGAACAACTTCAGTTTTATGACTCATTAATGATGCTTCACTAGAATTTGATCTGGCATGTTAATTTTACTGATTATTATTTTATTAAACATTAAATCAGTGTTTTTGTCGGAGCTCCATCCTCCTCTTTAACTACCAGGATTAGTATCAGACTGATACACTTCCAGGAACACAGAGGTGAAACTCTCCCACTGTGGACGTCTTTATCCACAGACTCTGCATGTGATTATAGTTATTCACTGATTCAGCCTCCTGCTCGACATTCCTGCATAATTCCAGACTGTGTTCCCGATTTAAAGGAACCTCTAAGTGGTTTCTACTAAATTACCATAATTATGATGTTTCTCTGGGAGTCACTTCAGACCACAGTAGTAGTAAATAAGACCAGCTGGTACTCTGAATAGTACTTCAATGGAAGGATTCCACCACATGATTAAAGGATAAAAACTTCACATCATGATGCTGCCACCACCATGCTTCACATCATGATGCTACCACCACCATGCTTCACATCATGATGCTACCACCACCATGCTTCACATCATGATGCTACCACCACCGTGCTTCACATCATGATGCTGCCACCACCGTGCTTCACATCATGATGCTGCCACCACCGTGCTTCACATCATGATGCTGCCACCACCGTGCTTCATATCATGATGCTACCACCACCATGCTTCACATCATGATGCTACCACCACCATGCTTCACATCATGATGCTACCACCACCATGCTTCACATCATGATGCTACCACCACCATGCTTCACATCATGATGCTACCACCACCGTGCTTCACATCATGATGCTGCCACCACCGTGCTTCATATCATGATGCTACCACCACCGTGCTTCATATCATGATGCTACCACCACCATGCTTCACATCATGATGCTACCACCACCATGCTTCACATCATGATGCTGTCACCACCGTGCTTCACATCATGATGCTGCCACCACCGTGCTTCACATCATGATGCTGCCACCACCGTTCTTCACATCATGATGCTGCCACCACCATGCTTCACATCATGATGCTGCCACCACCGTGCTTCATATCATGATGCTGCCACCACCGTTCTTCACATCATGATGCTGCCACCACCGTGCTTCACATCATGATGCTGCCACCACCGTGCTTCACATCATGATGCTGCCACCACCGTGCCTCACATCATGATGCTGCCACCACCGTGCTTCACATCATGATGCTGCCACCACCATGCTTCACATCATGATGCTGCCACCACCATGCTTCACATCATGATGCTGCCACCACCATGCTTCACATCATGATGCTACCACCACCATGCTTCACATCATGATGCTGCCACCACCGTGCTTCACAGTGGGGATGGTGTATTTGTGATGATGTTCAGTGTTTGGTGTCCATCAAACATATCATCTGGTCTGATGGACATAAAGCTCCATCCTGGTCTCCTCAGACAAAAGAACCTTCTTCCAGGTGATGGAAGAAAGAGTCTTGGTGGCCTCCCTCACTAGTCTCTCAGGTCTTGAGGACGTCCTGCTCTAGTCAGATTCATTCATGTTCACCTTCTATTTCTTAGTGATGGATTTAACTGGACTCCAGGAGATCTTCAGGAACTTTAAATGTTCTTGTATCGTCCTGATTGATGCTTTTCAACAACCTTTTCTCAGAGTTTCTTGGTTCTTCAGTCTTCATGGTGTAGTTCTATCCAGGAGTTCTGATTGACCAGAGACTGGACCTTCAGATCCAGGAGTCTTTATCCTCCAATCACTGACCTCAGATCATCCATTAAGGACTTCTAGAACCATCAGCTGAACTTCGTGAATAAAAGCTTCAAGTGACTGAATGTAGATTAGGTTTATTTGAGGTTTGATGCTGAAACAGGAAGTAGCTGATGGTTGGTTTCTGTTCCTCGTGATGCCGTTGACCCGCCTACATCATCATGGAGCAGCGTGACCTCATCACCAGCTTAATGTCATTAGTGGAACCACATGAAACTCCAGGTCATCGGTCTGCTGGAGGTTTCTCTCTGACCTACTTTCCCTCCAGAGTGTCCTGGAGCTCCGTCCTGACGTCCTCTTTGTGCTGCCGTTTGTTGACGAGTGTTTGGAGTTCCTGACAGATAAGAGGATTTACAAAGATGCGCTCTGTTGTTCACTCGTCACGTTTCCTCTCAGGTGTTTGTTTGACCCACATGTGAGCAGAAAGAAGCTTCAGCTAGATTTGTTCCATCTTAATGCTGCTATTAAAAACTGGACATCAGAGTTTATTTTCTCTACAGATAATCATTAAAAACACATCTGTTTCTGTGTTTAAAGGTCATGAAGACTTTATTAAAAAACATAAAACATCTAAACTGCTGCTTCAGTCTGCAGCTAACAGTGAAGATCTCATTAACTCTAATCCACTGATTAGATAATTAGATAATTATCTTGTTAAATTTGAACATGATGAACTTTATTCCTACTAAATGTCGTCACTACATCAACATGCTGCTGTTTGTATCCAGAACAAAGCTTCTACTTTCACTCTGAATGCTGAGTTTAGTTTGTTTCTCAGTTTGGGTAAAATAAAATCTCTGACTTCTGTCTGAGAGTGTTTTAAATGAGACACAAAATATCAACAACGAGACACAACAACAAAAACAAGACACAAAACGACAAAAACAAGACACAAAATCACAAAAATGACACAAAAAAATGACAAAAATGAGACAAAACGACAAAAACAAGACACAAAACGACAGAAACGAGACACAAAACAACAAAAACGAGACACAAAATGACAAAAATGAGACACAAAATGACAAAAACAAGACAGAAAATGACAAAAACAAGACAAAATCACAAAAACGAGACACAAAATGACAAAAATGAGACACAAAATGACAAAAATGAGACACAAAATGACAAAAACGAGAGACACAACAACAAAAACGAGAGACACAACAACAAAAACGACACAAAATCACAAAAATAAGCCACAAAATGGCAATAACAAGACACAAAGCAACAGATTTAGATTCTAACTGATTTATTAGAGATTCAGTTTGGTCATCAGGGGGTGGGACAAGAGAAAAATGGCATTTTAGGGGAACTCCAGACTTATTTGGTATTTAAAATATTTTAAACATTCTTTTCTCCTAGTTTTAATAGATTTGGTCTCAGGACAAGAACATTTACACAACTACTGCATGTTTTAGGGTTTAATACGTGGATTATTGGAGGTTAAATGTCCTCCAGGTCTGGAATGATTCTGAAACTCTCCTAAGCGCCATCTGACTAAAGTTCAGGATTAAAACTGGTCTAAAGCAGAGTTCTCCTGCAGTTAATTCTACGTTGGACTAAAACGTCTCCCAGCAGCGGTTTGTTAATCACACCTTAGAGCTGCTCACCTGCCCACAGCTCCCATTACAGCTCCCATTACACCTCCCATTACACCTCCCATTACAGCCCAGTGCATGCTGGGAGAATCCTCCACGCTGTAATCAGAGCTGAGCTGCTCTCATGAATTACAGACCAGTTCTGATCCGACCAGCAGGAAGGGAGGAAGCGGCTGCTCACCTGGAGGTGTCATCACCTGGACCTGATGGAGGCCTTCAGCTACTGACTCTGGATCAGCTGCAGAGAAGATGTTTAGTCCACACTGAAACTCCTTTCCTCAGGTAGACAATCGGCTCAACTCAAACTAATGTTCACACAAACTCCAATACACTGTAAAAATACGGAACTTATCTGTCTGCATTAATAAAATACATAAAAACGTCAATAAAACTACAAAATCAGACTCTGAATCTACATGTTTTATATAAAATGAGTTAGAAGTTATGAATGAAGTAGTGAGAGTGCCAAATTACATTAAAATTGACATTAAAATCTAGTAAAATCACAGAAAAAGTATTAATTCATATGTTGACTGTAAAACAAACAACAAAAACAAGCAAAAAACAATCTTTTTTTGCAAATGAATTTGTGCTTTTACAACATTTGACCTCTAAAATTAAAGTATTTTTTGTGTAAATTAGCAAAAAGAAACATTATATTCCAGATATTTTAAATAATTTCGCAGTTTTCTATAGTTTATGAATATTATACTATTCCACAGATTTCACTGCTGCTGATTTTCAATGTTTTGCTAATTTTTTTGAATTTTTATTTATTTATTTATTTATTTAACAAAGTTTGTGTGTTGTTTTAGGGAATTCAAACAAAAATGCCTGATGTAAATATATTTTTTTCCCCAATGACTAAGCTTGGATCACATTAGGAGCATCTCTAAAATACAATAATAATAATAATATTATTATTATTATTATTATTATTATCATTATTATTATCATCATTATTATTATTATTATTATTAATAATAAAGAACCGTTCTGACCTCTGAAGGTTCCTCCAGGTTTTAATTCTTCTCTAAAGTTTCCTGTCATGTTTTCACGTGACGGTTTGAACACGTAACGATCCGTGTTTTCAGGAGGAGCCACACGGAGCTGGAGGTCCAGCTGAGCTGTTTTCCATCCGACTCAAAGCTTCGTCCCCAGAGAGCCTCGATCCAGCAGGTTATTCCAGTCCTTCCTCTCAGAAAGGAAACGGAAAAATAACAGAGAAAACCAGGACAAGGAGCAGGACCAGGACCAGGACCAGGACCAGGACCAGGACCAGGACCAGGACCAGGACCAGGAGCAGGACCAGGACCAGGACAAGGACCAGGACCAGGACCAAAACCAGGACCAGGACCAGGTTTTAATGAGATTGGAGGAGGAGGAGAACTGGATTAACTGCTAACTTTATTCAGAGGAAACTGAAATCTACAACGTTCCTGTTTCTACCAGAAAGAGACGCAAAACAACATAAAAAAAGAGAAAACAACAAAAACGAGACATGAAACGATAGAAACGAAACAGAAACAGAAGCAGGAGAGTCCTGTTTGAGGAGCTGAGGAACCTTCAGGTGTTCATCTGCTGACATGAATCATTCTGAGGTTTAAAATCCAGTTTAACAGGATTTACTGGAAACAGTTTTATAAGATTTTGTACTAAATTCTAACAGCAGCAGCATGTTGATGTAGCGACAACGTTTGGCAGGAGTAAAGTTCATTATTTATCATCTACACACTGCTTAGTCCTCATTAGAGTCCCAGGGGGCGGAGTCTATGCCAGCTGACTCACCTGGACAGGTAACAGCTTCACCTGGACAGGTTTTTGTCTCATTTGTGTCGTTTTGTGTCCCATTTTTGTAATATTTTGTTTTGCTTTTGTTGTTTTTTGGTCTTTTATGTCTGACTTTTGTTGTTAGTCTCGTGTTTTTGTCGTTTTGCTTCTCGTTTGTGTCATTTTGTGTCTTTTTTTCTCGCTTTGTAACTTTGTTGTCTAATTTTTTGTTTTGTTTTTTGTCATTTGTTTCATGTTTGGCCACTTTGTGTCTTGTTTTTGTCATTTTGTGTCTGGTTATTGTCGTTTTGTGTCTCATTTGTGTTGTTTATGTAATTTTGTGTCTTTTATCGCTTTGTAACTTTTTGTCTAATTTTTGTTTTTGTGTCATGTCTTATTTTTTGCTGTTTTGTGTCTCATTTTTGTAATATTTTGTCTTTTTTGTCTTTTTTCTGTCTGACTTCTATACACCGCTTAATCCTCACTAGGATCGCTGGAGTCTATCCCAGGTGACTGAGGGTGACGGTTCACCTGGACAGGTAACAGTCTATCACAGGGCTACACATAAAGACAAACAACCAGCATGTTTCTGGACTGTGGGAGGAAGCTGGAGAACCTGGAGAACCCAGCAGAGAGAACATCGTGTTCATGTTCAATGAGCTAACTGGCTAATTAGCTAATTGCTAATCTGGAGGTAATTATTCCACCAGCTGCTGTTTTCTTTATAGACGCCTCCAGCAACGACTTTTACTCTGTCAAGGAACATGGTGGAGTTATGTGATGATCGGCGTCTGTCTGTCTGTCTGTCTGTCTGTCTGTCTGTCTGTCTGTCTGTCTGTCTGTCTGTTCCCAACATTACTCAAAAACCGATTTGGAGGAAATTTTCAGGGAAGGTCAGAAATGACACAAGGACCACGTGATTAGATTTTGGCAGTGATGCAGCTTATAGTCTGGATCCACGAATTTGTTAAAGATTTCTGTATCATTGCCAGATAGCGGCACAGCGTCACTGTAACCATGACAACAAGTGAACACTACATCAGCTGCCTGCTGATGATCACATGATTGTGATCCTACTACAAATCTACCACTGAGGACTTATCAGGACTTATCCAGCAGAAATGATACAAGGAACAACTGATTAAATTGTGGGGGTGTTTCTGAGTCCCATCAATTCCCGCCGCCCGCTACATATTTAAGTCACGTGATCCGGTATCCATACATAACGTACACGTGCATAACACACGCCTGTGATCAGAACAAGGTCATGTTTTATTAAAGATTTCATCTGTCAGAGCCGATTAGATGACTGAGCGGCCTTGGAGGAGGACTGCTCTCTGAGTGATTTTCTGGTTTAGTTTTACTTTTATCATAGCGGTTAAATAATTACAGGAATCTACAAAACATACAAAAAGTTTTATAATAATTCAATACATGCAATAGATTTTGTTTAAAAATGTTTTCTCAGAGCTGTTGGATCATTAATTTAGTTCCTGGTTGTTTCTGTACTTCATTATCTTTAATACAATTGAATGAATGATGCTGAACTGCATCTCATGTCCTTTTCTGGGTTTTAAACAGTAAATAATTTGGATTATTTAACCTTTCTATGTTTTATAATTATTGTATTTTTGTAAAATGCAGCCAAACTCCAACAGCTGTGTTTGTTTTTATTCTAAAATGCAGGAAAATATTATAAATCTGATGCTTTTGTGGGAACCAAAAACAAGAATGATGTAAATTTAAAGTGAAATCTGTTTTTTTTATTAACTTCAGAGTTTATTCATTTGGTTTTTGTGACACAAATCTGAATTCTTTAAAATATTTTTGAGAATTTCCTGTTTTCAGATCTGCACATTTGGATTTTGGCAGCTAAGAACATTTTTTCATATTCATAACTTTACACTGAAATCTAAAGATAGAGCATTTGTTGAACTGGGGCCAGATTTTCTGCATTTTTATTACAGGTTTTTTTTTTTTTTAACAGTCTAATCAAACAAAGATGCTTTGGCTGAATATAAATTTAATATAAATATAATATAAAAGTAGCAGTACAAAATACATACAGTATATTATTGGTAAATACTGTATATAAATTTATTTAAATAAATGAGAAGTTTAACACAAAAGTTATTGGTGATTGCAGCTTTCCAGTAATTTATTGTAAATTTATAGAATTTTTTTCTCACCAAAATGAATGTGAAGGCTTACTGTAAAAGTTTATTGTTATTTATTATTTATTTATCGTTGTTGTTTGTGCTGCTCGGCTCAGACGGGTCCAGGTTATTGATCAGACCAACCAGACGGGAGTTTTCCGTCCTCGGTTCTGATGGATTCTCTGCAGCCGCCAGGAATCGATCAGAACAAGGACAGATGACGGGATGTCCAGAGGAATCTGATTGATTATTAACTGATCAATACTGAACCTCATTCACTGCTGGAACGAGTCCAGATGATGGAGTCATTAAATATTAAATACTAATAATACGCCATGTTTCCTCCATAAACAGCTTATATACAGGATAATAATAATAATAATAATAATAATAATAATAATAATAATAATAACAATAATAATAATAATAAATAACATTCAGAGATAGCAGAGTTTATTCGCAGCTGTAGAAGTCTAAACCAGGGGTGTCCAACATGTGGCCAGTGGTCCTCCAGAGGGTCCAATCCGGTCCTCAAAGTGTAAAAATTCCAGAGAAGACACTAAATGTAGATTGTAAATTAGTAAAACTATACATTTAGAATCATTTCTAGACCATGACAAGTTGTTTGGATCAGAAAGTAAAATACTAGATCGCTCTTTTGTCATTCTGTGTCTCATTTTTGTAATATTTTGTCGTGTTATTGTCTGATTTTTGTCATTTTGTCTTTCCTTTTGGACTCGCTTGTATTTTTTGTCCATTTTTTTGTTGCTTTGTAACTTTTTTGCCGAATTTTTTGTCTCTTTTTTGCTTTGTTTCATGTTGATTCTCTCATTTTTTGTCATTTGTTTCTCGCTTTTGTCGCTTTGTGTTTCCTTTTTGTCTCGCTTGTGGTTTTTGTCTTATTTGTGTCTTTTTGTGTTTCGCTTTATTCGTTTTGTTACTCGTTTTTGTCGTTTTGTGTTTTTTTAGTCTTGCTTGTGTTGTTTTTCCAATTTTTTGCTGCTTTGTAACTTTCTTCTAATTTTTTGTCTTATTTTCTGTTGTTTTGTGTCTTATTTTTGTAATATTTTGTCTTGTCTCATGTTTTTGTTGTTTTGCTTCTTTTTGTCGTTTGTCCATTTTTTTAGTCAAATAATGTCTTGTTTTTTGGTTGGTTTTTTGCTGTTTTTGTTTTGCTTCCTGTAGTTTGTCTCATTTTTGTCATTTTGTGTCTCATTTTTGTAATATTTTGTCTTGTTTTTTTGTCTGATTTTTGACTGACTTGTCATTTGTGTCATGTTTTTGCTGTTTTGCTTTTTGTTTTTGTCATTTATCATTTTTTTGTTGCTTCATAAGTTTTTCATCTCATTTTTTGTCATTTTGTTTTTCGTTTTTGTTGTTTTCTGTCTCATTTTTGTCATGTTTTGTCTTGTTTTTGTTGTTTGAATTTCGCTTTATTCATTGTTTTGTTTCTCATTTTTGTTGTTTTGTGCATTTTTAGTCTTGATTGTGTTGTTTTTCAAATTTTTTGTTGCTTTGTAACTTTTCAAATTTTTTTGTCTCTTTTTTGTTTTGTTTCGTATCGTTTGTCTCAATTTTTGTTGTTTTGTATCTCATTTTTGTAATATTTTGTCTTGTTGTCTCATGTTTTTGTTGTTTAGCTTCTTGTTTTTGTCATTCATCCGTTTTTTGTCACTGTAACTTTTTTGTCTCATTTATTGTCTTGTTGTTTTTTCTTGGTTTGTCCGACTTTTAGCGTTTGTCTCATGTTTTTGCCATTTTGTTTTTCGAGTTTGTCATTTTCCGTCTTGTTTTTGTAATGTTTGTTCTTGTTTTTGTTGTTTGCGTTTCGCTTTATTCATTGTTTTGTTTCTCGTTTTGGTGCTTTGTAACTTTTTTCTAATTTTTTGTCTCTTTTTTGTTTTGTTTCATCTCATTTGTGTCATTTTTTCTCATTTTGTGTCTCATTTTTGTAATATTTTGTCTTCTTGTCTCATTTTTTTGTTGTTTCGCTTCTTGTTTTTGTTGATTATCCATTTTTTGTCATTTTTTTAGCTTTTTTGTCTAATTTTTTGTCTTGTTTTGTTTTTTTTTCTTGTTTTTGTTTTGTTTTGTGCCGTTTGTCTCATTTTTTAAATCATTTTGTGTCTTGTTTTTGTAATTTTTGTCTTGTTTTTGTTGCTTTTTATTGTTTGTGTTTCACTTTATTCGTTGTTTTATGCATCGTTTTTGTTGTTTTGTGTTTTTTTTGCCTCGTTTGTGTTGTCTTTTTCCTTGTCGTTTTGTAAGTTTTGTCTAGATTGGTTTGAGTGTGGAACCTGAACTAAAATGACTTTGACTCCCCTGATCTAAAACATCCTGGAGGTGACGAAGTTCAGCTGATGTTGGTTTTAATCCTGTTTCAGGTGAAGCAGGTCGACTGAGACGTTTTATTTTATGAACTGAGATGAACGGAGGAGCAGCTGAAGCTTTGTTCAGACACGTTTCCTCCCTGCAGGCTGGAAACTGAACCAGTTTCTGATTAACATGGAAATAAAGTGGAAACTTCTGCACATCCAGACCTGCAGATTCAAACCTGAAGCAGGCCGACAGGAAAACTGACAGCAGCAGCAGATTTCGGATTTATGGAGACAAATGGAAATGGTAAGTATTTATATAGCGCTTTACTATACCGGAAACGATACCCAAAGCGCTTTACATTATACATCGCATTCACACACTGATGGCGGAAGCTGCCATGCAAGGCGCTAACCACGACCCATCAGGAGCAGTTAGGGGTTCGGTGTTTTGCTCAGGGACACCTGGACATGAGCTCTCCAGGACAGGATCGAACCAGCAACTCTCCAGTTACAAGACAGCCACTCTACCCACTGAGCCATGCCGCCCCACAAGGAAAGGAAAGGAAAAGATATGAACAAAACAAGCAGAGACGGAAAATTAATTCAAAGGATTTCAATCTTTTTATTACCTCCTTAATAGAGAGTTTAACTGAATAGAATAAAACAGGTATTTCTTTCTCTGTTTTGCTCTTGCTTACTTTCTAAATCATCTTTGAGTATCTCGAGGTGCACAACATAATTAATATGCATTATTATTGTTATTATTTAGTGGACAGAATATTCACCCAATATCATTCATTTCACTTTAATTTGTCCAAAAACTAAAATTATTTCCACATCTCCTTCATTCCAAGAGTAAGACCTGAACGTACAGAAATATTTTCACTTACAGCATTAATTTAGTCTAACTTCATCAAAACAAACTCAGACATGAAAGAAAAGACAGAATCAATAGCAGTCATGTTTTGTCCTGTAGTTAAGACTCCACTGAGACTCTTATTTTGTAGTTTGGTAGAAAGCAGACATTCCTTCCTTTCTGGAATCATTGGCAGAAACAAGTTTTATATCCGTCATGTTCCTCTGAAGTAGGAAGCACCTGGCCTGGTTTTAAAAAAGAAAGTTCATAAAAACCGTCTGAGTCTCTTCATCTCTGACTGGAGTTTTAGGTTTTGTTGATCCAGACTTTATCTTCTAACTGTGAGACGATGGTGCTAACCACCGAGCCACTGTGCAGCCTCTGTGTTGCTAAATCAAAGAACCAAATAAAACCAAACAAAGGCTAACAGAGATAGCACCTAGCTAAAGGAAAACTAAACAACTAAACTCCCTAGCCAAACTGAAAAACAATAGCAACAGCCCCAACAAACAACAGAAACCAACACCAGTGAGTGCACAGAATAAACTAAACAAAACCGGTGCCTCCAAACACACATTACTAACCAGACAGTACAAGAATCACCACCAACCACCACCCCTCAGTGGCTACAGGACACAAGTAGCGTCTCATCAGATTAGCTGCTAACAGAAGCTACAGTCTTCACCAAGACTGGTAACTCCTCACCCATAAAACACAAAGACTCCAGAGCCACCAGGGTGAACTGGTCCTGTTAAACCCCAGCCATCCTGACTGACACGCTGGTTGTAGATTTATAGCAGGTATGGTGATGGTTGGGATCTTTTGGGAGGAGGAGTTGTGGTGGTGGACCAATCAGATGGGTCGGGAGGCAGGTAGAACCAGGTCTGGAGCTCCAGGACAATCACTGCTGATGTCTCCCAGGTGGGATCTGGAGCTTCATCCAGCTGTGATCAGTATCAGTCTAAAGAAGCACCTTGACCCACAGAGGCTGGACAAGTCCACTTACAACCACACCAAACCAGGCAACCAAACAGACATGCATCTACAATCTTGAGCAACATTTAGCCTGATTTCCACATTTTAAAACATGGAAATATATGGAAACCAGCTGGTGGCCACAGAGAAGGAAATCAAAAACCATAAATGTAAATTCATAGTTAATAGTGTTGATTAAATTTCAAAAATGTCTCTTTTATGAAGTTTTTCTAGAGTCTGATAGAGAAAATCTGGTTAACAAACTTGATAAACTTGTCTGATATCCATTATCTCTGATTGGAGTTTTAGTGGTCGAAATGTTGGTGTTCATAGAGGTCCAGATGTTCATAGAGGTTTAGATGTTGGTGTTCATAGAGGTCCAGATGTTCATAGAGGTTTAGATGTTGGTGTTCATAGAGGTCCAGATGTTCATAGAGGTTTAGATGTTGGTGTTCATAGAGGTCCAGATGTTCATAGAGGTTTAGATGTTGGTGTTCATAGAGGTCCAGATGTTCATAGAGGTTTAGATGTTGGTGTTCATAGAGGTCCAGATGTTGGTGTGCATAGAGGTCTAGATGTTGGAGTTCATAGAGGTCTAGATGTTCATAGAGGTCCAGATGTTGGAGTTCATAGAGGTCTAGATGTTGGAGTTCATAGTGGTCCAGATGTTGGAGTTCATAGCGGTCTAGATGTTGGTGTTCATAGAGGTCCAGATGTTGGAGTTCAGAGGTCTAGATGTTGGTGTTTATAGAGGTCTAGATGTTCATAGAGGTCTAGATGTTCATAGAGGTCTAGATGTTCATAGAGGTCTAGATGTTCATAGAGGTCTAGATGTTCATATAGGTCTAGATGCTGGAGTTCATGGAGGTTTAGATGTTGGTGTTCATAGAGGACGTCTAACAACAGCAGCAAGTTTAGATTATAGTTCATAGTGCTGATTGAATAATAAACGTCCCTTTAACTGAGCCTGTTGAGTCTAACAAATCTGGTGAAAAAATGAACTTGATAACCTCATCTGATACCCGTTATCTCCGACTGGAGGTTCAAGTTTAGTAGATCAGGCTAACTCCAACAGATCTGAACCATGTCGAACCCTTCAGCTCTCCTGTTCTGATGAACCACACCAGCATATCAGAGCCTCCATGTGCTGCTGCCTGTTCAGGGTTTAGCCAGATGGCAGCTCATCTCTTAAATCCCTTAAAGCCTCTTAAGGCGGCGTCCAGGAGGAAACAACAGTCCACCTTTACTGGACACTAATCTCAACCCCCAACAACAGCGTCTCCATGGAATTAACAAGTCATCAGAGCTGGACGGTCCAGGAAAAGCTGGACATCCTTAAAGAAGCAGAACACCAGCTTTAGTCTGGATTTCACTGTTTCCTGTTCCTCTGCAGCATTAGAAGGCTTTTTATTGTACAGCAGAAAACCAGATTCTTCTCAGACCCAACAGGAACCACCAGGACTCTAGAGCAGGGGGCCAAACAGGAGCCCTGCGGCCCGAAACCGGTCCTCCAAGGGTCCAATCAGGTCCTCAAAGTGTAAAAATTACAGAGAAGACATGAACTGTAGATTGTAAACTTTAAAAACGCTTGCATTGTCTATCTATTTTTTTGTCGTTTTGCTTCATGCTTTTGTCATTTTTTGTCTCGTTTTTGTTGTTTGTCTCATTTTTTTGTCGCTTTGTAACTTTTTTGTCTAATTTTTGTCTCTTTTTTTTGTTTTGCTTTGTGTCGTTTGTCTAATTTTTTGTCATTTTGTGTCTCATTTTTGTAATATTTTATCTTGTTTTTGTTGTTTTTTGTCTGACTTTTGTTGGTTATCTCTGGTTTTTGTCACTTTGTGCTAACTTTTTGTATCGCTTGTTTTTCTTGACTAATTTTTTCCTTTTGTTTTTTTCCTTTTTTTGTTTTGTTTCTTGTTTTTATAGTTTTGTCTTCTTTGTCTTGCTTGTGTTTTGTCTTTTTTTGTCATTTTGTATCTCGCTTTTGTCATTTTTTGTCTCTTTTTTGTGGTTTGTCTATTTTTTATCACGTAATATTTTTGTTAAACTTTTTGTCTCTTTCTTGTTTTGTTTCGTGTAGTTTGTCTCATTTTTTGTCGTATCGTTCTTGCAATATTTTGTCTTGTTTTTGTTTTTTGTTTTTGTCTTTTTTGTTAGATTTTATTCATTTGTCTCATGTTTTTGTCGTTTTGTGTCTTTTTTGTGTCTTTTTTGTCATTTATCTCATTTATGTGTGGCTTTGTAACTTCTTTGTTTCATTTGTCGTCTCTTTTTTGTTTTATTTTGTGTCGTTTGTCTCATTTTTTGTCATTTTGTTTCTCACTTTTGTCATTTTGTGTCTCATGTTTGGAATATTTTGTCTTGTTTTTGTTGTTTTTGTCTGACTTTTATTGTTTGTCTCATGTTTTTGTTGTTTGGTTTCTCATTTTTGTCATTTTTTTGTCTCGTTTTTGTCATTTGTCTAATTTCTTTTGTGGCTTTGTATTTTTTTGTCTATTGTTACGTCTCTTTGTTTTGTTTCGTGGTGTTTCTCTCATTTTTTGTTGTTTTGTGTCTTTTCTTGTCTGGCTTTTGTGGTTTGTCTCATTTTTCACCATTTTGTGTCTCATTTTTGTAAAATTTTGTCTTGTTTTTGTTGTTTTTTGTCTGACGTTTGATGTTTGTCTCATGTTTTTGTCATTTTTGGTCTCATTTTTTTGTCGTTTGTCTCATTTTTTGTTGTTTTGCATCTCATTTTTGTAATACTTTGTCTCGTTTTTTTGTTTTTTGTCTTTTTTTGTCTGACTTTTGTCGTTTGTCTCATTTTTTTGTTGTTTGGCATCTCATTTTTGTAATGTTTTGTTTTGTTGTTGTTTTTTGTCTTTTTTGTCTGACTTTTCTCATTTGTCTCATGTTTTTGCCGTTTTGTTTCTCACGTTTGTCGTTTTCTGCTTCCTTGTTGACTTGCTTGTGTTTTTTGTCTTATTTTTGTCATTTTGTGTTTTGCTTTATTCATTGATTTTGTCCTCTTTTTGTTGTTTGTCTCAATTTTTTGCCATTTTGCGTCTCATTTTTGTAATATATTGCCTTGTTTTTGTTGTTTTTTTGTCTTTTTTGGTCTGATTTTGTGGTTTTGATCCTCCAGTAAATCCTCTATGGTTCAGTTCCAGGTGACTAAATGTTGTGTTCCTTTGTCGACACTCTGTGATCTGGAAGTTGTAATGTGGAAATGATAAACTGAGGCTGAATGTTGGTGAAATTGAGTTTATTTTTCTTCATAAATTTCAGGTTGTTCATGATGTTTATTAAAAAGACAATTCCTGAAATGTGAACATTTCTGCACTAAAACAAAGGAACCATTAAGAGTTGTGGTTATTTAGAGGTTATTATGCTGTGGTTTTACTGGTTTTACTGGAGATCAGACTGGACTGAATGTGGAACCTGAACTAGAATGAATCTGACACTTCTGATGTCAGTTTATATCAATGGGAACATTTAAAATACCTCCAGTCAGTTCATCTGCCAGAGCTCTTCTTCTCTGCCAAATATTCACGTGACCCAGAATGTGCTGTTGAACAGAATGAATGTTTAGTTTGTGCTGCACCCTCATGATTAGAAGAACCGTGTTATAAGATTCCAACTGATTCAGAGACGCATGACAGCAAAAACACAAAGAAGCAAACATACTAACAAAGAACTACACAACAGAGACACATTCAGTTCCTGTGAATCATGTTTTAGATTCACATTCATTCTATAAAACGCTTATTTATTAGTCATTGAGGGCATATAGCTGAGATTTGTGAAGTATTTGCACTGAATTTTGAGAATTTCATGTTTTCACACCTGGAAATTTTCTATTTTCACCTTCAAAAACACTTGAGAAGTCATTTTAAAAGTTTAATATATCCATAAATAAAACTCCAACAGTCATGAAACGTGGTGAGAACAGACAGAATAGTTTCATCAGATCAGAACGATTGAATGGATCCAGCAGAGAACACAGTTTAATTATTGGACGCTGAAAATGGAACAAAGTGAAACATTAAGTGTATGCATTTCTACTAAAATCCAGTCTTTGTTCGACATTTCACCAACTGCTGTGGCTCTAACATCAGTAGAATCTGATGTGTTAAAGTTTGATCAGAAAAGGTTCCAGTTTTAGGATATTTTGACTTGAAATGTGTCCAAAATAACTTAAAATTTGTCCAGAATTACTTAAAACTTGAGCTGAATTAATCAAAATTCGTCCAAATTGCCTTTATTGTGCCTAACTTGACTCCAAATTGATTAATATGAAAATAATATGTAACTATTGGCCCTTGAAAATGGAAAAAATGTGCAAAAATGTTCAATCCAGGCTGGTCTCGTGTCTCCATAAAGTTCCTGTAAGTGTGTATCTATGGATGGATCCATGTTTCTACTATAATACAGTCTTTGGTCCACATTTCTGCAACTGATTTTACTGAATATTTTCATACAGATACTGGAATAAACACTGAACACAGAAACTGATCATAATTCAGTCGATGTTTTCTAGAAGTTAGTTTCTGACTCCGTTTATGGAGAACAAAGTCTGAGACGCTGCAGCAACAAGTTCCTGAATCAGACTCAAACTGGCCTCAATCTTCTGTTACAGAAACAAAGAATTCTGGAGACCAAATAAATGAAATCAGCATTATTGTGCTGAAAGATGAGACTCTAAAATAAAAAAACGTGTGTTTTAGTGTCTGAGTTCTTCACATTCAGGTGAAGTTCTGAGATAACAAACATTCCGGAGACATTCCTGCTGTGACCTCTGACCTTCCTCTGACATTCTTGTCTTGTTTTTGTGTCTCTGCAGATGAATCATGTTCAGGTCAAACACAAACATTCTCGGATGGAAGCAGCTTCTCTGTGAGTTTTGCTGAATGTCTGCGGCTCGACGCCAGCGATAGGAAACGTGTTGGCGTGTTGTGGCGGCGACGCTGCTGTTTGTGTCGCCTCTGCAGCTCTCTGGCCTGGAGGTTATCTGCTGGAATAACCGGCTTCCTTCGCTCTGAGCTCAGCTGCTTTCTTTGGCTTCCGCTCAGCCGCCAAATGTCAAATAATCGTTTTATTTGTGGCTGATTTTGCCGCTGTCGACTCGAACATCTTCACTGGCAGAAAGGAGGTTTGAAAAATGGGACGCTGACGCCGACTAAATGAATGAAAGGCTGCCGGGAGCTTTTCTCCTGAGAGCTCTGATGATTCCAACTATTAAAGTTTATTCAGGTTTTTTGTATTTAATTCCTTCTTCAGTTACTGCAGATGAACTTTACTGTTTCTCTGTCCTCTTCATTCTCCTGGTTAAGTGTTTGTCTTCCTGTTTCAGATCCTGTGTTTCCAATCGCAGTCAACAACAACAACAGCGTGTGTGTGTGTGTGTGTGTGTGTGTGTGTGCGTGTGTGTGTGTCCGTGTTTCCAGACAGGATGGCTAAAGGAGAGTGGCGGTTGTGCGTTTTCAGAGAACAAGCCTCCGTCATTTCCTTCCCGTTTCCTTCGTTTCTTTCTCCGGCCTCCTGCTGCAGACTGAACCCTCTTCCCTCCACCTGCAAACACACACACATACACACACACACACACACATACACACACACACACACACACACACACACACACACACACACACACACACGCACACACACGCATGCACAAAGAATGCGACAAACAAGCTCACACAATCCCTTTCATGCACATGCAGATACTTTTGAAAGCACACAAAAGCCAGCAGCGAACACAATGCAGGTGCATTTGCAGGGTTTTCAGAAAAACAAAGAGCTCCAGCCTGAAGGTCGACACATCGCTCACATTCTTCAAACACGTTGCAGGGTGTTGGAAGCAGCTTCTGCATGTTTACATGTGTAGTCGTGTGTCTTGTGGTATTTAAAAAACGTGAGGCTAAGAATTACCTCGTGTTTTTTTTAGTGTATTTAAAGAATCCGTGCAAAATTTTACTTAAACATGCCTTGAAAGTTTATCCAGAATTAACTGTTTTAATTATTTTCTACAGCTCTATATCATCATATTCCCACCTCTGTGCTTCACTGTCGGGACGATGCATTCACTGTGGTAGTCCTGGTTTAAAATGGACACAAAGCAACCACAAAGAGACACAAAACCAACCTCGAAAGTTTACCCAGAATGCATTTCTTAAAGTTTTCTCACGTTCTTTATCATCATATGTCCCACCTCTGTGCTTCACTGTCAGGATGATGCATTCACTGTGGTGGTCCTGGTTTAGAACAGACTCAAAATATCCACAATTTGACATAAAACAACCACAAAGAAACACAAAACAACCACAAAAACACACAAATCTGAAACAAAAAGACACAAAACCAGCCTTAAAATTTCCCCAGAATGCACTTTTTAAAGTTTTCTCCAGCCTCATGTAATCACAGTCCCAACTCTGTGCTTCACTGTCAGGACGATGCATTCACTGTGGTGGTCCTAGTTTAGAATAGACACAAAACATCCATAATTTGACATAAAACAACCACAAAGAGACACAAAATGACTGTTTTTGTCTCAAATTTGAGTTTTTGTCGCAATTTCACCTGTTTTGTGGTAAGTTTGGTCCTTTTTGTGGTAAATTTGATCGTTTTCTGTGGGGATTTTCCATGTTTTTGCTGTCATATTTGGGGTGATTTTGCAAGTTTTTTGACCTCTGGAAATATTCCCAGTCTGAAGGTAGAACTCTGATCATTGATAAAATTCCTAGAGATGAAGAACCAGATGATTCTGAGGAGGTTTGGGGGGAACGTTTTTGTCAGATTTGGTTGGTTGTATATGAAGTGACTTGTGTAAACTATATGAACTTTTTGTGCACATTAGAGTTCGTGTCTCTGTAATCATTTAATCATGCGGTCGTCGGGTTCGTGATATTTCATCAGCAGGTATTTAGAACAAACTCAGGAATGCAGATGTTCAGGTGCGGCAGGCTGTAGGTTGAACAGAGGCTCCAGTGATCTACAGTAATTACATCTGGGAGGGAGGAACGACTCGACGGAGTCCTGCAGAGAGACGCCATCTGCATTAACAGCAGCAATAAGACCAGAACCACCCAGAGGAACGTGAATCAGTTGGTGTTGCATCGGTTTCTGAGCGTCCTGGAGCCGATCAGACGTGGGAAACTGTGGAGCGCTGAACTGGATTCAGAGGATAAAGGCAGCGCTCTGTAATCTCTCAGCTTATGAAAATGAAATTGACAGATACCATTGTTTGCTCTAATAAGCAAATGGTTCAAACTCTGAGCGACAGGAATGCTCCCGGTCAGGATTCTTCTGATTAAATAGGGTTTGATCTTGTGTGAGTTTGCGTGTGTCCGTGCACGCTTCCCAACACGTGCACGAGTCTGTGCAAACCAACACAACCTGAAACAACACAGACCTGCATGAAGTCCGTATGAGCAGAATGTGTTGATGAGTTTTTGTCTTTTGAAGTTAATTTTGCAGAAACAAAAATAAAAAAACTCAAAGCGTGATTCATGATGGTGACTTTGTGGGAATTTTGGCTAAGTTCGTGTGCATGAAGACTCTTGTGTTCCCTCTTGCAGCCAACAGCAGAACATTTAATGAGTTTTTGATCATAGTTCAGACATTTTACAGTTTTCAAGTCAATCTGGACAATCTTTGGACACATTTTGAGTTCTTGTGGACAAGTTGGAAGTTATTTTTCACAAATTTTGACTAATTTTGAACTAATTTTAAAGTAATTTTGGCCATGTTTGAGTGCATGAAGACTCTTGTGTTCACTCTTGCTGCTAATTTTTTTTAAAAACTCATTTTGGACAATTTAAACATGTTTCTGTCAAGTTGGACAAATTTCGGCTATTTTGAACACTGTTTTAATTAATCTTGGACTAATTATGAGTCTTTCTGGACAATTTTCAAGATATTTCAGTCAGGTTTGAGTGCATGAAGACTCGTGTTCACTCTTGCAGCCAACATTTAATGAGTTTTGTTCATTGTTCAGACATTTTACATCTTTCAAGACTCGTTTTGAGTCCTTGTGGACAAGTTGGGTGTCATTTTTAACATTTTTTTTTTGAAATTTTGAGCTAATTTTAAAGTAATTTTGGGGATAAACACTGAGATTTATGAAAGTTAGTTTTTTGGTCCAACAAAATGAATAATTGATGATTTTTTCCCTGCAATTTGCAACAAAGTTCCTTGGCAGAAGCATTGCAGTGTTTTAGGGGTTAAAGCAGCAGCTCCACTCTGTGTTTCTGCTTCTTTCAGATCCCAGCTGAATTCTTTTTCTCAGAAATAAACTCCCAAACATTGATCTTTCTATTATTACTGTACTTCTCTGTTTTTGTTCCTCTTTGGATCTGGAAGCAAACACTGAGCTGCATTCTTTGTGCGTTTGCACGCTGATAAAACAGGCCGTGGTTCTGAACAGAGGCTCTAATCCGGATTCCTCTGGGTCTTGTTCTCGTCCGTCACCAGAGGAGTCATGTGATGACTGTTACCTCGGCTGGAATGTAAAGCTGCTGATATCTGGCCTCGGCGAAGACGCTGGCTTTCCTCCAGTGGCTTCAGAGAAAAATAGATGAAAGAGGAAAAAATGAAGTTCAAAGAGATGAAGACGAGAGGTGCAACAGGAAGTGACGGAGCAGCGATTTTGGGATTTGATTTCAATATGGTCCAGCAAAACAACGCCCAGAGTAGAGATGTTAATGATTCATCGTTTAATCCCTGTTAATAATTAAAATATTTCAGTCTATATCACCTGAGAAGAAGGTCTTGCATGTCAGTAAATATATTGTAGATCAGCTGTAGTACCTGGTTGTTCTGGCTTGTTGGAGTTTAGCAGCAGCGGGCACCATGACAAAGACTTCTGTGGAGGTTAATGACCTCCAACCAGACCTCTTGTGTTTAAAATAAAGTTTACTGGGTCAAAATTTTGCACTTTCTCTGGTGAATTATCAAAAAATGCTCTTTTTAAGGTTTTCTCCAGCCCTATAACATTAAATGCCACCTCTGTGCTACACTGTCAGGACTGTGCATTCACTGTGGTAGCTGATTGAAAACGACAAGAGCGAAAGAGAAAATGACAGAAACGAGACACAGAAGACAAGAAGACACAAAATGACAGAAGCAAACAGAAAACAACAAAAACAAGACACAAACAGACAAAAACAAGACAAAAATGACAAAAACGAAACACAAAATGACAAAAATGAGACACAGAACGACAAGAATGAGACACAAAATGCCAAAAACGAGCCACAAAATGACAAAAACCGAGACACAAAATGCCAAAAACCGAGATATAAAATGACAAAAATGAGAAAATATGAAACATAGAAGAGAGGACATAGCTTTGCTCTACCCATTCTTCAGGAAACTGTTGCATGAGGTTAATTTCAGCGTTTCATGTTATTCGGTTTTCCTCTTCTTCTACCAGTTAAAAAGGTTCTGCTAACATGTTGTGGGAAATGTTCCATGTATAATAATTATTATTTAAAATATTATGTTGATTAAAAATGTTCCCACAATTACAGAGAAATGAATGAAAAAATAAAACCAGAAAAAGGAGATTTAAATTAGATTCTAACTGTTTTATTAGAGATTCAGTTTGGTCATCGGGGTTGGACAAGAGAAAAATGGCATTTTAGGGAAACTCCAGATTTATTTGGTATTTAAAATATTTTAAACATTCTTTTCTCCTAGTTTTTAGAGATTTGGTCTCAGGACAAGAACATTTGCACAACTACTGCATGTTTTAGTGTTTAATACGTGGATTATTGGAGGTTAAATGTCCTCCTGGTCTGGGATGATCCACAGCACCAGCAGGAAAACACACAAGAACGTTCCTGTTAGACAGCAGCATGTTATTTGTGGAGCTTTAGGACTTTTAACCAAGAGAATCAAACTTGTCATTTTAAGCCTGTAGTTGTTTCCTGAAACACATCGAAGGCGTCAGGATTTAACCTTCAGCCTTCATCATGTGACGTGAACTCTCCGAAAATCCAAACACGAGAAAAGTAAAAGTCTGTCTGTGAGAAACACGTGAAGCTTGACGCTCATTGTTGGAGACAGAAAGCAGAAAAGAGGCTTTAAATCAGAGCCATTAATGAAATGGGCTGTATAATCCCCCCGCTATAAATTCTGTACGTCCACAGCTCCATCGGAAATCAGTACAGCTGACGGTGTGGACGATAATTAACAGGCAAATTAGAAAAATATGGAGCAAACGTGAGCTTAAAGAGACGTCTCAAGACAAAGAGGATGGATTCTGTGACTCGCTGATATTTAAAGGCTGCATCAGATCCTTCTATAGATAGGAAATGTGGAGCAGCTCAACACATTGGAGATGAGACACAAAACAACAAAAACGAGACACAAAAGACAAAAACAAGACACAAAATGACAGAAACAAAACAGAAAACGACAAAAACAAGACACAAAAGACAAAAACAAGACACAAAATGACAGAAACGAAACAGAAAACGACAAAAACAAGACACAAAAGAAAAGACAGAAAATGACAAAAATCAGACACAAAGTGACAAAAACGAGACACTAAATGACAAAAATAAGACACAAACTGACAAAAACATGACACAAAATGACAGAAACGAGATACAAAATGACAAAAGCGAGACACAAAATGACAAAAACGAGATACAAAATGACAAAAGCGAGACACAAAACGACAAAAACAAGACACAAAATGACAAAAACGAGACACAAAATGACAGAAACAAAACAGAAAACGACAAAAACAAGGCACAAAACACCAAAAATGAGACAAAAAGACAAAAACAAGACAGGAAACGACAAAAACAAGACAGAAAATGACAAAAACAAGACACAAAATGACAAAAGCAAGACAGGAAAAAACAAAAAAAAGATAGAAATCAACAAAAACAAGACACAAAAGACAAAAACGAGACACAAAAGACAGAAACAAGATACAAAACGACAAAAACGAGACACAAAATGACAGAAATGAGACACAAAATGACAGAAACGAGATACAAAATGAAAAAAGCGAGACACAAAACGACAAAAATGAGACACAAAAGACAAAAACAAGACACAAAAAGACAAAAACAAGACAAAAGACAAAAACAAGACACAAAACAACAAAAACGAGACACAAAACGACAAAAACGAGCCACAAAAGACAAAAACGAGACACAAAACAAAAACGAGACACAAAACGACAAAAACGAGACACAAAACAACACAAATGAGACACAGAGCGACAAAGATGTAGATGTACGGAATGTGGAGCAGCTGGACACGTCGGAGCAGAGAATCTCCCTGGAGGTGCAACCAGCCTGACGACACTTCAATGAGGTTTTCAGGATCGTCCTTAATTATGCTTCAACACTTTCTGCCTCCTCCTAACCTGGATCCCAGGAGCTGCCGGTGAATGAAAAGAGACAGCAGAGCAGGTGGAAGTAGGTCAGGAAGCCGTCCACATACAGCAGCATGAGCGGACGCACAACAAAAACCAACAACGACAGCTGCTGCCTTCATCCATCAAACCTTCAGTCACAGTTTCAGGTGTTTCGAAGACATGATGGGATTTTAGATTTGGTCTGTTTTACATTTACAGGTCAGAATTTTAGACGATCTCTGGTGAATTATCAGAAAATGTCCTTTTTAAAGTTTCCTCCAGCCCTCATACCGCCACCTCCGTGCTTCACTGTCAGGACTATGCATTCACTGTGGTAGTCCTGGTCAGAGGAGACACAAAACCACACCCAAAAAACACAAAACTACTACCAAAAACACAAAAGTACTCATGAAAAACACTAAACTACTCCCAAAAAACACAAAAGTACTCATGAAAAACACAACATTACTCCCAAAAAACACATAGCTACTCCCAAAAAACACAAAAGTATCCCAGAAAAACACAAAACTACACCCAAAAAACACAAAACTATTCCTGAAAAACACAAAACTACTCCTGAAAAACACAAAAGTGCCCCCCAAAACACAAAACTATCCCAGAAAAACACAAAACTACCCCCCAAAAACACAAAACTACTCCTGAAAAACACGAAAGTACTCCTGAAAAACACAAAAATACTCCCTAAAAATACAAAATGACCCGAAAAAAACACAAGTACTCCCCAAAAAACACAAAACTACAACCAAAAAACACAAAACTACCCCCCAAAATGCAAAACTTCTTCCAAAAAACACAAAACTACCCCAAAAAAGCACAAAACTACCCCAAAAGAACACAAAACTGCCCCCAAAACACAAAACTACTCCCAAGGAACACAAAACTACAAACAAAAAACACAAAACTACTCCCAAAAAGCACAAAACTACTCCCGAAAAACAGAAAACTACCTGAAAAACCCTACCCAGAATGCACTTCTTAAAGTTTTCTCCAGCCTCATATCATCATACTTCCACCTCCGTGCTTCACAGTCAGGACGATGCATTCACTGTGGTACTACTGGTCAGAGGAGACACTAAACAACCACAAATAGACACAAAACCACCATTTTTGTTGTTTTGTTATCATCTTTGTGATTTCTTGTCTCATTTCTGTCAATTTGTATCAGTTTTCTGTTGTATTTTTCTTGTTGTGGTCATTTTGTTTGTCTTTCGTGTCATTTTGTCTCACTTTTCTCATTTTGTGTTTTTCTTTTCTTGCATTGTGTCCAGATTTAGGCATTTTATGTCTTGTTTTTCTGGTTTTGAGTCACTTTGTTTCTCGTTTTTGTCATTTAGCGTGACATTTTTAGAGAAAATGAACAAAAACCAGATGTGTTATTTATATTTGTGACGCCTGCAGTGGAAGTAAAACTGATCTGGATGCAGTTTTTACCAGATTTGGTTTTAATGGAATGTATTACATGATCTACCAGGAATGTTGTTCATGTAACTTCTGACAGGAATTCATTTTAAACTAAACTGGAAGCTCCTAAGAAGTAAAAGTTCATGTTTCCTGACAGAAAGAACACGCTGTGGAACGTTCTTCAGATTCATGTTATCAATGATCACATTTAAAATCCTCCATAGCAGCAGCTGCTGTCTGAAAACAACTCAGTGTGTGTGTTGTTCATGTGTGTGTGTGTGTGTGTGTGTGTGTTAATGTGTGTGTGCGTGTGTGTGTGTGTGTGTGTGTGTGTGTGTTAATGCGTGTGTGTGTTCCTCGTGTGTGTGTGTGTGTGTGTGTGTGTGTGTGTGTGTGTGTTATTAATGTGTGTTTAGCGGCAGCAGGAGTGTGTGTTGGTGTGTGTGTTTAGTGGCAGCAGGAGTGTGTGTTGGTGTGTGTGTTTAGTGGCAGCAGGAGTGTGTGTTGGTGTGTGTGTTTAGTGGCAGCAGGAGTGTGTTGGTGTTTACTCTGCAGACTTTCTTCCTGTCAGCAGCTCAGACTCGCTGATCTCAGAGCTCAGTGTGTCGGACAGGAGGGTAAAAATAGCTGAGGAGGGTTAGAGAAAGGAGGAGGAGCTCAAGGTTTAAGGAGCTCATTAGAGGCTCATCCACCGTCTCCACTTTCACTGAAGATCCCAGTCTGATATTACAATACAAATTCATTTTAGAGCTTTAAAGGATTAAAGTTCTCTCCTGAAAAACATAAAATGATCATTTAGCCTCACATCATGATGCTGCCACCACCATGCTTCACATCATGATGCTGCCACCACCGTGCTTCAGATTATGATGCTGCCACCACCGTGCTTCACATTATAATGCTGCCACCACCGTGCTTCAGATTATGATGCTGCCACCACCATGGTTCACATCATGATGCTGCCACCACCATGCTTCACATCATGATGCTGCCACCACCATGCTTCACATCATGATGCTGCCACCACCGTGCTTCACATTATAATGCTGCCACCACCGTGCTTCACATCATGATGCTGCCACCACCATGCTTCATATCATGATGCTGCCACCACCATGCTTCACATCATGATGCTGCCACCACCGTGCTTCACATCATGATGCTGCCACCACCATGCTTCACATCATGATGCTGCCACCACCGTGCTTCAAGGTGTGGATGTTTGTGATGATCTTCAGTGTTTGATATCAAAAATGTTTAAAAGGTGATTTAAAACATACCAAATTACTCAGAGAAGGATTAGAAAGTAACTCTATAGTTTTCATCTTGACATTTTCAGTGTGTTGTTGTTTCTTGTAGTGACGAGGTTTTTGAAAATGATACTTGCAGTCAGCATCAGGTGAGTCAATTTAGTCACAAGCAAAAAAACAAAACTAAAATATTCAGCATTAAAGAAAGGATATCAATGATTTTACTGTTGTAGTTATAATATCTGCTCCGTTCTGTGTAAATATGTGATCTTCTGAGCACGTCAGCTTGTACATGCTGTTTCCTGAGTAGCTGCTGTTCTGTCTGCAGCTTCTGTTGTCTGTTTTTTTGTGTTATTTCTATCTTATTGTGTACAACTGTTCTCCTTCTGCCTGTTTCACTGTTTGTTGTCTTCTGAGACGTTCGAACACTGAAGCCTCGAGGGTCTGAGCCGACGCTTTCTGTGATTTATCTCAGAGAGAAACACACACACACACACACACACACACACACACACACACACACACACACACACACACACACACACACACACACTCTGCAGCAGGAAGTGTGATGGGTAAACAGGCGTCGTGGCGGCGAGGCTTGGACAGAACGCCGCTCTGAGATGTTTCCTCAAAGACCTTCAGCGTCTCCGTGACCTCTGACCTCCTCCAGATATAGACAAGGACGTTTTCCTTCTTCTGGTTTCAAAGCGTCACAACAAGGTCAGAAAATAAAGAAGCTACATGAATCCTGACAGCTTCTCTGTCCTTTAATTTACTGGATATTTAAGAGAAAAGCCCCAGAAAATGTTTAGATGGCACTCAAAGTATTTGATTTAGAAAAAATAACCCAGATCCTTCTATGAAAATGACATTTTTTGCAAAAGATTTCTAGACGATGGAACTGGAGACGTTCCAAATGTTCACACATCCAATAAAACATGTTAAAGGTCCAAGACAAAAGTGAAACTACAGGTTGGTTTCAGGAGAGAGTTTATAGCAGATCGTCCTCAGGCAGCTATCAGAGAGGAAGAAGAGATGAAGAAGGACAGAAACGTCTTTATTCTCTGTGATTCTCACCTCAGGAAGATCTTCAATATTGAAACGTCGTCTGTGAAGAAATTCCTTTAGAATTAAATGAAGTTTTTGGAGCCTGAAGGAGAGTTTGTGATCACAGAATCATTGTTCAGAAACTCTGAGTTTCTGTTCCTGAACACTGGGGTGAAGAGGAACAAATTAAATTCATCTGATTCACTCCAGAAATGAACAAAATGTTTAACTGACTGATGTGTTTTTTTTAGTCTAAAACCATTTTCAGATCTGGAACATTCCTGATTCATGAAGACAAACGGTGATGGAGAGAGACAGACGCTATGAACACAGCACATGAGGAGTGGTCTAACCCACTGACTTTAACATCTCTGTAATATTTTCTGGTAGATTTTAGTGTCAGAGTGTTCGAACCCTCAACCCAGATACAGCGTTACAGTGGATGTTAGACCATTCTGGAAAACACTAAACTTTGAACCCATTTTTCTCTAAAACTACAGGAAGTGTGTCAGACCATTCTGCTTCTAAACCTTAATGTCCAAGATGCTTCAAAAATTATTCAAAATGCATCCAAAATGACTTGAAAATGATCCAAAATTAAATGTAATTTGTTCAGAATGAAAATAGTCTGAAATGACTGGGAAATGATCCAAAATCAGTCAGAATTTTTCTGGAATGATTAAAAATGATCCAGAATGACTGAAAATTTGCAGAATGACACTAAATTCATCCAAGATACTTTAAAAATCATCCAAAGTGGTTCAAAATTTGTCTAAAATGACCTGAAAATGATCCAAAATTGCAGAAAATTTGTCTCAAATTATACTAAAATTGTCAGAAATGACAAAAATCTTCCCAAAGTTGCTCAAACATTGATAAATTTCTTAAATATGTCTAGAATGAACTGAAAATTATTAAAAATGACAGAAAATTTGCAGAATGACACTAAATTCAGCCAAGATGCTTTAAAAATCATCCAAAATGACTCCAAATGTGTCAAAAATGACCGGAAAATGATCCAAAATCAGTCAAAATTTGTCTAAAATGATTAAAAATGATCCAGAATGACTGAAAATTTGTCTAAAATCACCTGAAAATGATCCAGAATTGCAGAAAATGTGTCCATAATTAGAGAAAAGTCATCAAAAATGACAAAAATCTTCCCAAAATGACTCAAAAATTGTTCAAAGGATTTCAAAATGTAAAAAAAAAAATACTCAAAAAATGTCTAATATGACTTGAATCTGTTCAGAATGAACTGAAAATGATTAAAAATGACATTTCAGTTTGTAACCTAAATATTAGAAATTGCAGAACAATGAATGAAAGGTGATTTTTAAAATGTGTCTTTAGTTCCCTGTGGTGTGTTTGAATTATGTAACAGAACTATGCCAGGATGCTCCTTGTGGATTACAGCTCAGCATTCAACACAATCATACCGGACATCCTGATCAACAAACTGGACACCCTGGGCCTTCCCCCTCTCACATGAACCAGGATTAAGGACTTTTTAACCAACAGACCTCAGTCTGTGAGACTTGGTCCCCACCTTTCCTCCACCGGTACACCACAGGGCTGTGTGCTGAGCCCCCTCCTGTACTGTCTCTACACCTATGACTGCAGACCGGCCCACAGAAACAACATCATCGTCAAATTTGCTGACGACACCACGGTGGTGGGTCTGATCTCAGAGGGAGATGAGACAGCCTACAGAGAGGAGGTCCAGAAACTCACAACCTGGTGTTCGGTAAACAACCTGACGCTAAACACCTCAAAGACAAAGGAGATCATCATGGACTTCAGGAGGAACAGAACCGACCTGCCCCCCCTCTACATCAACGGCGAGCGTGTGGAGAGAGTCCACACATTCAGGTTCCTGGGAGTCCAGATCTCCGATGACCTCTCCTGGACAGACAACATCACGGCTGTCATAAAGAAGGCTCAGCAGCGGCTACACTTCCTGAGAGTCCTCAGAAAAACAACCTGGACAGGAAGCTGCTGCTGGCCTTCTACAGCTCATCCATAGAGAGCCTGCTGACGTTCTGTGTTTCCACCTGGTACAGGAGCTGCACTGAGGCAGACAGAGCGAGGCTTCAGAGGACTGTTGGCTGTCCTCTCCCCTCCCTCATGGACATCTGCTCCACCCGGTGCCTCAGCAGAGCTCAGAACATCATCAAGGACAGTTCACATCCCAGTTCTCAGCTTTCTGATCTGTTGTTCTCTGGGAGGCGCTACAGATGCATTAAAGCGAGGACAAACACACTTAAAAAGAGCTTCTTTCCGAGAGCCATCACCACCCTGAACTCTCACGTCTCATTTCTCACACCCAGTCAAAAATACAATGTGAAATGTGCAATATACACCACTGTCTCATTCACTCTGTTACTTATATTCACTCTTATTTATACTGTATATTTGTAAATCGACTGTTTGCACTATCTTTAAGATTTCTTTTGCACTGATTAGGAGAAGCTCTCCAATCTCATTATACACTGTATAATGACAATAAAGCGCATTCTATTCTATAATAATAAATGATTTTTATAAAACTGGCGGTCTGGTTCCCATTAAACAACACGTTCACCAGAATCAGCTGGTAATCTGCTGTGGGTTTGTGAGTGCCGTTTAAAGGTGGTATTCTTAGCAGCAGATTGGTTTAAGTAGAGAGTCAAAGATAAGGACATGACTTCTGACTTCTAGCTGCTCTAAACCTCCTGGAATAAACCTTAAGAGGTGGCAGAAGCATCAGACGACAGAAACCTGACAACGTTTTTCTCCTAAAAAGAAGTCGGAATGTTTTCTGATGATTTGAAAGTAGTCGTGGTGACTGTACCGTTCACTCTCTATACTGACGATGTTGTTCTATTATTGTGTATCTGTGTGTAAAGATCCAACCTTATATTATCTCAATATCTGTCTTGTTGCCTAAAATGTAGCACCGTTTTCGTTGATTTGGTTTCAGAGAAGCTCCACACGGTGGGGTTGGATTTAAAACTGTGATTTTTGTTTGTTTTTCTACAGAATGAAGTGTCCATCCATCAGACTTTTACCCTTTCTGGCTCTCAGACAATGAATGTGTTTTTAACATGTGGTTTAATGTGTGCAGCCGACAGTGTAGACAAAAATTAAGTTTCCTGTTAGTATTAATGTAAACTACCATTCAAAAGTTTGGGGTCCCTTAAAAATGTCCTTGTTTTTGAAAGAAAAGTATTTTTTTTCAATGAAGTGTAGGTCAACTTTAACTAATATAAAGCAACTTTAACTAACGTAGAGCAAATTTAATTCATGTACACTACTCTTCAAAAGTTGCAAGTATGTTAGCACGTGAATAAAAGTGGGAGTTTTCATGGAAAACAAGGAGTATCCTGGGTGACCCCAAACCTTTGAATGGTAGTGTACATTTAGATGTAGAATGTAATCCCTATTTACTGCATCTATCTGTATCCATGAGTCCAAATATGTAAATATTCATCTGTGATAAACAATCAATCAGTCTATGTATTGATGATCTTATGAGGTCTAACTGAGTAACATTTCCTTCCAACACAAGTCTGAATCAAAGAAAATACACAAACAACAGGACTTGGAGTCATGTGAAGTGATTAAGGGAAGAGTTTCTCCACATTTCAGCATCAATTTAAATCCATAAACATCACAGAGAGTCTTTTCTCTGAGTTTATTAAATATTTGCAGCAGGATCCATTTAAATGTCTCCAGAACTAGAGAGCTTCATGTGTACGTGGAACGAAGCCACTAATTAATTAACTCCCTGTAATTCTAAATGGCATGGAGACAGGATCTAACAGCAGGAAACACTCTGAACTTTTTCTCACCTGAGAAACTCTCACTCAATCACAGGTCAGTTAGTTTCCTCCAGAATATGAAACTTTACTGCAATGAAAACTGAGATTAGAAACTCAGATTATTGACACTAACCAATAATAAATGTAATCTGGACAATTTTTCCTTGCAAGACGTGAACAAGAGCTGAAATTCAGTTTGTTGCTTCCAGATGTTTTCTCTGCGTTTATTAAATATCAGCATCCTGCATAATGAAGACAAATACAACACAACTGGAAGATGTTCAGTAGAGATTAAAAAACAAAATCAATGAGATAAACCAATAAATTAAAGCTACACTGCAGTTTAAGATGTGCAAAAGAATCAGATTTAATCCAAAGAAACAGAAAAGTATTCAGCCTCAATTTAAAAGATCTGAGAGTCGCAACAGACCTGCAGTTTGTAGGAATTCATTTCAGATTTGTGGTGCATAAAAACTGAAAGATGGACAGAAATATTTGAGATCATTCATGATATAGCAGCCATTCAGATTAAAATTTGGACTTTGTAAACCAGTAGCACCAGTAGCTTCACTAATTACCTCTAATAATAAACTTTCCCTGACATGGAGACGGGATGATCAGGCTCTACCAGCATCCTTCATCTCGGACAGGTGAGCTGTCAGACAGTTTATCTGGTAAACCAGAGGTCACAGAGTAGTAGTTATATTATCATCAGACAGCGACAGAACTTTCTGGAGAGCTCATAAATAAACTGAGCTCTTATTTGGACAGTTCAGTGAGCTGCTGTTTGTTTTTATGTTATTATTTATTATGCATCAGATTGCGTGATTTCTAATAATAATAATAATAATTTATAATAATACAAAATTTAAAATAACCTCAGTTTGTCTAAAATTAAATGATGAAAGTTACAGTTATGTCCTTCAGACATGTTGGAATTTGACCAGCTGATTGGTTTCATAGATAAATAGCTGGATGTCATCTGCATATAAGTTTAAGTTTATGTAGCGTTTGAATGTATTTAAACTAAAAAATCAATCTATGTGGAGTTAACTCACATTTTTAAGGCAGCAGAGGAACTGAAGTTGTAGGTAAACTGATTTACAGTGAGATCTGGGTCCTGAATTGGTTTAGGTGGTCTTGAATCCAGCATTGACCAAATCTTACCACAGCTTTCTTTATCTTTAACCAAGTAAACACTCACACATAAAAAAGTCTTTAAAGAAAACTTTGTGCTTGAATCAGTCATCAGATCATTTACAATCTTGGATTTAATTCTAAATCAGTTTCAAAACTTCTGGACAGAAATATTTGAGATAATTCATGATGTAGCAGCAGATCACAGTAAATTTTGGTTTAGATGTTGGTTTAAATAAACCACAGACACTGAATCTTAGTTCGATGTCGGTTTTTCCGGGGTTCATCGGCAGTAAAAGGAATAAAACTGCAGATCTTTATGGTTTCCTTTCTGCTAATTTACAGTTTTTCAATGAAGTATTAACACTCTGCTGCTGGTCTGAAGAGTGAATAAGTCTAAAACTCTTCCTGCTGCTGAGGTTTAATCAAATGAGAATTCTTGGCAGCATCAAACCTGACCAGCTTTCATGTGAGTTTTCAGAGCTTCGCCTCCCGCCGTCCACCAGGACGATCTACTGATGGTCAGAAAACTTTTCTGTAATCAGAGTTTGACTGAGTTCCAGCCGACTGGCAGGAAGCTGCATGTTTTCCTCTCAGCGACACAAACCGACAACACAAAACAGCACAACACAACACAAAACAGCACAACACAACACAACACAACACAACACAACACAACACAACACAACACAGCAGAACACAGCACAACATAACACAACACAACACAACAGAACACAACACGGTGTTAGTAAAGTTTCAAACCAGCAGTTCTGATTCACTCCGTTAGTCAGCGTATCTCAGGAGGACCAGCTCTCTTCTTCAGATTTCTACCATTCAGCCTTCCTGGTTTTCAGGAGGTCTAATCTCTGCTCGGCCATATGACTGAACGCGACTATTCTGGGATGTCCAGTGACAAATACAGGAAGAGAGTTTCAACATCCTTTTTTAACCCCACTGCAGCGCTGATCATTCTGCTGGTTTCCAACACTGAAGCTCTTTCAGACGTCGTTCAGCTTCAGTCTGCTAAAGTTCAGTCATTCAAAGGTCAAAGTTCCTCCATTGGACACATCAAGCAGCAGAAAAACAGGATTAGAACAAACTGAAGAACAAGACGTTTGTTTATCATTGTTGATTTAAACCAGATAAACTAAAATGTACATTGTTATGGACAGTTTGTCAAAGATGTACGTATAATCGTAGAGCAGAGTCAGTGAGAAAGATGTTCTGTGGTGTTTTTGGATGAACATTGGAGTTGAAATATCCAATCCAGGTCATGGTATTCGTATGAGCTTCAGTAAAAATCTTCACCTTCAAGGTAAAATGTCTTCAAGAACCTACAAAAGAAGTCCAGTTGATGAGGAACATCTTGTCTCAGAGTGATGCTGAGAAACTAGTGCATGCATTTATAATTTCTGGACAGGACTATGGTGATTCTTTCTTATCAGAATGTCCCAAAAATCCTCTTTAGCTTCTCTTCATTCCAAAAAATGCAAAAGAACCACAACAAAGAGGAAGAAAATGACCACGAAAGACAAAAAAATGACTTCAAAGACAAAAGACAACAACAGACACAAAACAACGACAAAAGACACAGAATGACCACAAAGAGACATAAATGACCACAAAGAAACCCAAGATAACAACAGACACAAAAACAACCACAAAAGACAAAAAAAACACAAGAAGACACAAAAATAACCACAAAAGGCACAAAAATTACCACAAAAGACACAACATCCAGAGAGAAGTTCACCTTCAAGGTGAAACGTCTTCCAGAACCGACCAGAGAAGTCCAGCTGATTTTTACTGAAGCTCTTCTGGTTGGAATGTGGGAAACATTTCCACTGAATAACTTCAGTTGGAATGTGGGAAACGTTTCCACTAAATAACTTCAGTTGAAATGTGGGAAATGTTTCAACTAAATAACTTCACACCACCTGAAGGATCCGTTAATGTGACTGAGTTCAGTTACAGATGTTTTCACAACCAACATTGTAGGATTTCTATTGCAGCTTTTGCTGAAAAGTGATTTAAAAAAGAAAACACTTAAATCATTCGTCAGATCATTTAATTCTAAATCAGTTCCAAAAAAGCTGCTAAAGTTTGAACCATCCAGACTTCTGTGACTTTGTCGAGTGAACTGAATGTGATTTACTCAATCCTTTGAACTTTAATGATTATTTATTGAAGTTTTTAGTGTGGAAATAATATCCAAAATGTCACTCTAAATACAAACACATTTCTTTAACGTCACATAATTAAAGCGTCTAATAACCTCTAACACCACAACATTCATGACATCCTGGAATCTACCGCCTGGTTCCCTGGAAACAAGTTCACTTTTTGTCCAAAATGGAGTCAGAAATCAGCACAAGTAATAACTGGTTCCTTCGCTGTCTTTCATTCAGCGTTACGTCAGTTCTTTTGATTATGCAACAGCAGGTGCAAACAAGCAGCTTCATGAGGCTTTTAAAGAAGGTCCTCTGCAGTAATTGCTTGAGGATGGATTTAATGGTCATACCAACTGTTTATCCTCAGGCTTCACAAAGACCTGCTGTCATTTAGGGCTGAAGATGAGACAGGAAATGGAAACTGCACCACAGGGGATTGTGTCATCTCTCTGTGGAGGTAAAGACCTTTTAGTGCCTGATTTATAATGTGTTTGTCAGAGTGAAGAAAATAGGTTACTGAAGGCTGCTTTGTCATATTTCATGGTGCTGAAGGATCAATAAATAGCTCACTAACTGGTTCTTATCAAATCTGAATGAACCAGCATCAAATAAAAACATTATTTTTGCAACATTTTCATTTTATTTTTACAACAACATCTTATTAAAATAAATACTCGAAAAACCGTAACCCAGTCTTTAAGTTTTCAATGGAAATTGAAAAATATAAAAATAAAGCTTTAGAAAAACACCTGTTTGAGGTCGTTTTTGACAGTTTTGGATGATGGAAACAACTTTATCAAGTAAGTTCTGACGTGAGGAACATTTACCTCCATCAGTTGTTCTGAAGATACGTATCTTCATTTTGCTCCCATAGATGAACAAAGTTCTGTTTGCTTCTTTTTCCAAGTTCAAGTTTTTCCATTTCAAAGCAGGAATTAAAGAAGATTTCAAGCAACTCTGTGAAACGGTAGTTGAGAAGTAGAAGTAAGGGGACTACACAAGAACATGTCCAAGGCACTGAATAAGACTAGAGCGGGAGGCCACCAAGACTCCTAAACATGTGGAGACTCTGAAGGCACCTGGAAGAAGGTTCTTTGGTCTGAGGAGACCAGGATGGAGCTTTATGTCCACCAGACTAGATATGTTTGATGGACACCAAACACTGAACATCACAAACACACCATCCCCACTGTGAAGCACAGTGGTGGCAGCATCATGATGTGAAGCACGGTGGTGGCAGCATCATGATGTGAAGCACGGTGGTGGCAGCATCATGATGTGAAGCATGGCGGTGGCAGCATCATGATGTGAAGCACGGTGGTGGCAGCATCATGATGTGAAGCATGGTGGTGGCATCATCATGATGTGAAGCACGGCGGTGGCAGCATCATGATGTGAAGCACGGTGGGGGCAGCATCATGATGTGAAGCACGGTGGTGGCAGCATCATGACGTGAAGCACGGTGGTGGCAGCATCATGATGTGAAGCACGGTGGGGGCAGCATCATGATGTGAGGCACGGTGGTGGCAGCGTCATGATGTGAAGCACGGTGGTGGCAGCGTCATGATGTGAAGCACGGTGGGGGCAGCATCATGATGTGAAGCACGGTGGTGGCAGCATCATGATGTGAGGCACGGTGGTGGCAGCGTCATGATGTGAAGCATGGCGGTGGCAGCGTCATGATGTGAAGCACGGTGGTGGCAGCATCATATTTCAGGTATAAAATGGTTTCTAGTTCTGTGATTCTCTGCAGGTTTTGTCGTCCACATCTTTATGACAGCAGCTCTTGGTCTGATGGTTCCTGGTCTGACGGTTCTTGGTCTGGTGGTTCCTGGTCTGGTAGTTCCTGGTCTGACAGTTCTTGGTCTGGTGGTTCCTGGTCTGGTAGTTCCTGGTCTGACAGTTCTTGGTCTGGAGATCCTTGCTGATGTTCCCCTGGGGAGGCTGAGCCTGGATGGGAGATTAAAACAGGTCGTTTTGTTTTACCCTCACTAGTGAAGGTAAATGTAACACTGAGGTTGAAGGGAGAGAAAGTGAACATCTGCTTCTCTTCCTGCGTAAAGACCAGGAACATACATCACAGCTACAGCAGTTCTAAGAATACAGCGAGAGGATTGTCATGGCAGCTGATCACAACTTGCAAGGATTTTATTTTAGCTCCATGATGCTGAGGATGAACCTGATAAATAACCTGCTGATCCTGGAATACAGCATTTAATCAGGTAGAAAGAAAAAACAAAGACCTCAGAACCACACTGAGACCTGTGTCTTATTATAATAATAATAATAATAATAATAATAATAATAATAATAATAATAATAATAATAATAATAATAATGATAATAATAATAATAATAATAATAATAATAATGATAATAATAATAATTCTGATAGTAATAATACTAATAGTAATAATAATGATAGTAATAATAATAATGATGAAAATAATAATAATAATGATAATAATAACTTTATACATTTTTCAAGTGATACTAACTTTATTCATAAAGCACCTTTCGAGAGCAGTTTTCATCTAAATTAAAATAAATGGGTTTAAATTGTTTAAAAGCTGAACAAATCTATAACAAACATCTATAACAAACATGTCATCACCAAAGTAGAAAGATAATAAATAAATAAATAAATCATAGAGTTAGAAGAACCTTATTTGTGTATCGCCTTTCAAATACAAAGTGCTTTACAATAAAACAAATGTAAAATGTGATTAAAAATTCAAATAAATTCAAATTAACACCAATAGAAATGATAATAAAGATTCTATGACTACACAGGATCCAAAACATGCAGTTTAACCATATAAAATGTATTTTATTCAGTTTAAGTTTGACTGAAAGCTGTTCTTTTGTTTGTATTTTCAGTTTATTCTAATAAACCTGCCCCAAATTTAAAACAGGTAGAATAAAGTGCAGAGATTTAATGAGTGCAACTATAAATGACAAATAAATGGATTATTTTATTTGCACAAATGTAGAAGAGCAGCAGAAACAGAAGTGAAGTAAATGTACTAAAACCTCATATAACCAGGGTCTGTTCTCAGTTCTATCAGTTGAAACCTCTCACCATGTTTAGTTTCACTGTAAATCTAAACTAAGTGGATTTAATGTGACTGTTCTTCATGTGAAGAAAGGAGGCGAGGGAGGAAAAGAAAAGCAGTGGAGGTATTTCCACTGGATGATATCTGATGTTCAGAACGTTCTGCTGCTGGGGATGAAGCTGACATCAGAACTAAACTCCTCACATCCAAACCCAGCCAGGATCTGATGCAACGTCCTGAAAGCAGCAGGTCAGGACCAGCAGAGAGCGGCAGGAAGCAGGTACACCATGAAATATTTATCTGCAGGAACACATTAACAACCATCAAAGTTCCTAAACACCTCAACGCTGCTGAATTATTCAGAGTTACTGCACAACCTGTTCACATCAGGATTCCAGAAACACAGTCGAACACAACACCAGATACTAAAAGATGCAAAACAGAAACAGGTTGAGCTGATATCCCATAACCAGCAGCTTTAGTCCCGACGTAGCGTCACAGGTTCGAATCCAACCCACGGACGTTTACTTTGAGTCTTTCCCCGACTCTTCTCCCCATATTTCCTGTCTGTCTCTCCACTGTCCTCTATAGTAAAGGCCAAAAAATAACTTTTAGCAGGTTAGCAGGGAGGAAAAGATTCAAGACCTTTATTTATCACAAACACAATTATACATTGGAGGTGCTGATCCGCATCCCCGCTGCTTCACACTCGGCTGAACCACTCCAATGCTGCTGAAGGTCTGAGGAAGCCAACAGAACCACATCATCTGCAAAAGGCAGAGATCCTGAGGTCCCCTCACCCCGGCTGCACCTTGAGATCCTGTCCATGAACACCACGAACAGGATCGAAGACAAGGGGCAGATCTGGAGTCCAACACCCACAGGAAACATGTCTGACTTTAGTGAGGTGACGTTCCATGTCCCCAAAGCTAGTCTATGTCACCAGAGGGCGCTGCACCTAGATGACCCCTCCTGCCTACTGCCCGGTGGACATAGCACCCGACCCCGCGGATGATCACCACCTCCAAGTCCGAGGCCATGGTTCTCTGATGGTAACTGATGGATTGCTCCTTCTAGGTTGGAGGGGAGTTGCTTCCTCAAGAGAAGGAGTTCAAGTATCTCGGGATCTTGTTCACAAGTGATGGGAAAATGGAGCTACAGGTGGCCAGGTGGACTGGTGGTGGCAGCAGTAATGTGAGCGTTGCACTGAACCGTCGTGGTGAAGAGGGAGCTGAGTCACAAGGTGAAGCTCTCAGTTTACCGTCCATGTACGTTCCAACCCTCATCTATGATCATGAGCTGTGGGTAGAGACCGAAAGAATAAGATCATGGATACAAGCGGCTGAAATGAGCTTCCTCCATAGGGTGGCTGCGCTCAGCCTTAGAGATAGGATGAGAAGCTCAGACATCTGGAGGGAGGTCGGAGTAGAGCTGCTGCTCCTTCACCTCTAAACCAGCTGAGGTGGTTTGGACATCTGATTCGGATGCATCCAGGGAGACTTCCTTTGGAGCTTTTCCAAACACGTCCACCTGGGAGGAGATCCCAGGGTAGACCCAGAACCCTCTGAAGGGATTATGTATCTCATCTGGCCTGGGAACACCTCGGGATCTCCCAGGAAGAGCTGGACAGAATCGCTGGGTGGAGGGACATCTGGAATGACCTGATGATCCGACTCCGGATAAGAGGATGGATGGATGGATGAATGGATGGATGAATGGATTGATGGATGGACAATATACATAGTATAATGTGGAGTGAAATGCATTGTGCACCTGTTCCAAACTGAAACAAGAAGAAAAATAAGAATGAAGAATAAAAACACAATATTTAAAAAAAAAAAAAAAATTATTTTTATATATATATATATATATATATATATATATATATATATATATATATATATATATATATACACACATATATATACATATATATATATATATATATATATGAATATATACATATATAGATAGAAATAAGCGCAATAAATATATAAATCAAAGTGTGAAATAGTGCAAATAACATATATATATACACAAGGCTAAAAGTGAACAGATATTGAACAGGATTTGCAGGTTGATTGTCTATTGAGTCTACTGTTTCAGGTTCAGCAGGAGGACAGCCTGTGGAGGCTCCTCCTCATCCTCTCTGTGTTTGCCTTCAGGCAGCGCCAACGCCGTTTGTCTGTGAAACTGTCTGTCTGTCTGTCCGTGTGAAACATTACTCAAAAACGGACAAACAGATTTGGATGAAATGTTCAAAGAAAGTCAGAAATGACACAAGGACCACCTCATTAAATTCACAGTGATGCAACTTATAGTCTGGATCCACGGATTTGTTAAGAATTTCCCATTGCCAGATATAGCTGCTGGCACAACGTCACTGTAACCATGACAATAGTGAACACTGTGTCAGTTACCTGCTGACGATCACATGATTGTGATCCTACTACAAACTGACTGTGATTTATCAGTTGGAAATCACACAAGTAACAAATGATTCAACTCTGGGCTGTTTCTGAGTCCCACTACATATTTAGGTCATGTATGTAGCAAACCCCAACCAGACAATAGTGAAGCTCCTGATGTTTCACAAAGCCTTTATTTGCGTTCAACTGTCAGCCTTATTTTGAACACAAATACTTTTCTGTCCTTCACTCATTTCTTCACTGTAAGAGCTTGTCCCCACTAGGTACTTCTAAGTTTAGACTCATCCTTTGCTAGACAGCAACAGCATGGAACCGTTTTCTTTCATCTTTACGGGAATTTTCGGACTTTTCGGCAGCATCTTCGTCATGTCAAGAAACCGCTTCTTAGATAAACACTTCCTGTGCCGCTGGAATGGTGACAAAAAAAAAAGCCTGTAACGTTAAAAATATGCCTTCAAAATAAAAGCATGGAGGGAACAGTTATTTTAACACTAGCAAAACAAAGGCTTGCCAAAAGTGATGAACTGCTCAACAGATCTTTATAAGAGTCATTTACACGCAATTTGATATCCATACATAACATGCACATGCAAAACACACGCCTGTGCTCAGCGCAAGGTCATTTTTTATTAATTATTTCATCCGTCGGCAATGATACTTCAGCTGAGCAGCCTTGGCGGAGTACTGTGCTCTCTGAGTGCTTTTCTTGTTGTAAATGTGCTGCAGGTTGGGGAGAGTGGTTCTGATGGTTCTCAGCCCAGCAGACCATCAGAAGTCCTGCTGGGTGCTGCTGCCCATCCAGGTGGTGATACTCCCAGCCACAACACTCCCAGTAGTGGAGAAGTTCCATACTTCTCTTCTGTAGTTCTGACTCTGAAGCTTCAGTTTCTCTGCTGGAACTTTAAGTAGAAAAGGTCTCGACCTGAACCAGAGAGAATCCTGAACACAAACTGATCTCAGATCAGATCCTGAGCTCTTTAAGTGTCCCCTGGTGGTCTTTATGGAGATCTTGCTGGTCGGCCGTCTGAGAACAGCTGGATGGAGATAAACAGGAAACATACTGAGAGAAAACGACTTTCACTCTCCGATGGTTCACAACTCAGCAAAACACAAAGAAGAAGAATTATACCACAGTCGATTTGTATTTTAAAACACTTTGTTGTAAATGAACCAACTTTAAATCCTTAAATCAGATCAGAAAACATTCACCAAGTCATATTTAGTTGCTATTCGGACCTCAAACACATCTGGATGGAGTTTTTGTTGTTTTGTGTCTCATTTATGTCTCTTTTTTTGTCTCGCTTGTGTTGTTTTGTCTAATTTTTTCCAGTTTTGTTTGTTGTTGTGTTGGATCAGAAACCAGATTTAATGTTCAGACTGTGACACCTGGATGGATGTAAAACTGATTTTTCTTTGAGTTTTTGTGTTAATATGCATCTCATGTTTGTCATTTTTTTGTCTCGCTTGTGTCATTTGTCTCTTTTTTTGTCATTTTGTCTCATTTTGTCATTTATATGTCTCTTTTTTCCCTGGAGTTACTCTTCCGGCTGCCCAGCGATGTGTGAAAAGGTTCTGTGTGAATAAATCTGCTGGGTTTCTGTCAGCTGCTGCTTTATGAGCTGCTATTTTAAGATCTGTTTATTCGCTTCCTCTGGACCTCGAACACAAACGAGAGGATAAATCCGTCACTTTACACGTTTCTGCAGAAGCACTCGAGCCGTAAACAAGCGACTCGTGCAAACCATGGCCAGTTCTGCTGCAGGTCGGGTCGAGGAGGAGGAAGTTCTGGTTCTGGATAATGCTAACTGTCACAGCTGTCCTCAGAGCTGCTTAGTCTCAGAGGATCCACCGGGTCGGAGCCCCGAAGTTCCAGGCCACGATCTGCGAAATACCACCGTTATGTAACACAGAGAGAACACAGAAATACACACTGACATACACAGAAAAACCCACTGACATACACACAGAAACCCACACAAAGAAATACACACTGAAATACATACAGAACAAACTGAATCACATGAACAAGTGGAGACAAAAACACAAACACGTGATGCAATCGCTGACCTGTATTCATGTGTAGAAGTACTCCTATTAGTGCAGTATATTTACCAGCGTTACTGTCTACTGTGTAGTAGTACTTCTATTAGTGCAGTATATTTACCAGTACTACTTTCTACGACTCTATTCCAGTATTTTAAAAAGAAAAACAGCAGGTGGTCTGATAATTATTTCCAAGCTTCATTTCTTACTTCTGCTCATTCAGCAACAATCATTATATCAACATGATTTAATCTAGAAAAGCACTCAGAGAGCTCAGTCCTCCTCCAAGGCTGCTCATTCCCCCATATGGCAGAAATGCAGCATTTATTAGTTATTGATGATCAGAAATCGCGAATCATTGAACGTGTCCATTTAATACAGATGTACCAACAAACCCAATGACCTGAGCACAGGCACGTGTTATGCATGTGTACGTTATGTACGGATACCGAATCACATGACCTAAATATGTAGCGGATGGTGGAAATTGATGGGACTCAGAAACACCCCCACAATTTAATCAGTTGTTCCTTGGATCATTTCTGACGGATAAGTCCTGATAAGTCCTCAGTGGTGGATTTGTAGTCAGATCACAATCATGTGATCGTCAGCAGGCAGCTGATGGACGGACAGACAAACAGACAGACGGATGGACAGACAGACAGACGGATGGACAGACAGACAAATGGATGGACAGACAGACGGACAAACAGACAGACGGACGGACAGACAGACATTACTCTGCCTCCTTGGCGGAGTAATAAAAGGAAACTCAACCAGTCAGACTTCCCTTTAGCTAACGTTAGCTTTGCTGCTAATGCACTTAAAATGGGTGGCAGTGGTGGCGCAACGGTTAAGTCTCTGGACTACTGATCAGAAGGTCAGACGTTCAAGCCCCGATGCGGCCACTGTTGGGCCCTTGAGCAAGGCCCTTAACCCTTCCTGCTCCAGGGGGCGCTGTACCGTGGCTGACCTGTCGCTCTGACTCCCCCAGTTGGGGAGATATGCGAAAATCAGAATTTCCCCTCGTGGGATTAATAAGGGATAATAAAATAAAAAAAATTTAAAAAATAAATAAAATAGCGTCCTCATTATTCCAGCTCTTAGTTTCAGTGATTGAGTTTCTACATGTGAACATTTTTCCTTGGTCCAGTTAAAGATTAAATGAGGTTAAATACTGTCACCAGTGAAAAACCTGATGTTTCTAAAATGCCAACTAGCTGAACATGACCTGATGTTTCTAAAATGCTAACTAGCTGAAGATGATCCAATGTTTCCAAAATGCTAACTAGCTGAACGTGACCTAATGTTTCTAAAATACCAACTAAATGAAGATGACCTGATGTTTCTAAAATGCTAACTAGCTGAACATGACCTGATGTTTCTAAAATGCCAACTAGCTTAACATGACCTGTTTCTAAAATGCTAATGTGACCTGATGTTTCTAAAATGCTAACTAGCTGAAGATGACCTGATGTTTCCAAAATGCTAACTAGCTGAACGTGACCTGATGTTTCTAAAATACTAACTAGCCTAACATGACCTGATGTTTCTAAAATGCCAACTAGCCTAACATGACCTGATGTTTCTAAAATGCTAACTAGCTGAACGTGACCTGATGTTTCTAAAATACTAACTAGCCTAACATGACCTGATGTTTCTAAAATGCCAACTAGCCTAACATGACCTGATGTTTCTAAAATGCTAACTAGCTGAACATGACCTGTTTCTAAAATGCTAACATGACCTGATGTTTCCAAAATGCTAACTAGCTGAACGTGACCTGATGTTTCTAAAATACTAACTAGCCTAACATGACCTGATGTTTCTAAAATGCCAACTAGCCTAACATGACCTGATGTTTCTAAAATGCTAACTAGCTGAACATGACCTGTTTCTAAAATGCTAACATGACCTGATGTTTCCAAAATGCTAATTAGCTGAAGGTGACCTGATGTGTCTAAAATACTAACTAGCCTAACATGACCTGATGTTTCTAATATACTAACATGACCTGATGTTTCTAAAATACTAATGTGACCTGATGTTTCTAAAATGCTAACTAGCCTAACATGACCTGAAGTTTCTAGAATGCTAACGTGACCTGATGTTTCTAAAATGCTAACTAGCCTAACATGAACTGACGTTTCTAAAATGGTAACGTGACCTGATGTTTCTAAAATACTAACTAGCCTAACATGACCTGATGTTTCTAAAATGCTAACATGATCTGATGTTTCTAAAATGCTAACTAGCCTAACATGACCTGATATTTCTAAAATGCTAACTAGCCTAACATGACCTGATGTATTCAGTGTTTCCAGTAATCCGGCGTTCAGCTTCTGTGTGCTGCTGCACGTGTCAGACGTCCCAGAAACCCTGTGATGAGCTTTTTATCGATCTGCTCGCCTCCCGCCGAGTCCCAGGAAACCTGCTGGGAGCTGAGAGGAGGCGAAGACAGAGCTCCTCACACATCCAGGACAAAAATACCCAACCTGTGAAACGGCCGCCGGCTGAAAGGAAGCTTCTAGAAACTGATGGAGCAGTTTGTGACGGTTCTAAACGATACAGCGGCTGGTTCTGGTTCTGATGGAATCTCTGTAAAGAAGAGGATTTAAACAGACAGATGAGGAGCAGCGTCTGGATCTGGAGGAGAATCTGAACTCAAAGAAAACACAAAGAGAATCACACAGAGGAACGCCTAGAGGGGGAAAATACCCTAAATACATTTATTATTAATGAGTATCATGAATCTGAGCTGCTTTAATGGCAGAAAAGTTTTATTTTTACACATATTTCAGTCTGGAACAGATTTAAAATCACAGAACAAAGCAGGAGAAGCTGTTTAGTAGATTAAAAAAAGAATATTTACAGAAATATACAGAAATACACATAGAAATACACAAAACATACACAAAAATGCATGCACAAATACACGGAAATATACACAAAAGATACACAGAAATACAGAAAAACACATGCAGAAATACACAAAAGTACACAGAAATACACACAGAACAAACTGAATCACGTGAACAACTGGAGACAAAAACATAAGCACATGATGCAAACTCTGACCTGTATTCTTGTGTAGTAGTACTTCTATTAGTGCAGTATATTTACCAGTACTACTTTCTATGGCTCTGTTACAGTATTTTTATTTTTGTTTAGTATTTTCACAGTTAAAAATGATCATAAATATTCTGTGTTGATTTATTTCAGCTTTGCAGTTTTGCTGCATCAACAGGATGCTTTAAAATTGATCATTCCGATCCTCTGATGGTCCTGGGCTATCCCTGGTTAATATTACATAATCCTCAACTAGATTGGGCAGGGAGCTATCTCCTCCTGGAGTCCAGCCTGCCACCAAAGTTGTCTTCTTTCTCATTACCACCTTCTGATTTAAACCTCGCTAATCCTCCCGATCCAGTTCTCTTAGATTCAGTTCCTTCACAATACCATGACCTGGCCCCTGTTTTTAGTAAGTCTTGTGCCCTTTGTTTGCCACCGCACCGTCCCTATGATTACGCTATTGAACTGCTTGATGGGGCTACTTTACCCTCAAGTAGGTTGTATAGTCTATCGAAGCCAGAACAAATAGCTATGGAGAATTAAATCAAAGACTTGCTAGCTGCCGGTATCATCAGACCATCTTCCTCTCCCGTAGGAGCTGGGCTCTTTTTTGTTGATAAAAAGGACGGCTCTCTCAGACCATGTGTAGACTTTTGAGGTTTAAATAATATTACAGTTAAGAATTCCTATCCCCTACCACTTATTGACTCAGCTTTCACCCCTTTGCAAGGGGCAAAAGTATTTACTAAACTCAGCCTCAGAAATGCATATCACCTCATTCGAATCCGAGAAGTGGATGAATGGAAGACAGCATTTAACACCCCTCTGGGTCAATTTGAGTATTAAGTAATGCCTTTTGGTCTAACCAGTGCCCCAGCTATCTTCGAGAATTTAATTAACGATGTTCTTCGTAACATGATTAATCGTTTCGTCTTTGTTTATCTGGACGTCATCTTGATCTATTCTCAGAGTCTGGAGGAACATGTGGGGCGTGTACGCCAAGTGCTGGAGAGGCTACTCAAGAACCAACTATTCGTAAAAGGAGAGAAATGTGAGTTTCACACAACCACTGTAACCTTTCTGGGCTATGTCATCTCCCCAGGACAAATTAAGATGGATCCAGGAAAGTTAACTGCCTTTCTGGACGCTCTCTCTCGCCAGTTCACTACCTCCAAAGAAGCCAGAGAAGCGGACCCTATCCTGCCTAAGTCCTGCCTGGTAGCCTCCCTGACATGGCAGGTTGAAGCCAAAGTCCATCAGGCCCAGCAACAATTTCCTGACCAAGGTAATGGTCCCATTAACTGCTTATTTGTTCCAGATCCAGTCCGCACTAAGGTTCTACAATGGGGACACGCTTCACGAATCGCCTGCCATCTGGGGGTGAGCCGGACGTTGGAAGTCCTTCGTCGCAAGTTCTGGTGGCCGACCATGGAAGCGGATGTCAAGGAGTTCGTGGCTGCCTGTACCACCTGTGCGCGAAAAAAGACGTCCAACCAGCCCAGTCCGGGTCTCCTCCAACCCCTTCCAGTGCCTAATCGTCCTTGGTCCCATATAGCCTTGGATTTTGTTACCGGACTTCCCATCTCTCAAGGTAACACTATTATACTCACCATTGTAGATTGTTTTTCAAAGTCTGTTCACTTTGTACCTCTGCCCAAGCTGCCTTCAGCAAAAGAGACTGCTGAGATATTGGTCCAGAACGTTTTTCGCCTCCACGGGATCCCTGCGGATATTGTTTCCGACCGGGGACCACAGATCACCTCTGGGGTTTGGAGAGCCTTCTGCAATGCCTTGGGAGCAACAGTCAGCCTCACGTTGGGTTTCCATCCCCAGTCTAATGGACAGACTGAACGTGCCAATCAATCTCTGGAGGTATTTTTACGGTGTATGGCTTCAGATAACCCCAATACCTGGTGTGAGAAACTACCCTGGATTGAGTATGCATATAATTCAATGTCTAATTCTTCATCTGGATTTATCCCCTTTCCAGTGTTCTCTGGGCTATCAGCCCCCTTTGTTCCCTTCCCAGGAACAAGAAATCAATATTCCCTCCGTCCACTCCGTGGTCAGAAGAATGCAGGGCACTTGGAGGAGGGCCCGACAGGCTCTCCTACGTTTTCTCCCAGAAGGGGAGCCTGCGGCTGCTGGGCCCATATGAACCTGTCACTCTCTGCTACAGCGAAGACCCCCAGTTCGAGCATCTATTAATTCCAGTAGTTTAGTTCGAGTTCCTGTTCTCGCTTCGCTATTTTGTATTTAAATTTTGCGTAGTATTTACAACATTCTGGTAACTAGTAATCTGTGTTCTAGTAGTTAAAGTAATTCCTTATACCAGGATTTGATTGATAGCTCTGAGTCGAGTGTTCTCCTGGACGTTTCCTAGTATTCCTCTTTCTTGCCTAGGTCTTACCTACCGTGAGTTAGAGCTGGTTATTTTGTGTAATGATACCTCCTTTCCCATAGGAGTCCTCAAGGGTTCAGTACAGCCTTTGTTCCCATTTAGTCTGAGTATTTCCAGTTGTAGTCTTCCGGTCTAGTTTGTAGTTCTGTTTTTGAATATCTGTAAAATAAACCTTTTTCTTAATTGTCGAAATGGTCTGCTGTCTCATTTCCTGCGTCTGAGCCTCTAGAAATCATAACACAAAATGACAAATGAGACACAAAATGGCAAAAACGAGAAATCAAATGACAAGAATGAGACACAAAACAGAAACGAGAAACAAGACACAAAACGACAAAAAAAGAAAAATGACATGAAACAAAGACAAAAAATTTACAAAGCGACAAAAACGATGCACAAAACAATGAATAAGACAAAACAAAATGACGAAAATAAGACAAAAAAGAAAAGAAAAACCACAAAAACATGAGACACAAAATGACAAAAAAGGAGACAAACAACATGAAACAAAAAGACAAAAAAGATACAAAGACACACTGAGATACTGATGGGAACAAAAACACGCTTCTCAGACTTTATTGCCATACATTTTAAAAAAGGATCAAAATACGGCAGAAATAATATAAAATAAATAGAACATATAAAATTAACTGGCTTGTTGAGTGTTAAAAAATATAGATTTTTGATGCATTTTTTAATGATTAACAAGCAAGTTAATTCATTTTTTAGGTGTATTATTAAATAATATCTAATTTAGTAACACAGGGTTAGGGTTTTTGTTTTTCTACAGTGTGTCTGATATCTGGTCCATCTTTGGGTTTATTTCTGGATATTAACGCCTCATAGGTTCTGCTGTGATGGAATCAGGGCACCTCGTTATTCAGACCCAGTCGGGGTCCAGAGCAGGAATAAATACCTGCAGCAGCTTTAAATGGTCGTTGCTGCAGAGGCTTTAAATGGTCGTTGCTGCAGCAGCTTTTATAAACACCTGCAGCGGCTTTAAATGGTCGTTGCTGCAGCAGCTTTCATAAACACCTGCAGCGGCTTTGAATGGTCATTGCTGCAGCAGCTTTAAATGGTCGTTGCTGCAGCTGATTTTATAAACACCTGCAGCAGCTTTAAATGGTCGTTGCTGCAGCGGCTTTAAATGGTCGTTGCTGCAGCAGCTTTTATAAACACCTGCAGCGGCTTTGAATGGTCGTTGCTGCAGCGGCTTTAAATGGTCGTTGCTGCAGCTGCTTTAAATGGTCGTTGCTGCAGCGGCTTTTATAAACACCTGCAGCAGCTTTGAATGGTCGTTGCTGCAGCGGCTTTAAATTGTCGTTGCTGCAGCTGCTTTTATAAACACCTGCAGCAGCTTTGAATGGTCGTTGCTGCAGCGGCTTTAAATTGTCGTTGCTGCAGCTGCTTTTATAAACACCTGCAGCGGCTTTGAATGGTCGTTTCTGCAGCGGCTTTAAATGGTCGTTGCTGCAGCTGCTTTTATAAACACCTGCAGCAGCTTTGAATGGTCGTTGCTGCAGCAGCTTGTATAAACACCTGCAGCAGCTTTGAATGGTTGTTGCTGCAGCGGCTTTTAATGGTCGTTGCTGCAGCAGCTTTAAATGGTCGTTGCTGCAGCAGCTTTTATAAACACCTGCAGCGGCTTTGAATGGTCATTGCTGCAGCAGCTTTTAATGGTCGTTGCTGCAGCGGCTTTGAATGGTCGTTGCTGCAGCGGCTTTGAATGGTCGTTGCTGCAGCTGCTTTGAATGGTCGTTGCTGCAGCGGCTTTGAATGGTTGTTGCTGCAGCGGCTTTGAATGGTCGTTGCTGCAGCTGCTTTAAATGGTCGTTGCTGCAGCGGCTTTTATAAACACCTGCAGCAGCTTTAAATGGTCGTTGCTGCAGCGGCTTTGAATGGTCGTTGCTGCAGCGGCTTTGAATGGTCGTTGCTGCAGCTGCTTTGAATGGTCGTTGCTGCAGCGGCTTTGAATGGTTGTTGCTGCAGCGGCTTTGAATGGTCGTTGCTGCAGCTGCTTTAAATGGTCGTTGCTGCAGCGGCTTTTATAAACACCTGCAGCAGCTTTAAATGGTCGTTGCTGCAGCGGCTTTGAATGGTCGTTGCTGCAGCGGCTTTGAATGGTCGTTGCTGCAGCGGCTTTGAATGGTCGTTGCTGCAGCAGCTTTTAATGGGTGTTGCTGCAGCGGCTTTTAATGGCCGTTGCTGCAGCAGCTTTTAATGGGTGTTGCTGCAGCGGCTTTTAATGGGTGTTGCTGCAGCGACGCTCCGTCAGACCTCCTCCCTCCTCGGTGCACGTGATGCTTCAGAATGACAGAAAGGTGAGACAGGAAAAGGGCAGCGAGTCCTCTGAATTGCTCAGATCACATGACCTGAAGAGAACGTGGAGAAGAACAGGCTCTAAACCAGGGGTGTCAAACATGCAGCCCGTGGGCCAAAAGTGGCCCTCCAGAAGGTCCAATCCGGCCCTCAAAGTGTAAAAATTCCAGAGAAGACATTAATTGCAGATTGTAAATTAGTAAAACTATAAATTTAAATTAATTTCTAGTTCGCGACAAGTTGTTGAGCGTCTCATTTTTGTAATATATTGTCTTGTTTTTGTTTTTTATCTTTTTTTTGTCTTGTTTTGGTCATTTTGTGTCTCATTTTTGCAATATTTTGTCTTGTTTTTGTCATTTTTGGCCAAATTTTTGTCGTTTGTCCATTTTTGGTCGCTTCCTAACTTTTTTGTCAAATTTGTCTGTTGGTTTCATTTGTCTCATTTTTTGTCGTTTTGCGTCTCATTTTTGTAATATTTTGTCTTGTTTTTGTTATTTTTTGTCTTTGTCTGACTTGTCATTTGTCTCATGTTTTTGTTGTTTGTTTCTCATTTGTTGTTTTTGGTATGATTTTTCTCTCACTTGTGTATATCTTATTTTTTTTTTAGCATTTTCTGTTTTGCTTTATTTGTTTCGTGCATCGTATGTCATTTTGTGTTTTTGTCTCGCTTGTGTTAGTCTATTTTTTGTCATTTTATTTCTCACTTTTGTCATTTTGTCAAATTTTTGTCATTAATTTCTTTGTCACTTTCTAACTTTTTTGTCTGTTTTGTTTTATGTGTTTTGTCTCATTTTTTGTCACTTTTTCATCACTTTTGTCTTTGTGTCTCATTTGTCATGTGTCTCATTTTTGTACTATTTTGTCTTGTTTGTAATTTTTTGACAAATTTTTGTCGTTTGTCCATTTTTTGTCGCTTCCTAACTTTTGTCAAATTTGTCTGTTTCATTTCGTTTGTCTCATTTTTTGTCGTTTTGCGTCTTATTTTTGTAATATTTTGTCATGTTTTTGTTATTTTTTGTCTGACTTGTTATTTGTCTCATGTTTTTGTTGTTTTGTTTCTTGTTTTTTGTCGTTTTTGTCTTGCTTGTGTTTATCTTACTTGTTTAGCATTTTCTGTTTTGCTTTCTTCATTATGAGCATCGTTTTTGTCATTTTGTGCTTTTTGTCTCGCTTGGGTTAGTCTATTTTTTGTCCTTTTATTTCTCGCTTTTGTCATTTTGTCAGATTTTTGTCATTTATTAATTTTTGCCACTTTCTAACTTTTTTGTGAAATTTGTTGTCTCCGTTTTGTTTTTGTTTCGTGTCATTCGTCTCATTTTTTTCTCACTGTTTCTCACTTTTGTCATTTTGTGTCTCATTTTTGTAATATTTTGTCTTGTTTTTGTTGTTTTGTCTTTTTGTCTGACTTGTGGTTTTGTGTTTCCTTTTTCCACAACGTGTTTTATTTCACATCCTCACCATTAAACACTGAAATAAAAGTAACTAATGAAACCCACACATTAAAACAGGTTTATAGTCACATTAAACAATTCAGAAGAAGCTTAAAACCATGATTGAAGCAACAAGGACGTCATTCCAGACCTGGAGGACATTTTGATTGATTGATATGTTGACTTATAAGAAACATCAATGAAAAAAATTAAACCAAAACCTCAACAGATAGGTTCAATAGCCATTGGACTCTTCCTTCCAGCCGCCTGGACTAAATTTTCATGATACCCTGATACCTGAAGGTCCATGTTTGGTCCATGTTTTTAGGATTGGGAACCACCACCTGGTCTGAAGCTCCACAGCTACAGAACCAGATGAAGAGACGTGTCAACCAAGACAGTCCAACATCGTCCAGAACCTTCAGGATCTCAGAGTCTCATCCACATGTGGTGTTGTGGCACTGAGGAGCTTCTGAACCACCTCGTCTTCTACTACAGATATGGATGAAGACTCTGTCCAGTCTTCTTCCTCCTCAGCAGAAGATGTGTTAACAGGTTCAGGAGTTCCTCCAAGTGTTCTTTAAACCATCCGACAGTGTCCCCAGGTTCCAGAACCTTTGTTGTTGTGGAGGTGAGTCCAACTACATCTAGTCGGTACCGCTCCACCTCCTGAACCAGATCAGGTTCACCAACCAGATGTTCATTATGAGCTCCGTTATTTAATTAAGTTAATTCAGAGACCTTGTCTGTGTAGATTCTCAGTCATCCAGTTCACGGTAATCCTAGGAGCTTCAGAAGAAAACATCTGGACTTCTCTTGTAGGTTCTTAAACATTTTGCCTTCATCCAAAGTTCTTCTTCAGTTCTAACTGACTGATGAAGAGTTCCAGAGTTTATAGTCCCTCCAGCTCACATGGCTGATGGTCCATGAACCACCAGGACTCACCTGCCTTCAGGTGTGGATGCTGTGAAACCAGGAGGTCCAACAACGACAGCAATCATGGTGGTGGAGCTGTAATTTACTCAACAAAGGATGTGAATCTGTGAAGTCAGGAGTGACTCAAGATGTAAACGATGGAGAAACTTTCTGGGAGAGACCAGATCACTACATTATAGGAGCCCAGCCTCTGGTCCATGTTTTTAGGAATGGGAACCACCATCTGGTCTGAAGCTCCACAGGTACAGAAACAGATGAAGAGACGTGTCAGCTAAGACAGTCCAACGTTGTCCAGAACCTTCAGGATCTCAGTTACAATCTCATCCACATCTGATGTTTTTCCACCGAGGAGTTCCTTAACCACCTCATCTTCTACTACAGATATGGATAGCGATTCCCTCCAGTCTTCTTCCTCCCCAGCAGAAGACATGTTAACAGGTTCAGGAGTTCCTCCAAGTGTTCTTTAAACCACCCGACAGTGTCCTCAGGTTCCAGAACCTTTGTTGTTGTGGAGGTGAGTCCAACTACATCTAGTCGGTACCGCTCCACCTCCCGAACCAGCTCAGGTTCCAACAAGACAAGTGGTGTTATAGAGCTCCTACTCTGTTTAGAGATGATGTTCCAGTTGGACATATGTCTTCCTTCAGTCCTCTCTCAAACCATCCATTGTATTTGTCCTAAATCTGGACATTTCTGTCCTTAAAGGAAATTCAAAAAGTTAGATTTTACTGCAGTTAAATCTGGTTTCACTCATGGTTAGTTGGATTAATTTCATTAAATCTTTGAAAGGGCTTTCTGATGGACCAACTTCATTTACTTGAGTTGAACGAACTTCATTTCCAAGTTTAATTTTTAATACTAAAAAAGGGTTGATCCAGACAGATTAAACTAAGTCACATCCAACATTTGGGAATAAATTAAATCAACCTTAATAAATTATGTTCATTTGATTTATGCTCAACACCAGTACATTAAGTTAGACCAACGGAATTGAATAATACTGAAATAAAGCTTCATTGCAGACTTATTTTTGAGTGCACTCTTTGTTGTATGGCCGCTGGGCTCCATAATCCAGTTTTCTGGCTTCATTCATATGAAACAGAAGCAGTGTTTTGTTTTTTTTGTTTTTTTACAACCAGCGCTGTTCAAACTTCCTTTTACTGTAGTTTTTGGTCACTTATTAACAGCTAGCATAATTCCATTCATCTAAATATCAGCTGCTCTACAGGGTTCCCAGGATTAGTTGTCATCTTAAAGCCTTCTTTTGTTGTTCCATTTTCTCCTGGAATAACAGAATGAAAACACTGATTCATGATTTTATTTTGTGCGTCTTTTTCGTGCTGTGGTTCTACTGCGGTTTAACTTTGCCTCATGTCTGTCATGTTAAAATTTTTCAATGTTCTTTAACCCTCCTGTTGTCTTCATTTACAGGCACCAAATAAATGTTTTCTTGTCTGAAAAAAAAATTTAAACAATTCAGCAATTCCCCAAATTTCTGAAAATTTGCAAAACCTTCAGGAAGAAAATTCCAATAATTCCTTAAAAGTTTCTGTTAAAAGTTTTATTTTTAAAAAATCCTCCAAATTTGGCAAGAATATTTTTGTAAATATTTTCAAAAAATGAGTAAAAATCTTCCAACAAATCCCAAAAATATCTAAAGTGATCGCATATATATCAGTAAAACTTCTAATATTTTCTTTAAGAACATTCACCAACAAAAATCAACCGAAATCCAGTGAAATTTGCTGGATTTTGGTGGATTTTTTTGGTGAATGTTCTGAAGAAACATTTTTTTAATGTTTCTTTTTTCCCCCACCAAAAAATGTTCAAAAAATTTCCCAAAAATGTTGAAAATGTGGACATCAGAAGTTTCACTGTGAAAATGCATTTTTTTCCCCACATTTTCAAACTTTTTTTGGTCTTGTTTTTGTCATTTGTCGATTTGTGTTGCTTTTATTTGATTTTGTGTCGTTTCTCATTTTTGTCATTTTGTGCCTTGTTTTTGTAATGTTTTGTCTTGTTTTTGTCTTTTTTGTTGTTTTGATATCAGTAAAACATCTAATATTTTCTTTAAGAGCATTCACCAAAAAAACAACCAAAATCCAGAGAATTTTGCTGGATTTTGGTTGATTTTTTGTTAATGGTCTTAAGAAACATTTTTTTCCACCAAAAAATGTTCAAAAATTTCCCAAAAATGTTGAAAATGGGTTCATCAGAAGTTTCACTGAAAATATTTTTTTTCCACATTTTCAAACTTTAAAATTGCAAAACCTTCAGGAAGAAAATTCCAATAATTCCTTAAAGAAATTCCCTTAAAAGTTTAATTTAAAAAAATCCTCCCAATTTGGCAAGAAAATTCTTCAACATATTTTCAAAAAAATGTATAAAAATTTTCCCCTAAAAATTCCTAAAAATACCTAAAGTGATGTTTTTTCCTCACATTTTCAAACTTTAAATTAGCAAAAAACACCTTCGTCTCCTGGTTGATTAAATAAACTGACTAAGTGTTCATTGGTGATCCCACCAACACGGAGTGAGCAGTATTTTTATGATTCATCCTCCATGTGCAGGAAATCCCTCCATGACCCTCTGAGCAGATGTTTCCTCCCTCTGTTGTTGTTCTGAGGTTCTTTCCTCAGTCAACGTCGGCCACAGATAGCTTTATTAACAGTGTTTTTAAAAAAGGAACACAGGTGGATCTAAGAATATACACTTCTGTTACACAACTCCAGTACAGGATGTCACCATCCTGGTGTCCTAAAATTTATGGAGAACTTTTACTGTTTTACGCTGCAGGAAGTTATATTTCAGAAACAGAAGGTTGGTCACCGGCCAGCAGACAAACTGGAAATCAGAGTTTGGCTCCAGAAATGTTTCAGAAAGGTCCAGATGAGGCTAATGAAAAGCTCTGGGTGACACAAAAACCAGAACTGAATTTCAGGAATTTTATTATGCCTTTGAAGTATAAAGGCTGGTGGAAAACTACACTAAAAGGTAGATTAAAGTACAGTTTTAAAGAAATCTTGCTCATTTTTCTGTTTCGGTGGCAGCAGTTTACTGGACCCCATCAACTTGAAGTTAAACTTTGTCCCTTTAAACTGAAAATGAACTCTAATTTCAGCAAAAATTATGTATCTAATGTCCACATTTCTTAAAAAGTTTCCTGCTGTGATTCAGATGCCGTTTTCTTCCAGTTTGATTACAGAGTTAAAGAACAGCACCTCAAATGCTACCAAGAAACTCTGAGAAAAGCTGGTTGAAGAACATCAGTCAGGACGATACAAGAACATTTCCAAGTTCCTGAATGAGACGAGTAAAGGAGGCCACCAAGACTCCTATGACTCCTTGTCACCGGTCAGAGCTTTCTGGGAGACAAAGAGAAAGACCATGACATGAAGCACGATGGTGGCATCATCATGACATGAAGCACGGTGGTGGCATCATCATGACGTGAAACACGGTGGTGGCGGCATCATGACGTGAAGCACGGTGGTGGCATCATCATGACATGAAGCACGGTGGTGGCATCATCATGACGTGAAGCATGGTGGTGGCAGCATCATGACGTGAAGCACGGTGGTGGCAGCATCATGACGTGAAGCACGGTGGTGGCAGCATCATGACATGAAGCACGGTGGTGGCAGCATCATGACGTGAAGCACGGTAGTGGCGGCATCATTACGTGAAGCACGGTGGTGGCAGCATCATGACGTGAAACACGCTGGTGGCGGCATCATGACATGAAGCACGGTGGTGGCAGCATCATGATGTGAAGCACGGTGGTGGCAGCATCATGACGTGAAGCACGGTGGTGGCAGCATCATGGTGTTCCTCAGCAGCAGGTCCTGGAAGGCTTGTAAAGGTAGAGGGTAAATGAAATCCTGGAGGACAACCTGATGCCGTCTGAAGAGAGCGGAGACGTGGAGAAGATCAGTTTTCCATCCGGACGATGAGTCGAAGCAAACAGACAAAGATCCTCAGAGATGGTTTGAAGACAAAAAGGTGGAAGTTCTGGAGAAGTCAGAGCCCAGACCTCCATCCAACTGAGAACTAGAAAAGTTCTGTTGATCAGGATCTCTGAGGAACCTGACAGAGTTTAACAGTTTATAGAGAAGGAGGAGGAGAAACTTCAGATGTTCAGACTGATGAAGACCAACAGGACCAATGGTGGATCTGAAGGTTCTTCTGATGGAATCACTGATTTTATGCTGTATATTTTTATTAATGTTTACATTTTGACATTAAAGCCTCTTTGGTAAATTCCAGTAAAAACCTAAACTCTATTGAACAGAACTGCAGCAGCAGGAAGCAGCTGACTGAGGTTCTTTGTCTGTTAAACCTCATCGTCTCCTCTGACTCTCTAAATGTCCTCAGAGCTCTGATCGGTCAGAAGACAAAGACGTCATCACAGCGGTCAGCTTCAGGTCAGAAACTACGTCTGCCGAGTTAATGTCAGGATGCCCCAGTTAGCAGCGGTTCAGCGTTATTGAATTCAGACCAGTTTACCTCGGGTCAAACACAAGGAAACAAACCTCAGAAGAGAGAAATAATCCCATCGCTGCCTCTCTAGTCTGTTGGACTCCTGCAGTCACAAATGTGCAGATAAATAAGAAAATAATCACATATTGATGCATTTCTGTCCTCAGCCTTCATTCTTTAGCAGATGTAGGTCAACACTTCATCTGCAGAAATCGGATTTATAGACAACATTTTACACGTTTGGTTGTCCTCGAAAAGAGAAAGTAGGAAGCTAGAGTTGATAAAACTTGCATTGATGAGGACAGTTGAGCCACAACAATAAAACCACCTGCCTCATATTTTAAAGTTCCCCTCATAGCCACCAAACCAGGAGGCTTCGGACTTGTTCTGATCCAGGATCAGATTCCTAGAGAAAGCTTTAAGCTCTGTGTTGTTGTGGCTGATTGGTGGAAATTAGTGCTGTCATGTTCATGGAAAAGTTTGCGGTCATCCAGACAATTCCATGTTTTCCATGAAAACTCCCACTTTTATTCATGTGCTAACATAACTGCACAAGGGTTTTCTAATCATCAATTAGCCTTTCATCACCATTAGCTAACACAATGTAGCATTAGAACACAGGAGTGATGGTTGCTGGAAATGTTCCTCTGTACCCCTATGGAGATATTCCATTAAAAATCAGCTAGAATAGTCATTTACCACATTAACAATGTCTACACCGGATTTATGATTCATTTAATGTTATCTTCATTGAAAAAAAAATTTTCTTCCAACAATAAGGACATTTCTAAGTGACCCCAAACTTTTGAATGGTAGTGTATGTCCAAGACGATAGAAACTTGTCTAAAACAACTGAAAAGTTGTGCAAAGGAATTTAAAACCCCTCTTGGTCTCCTCAAAAATGGTCTAAAATGGTCTGAAATTCAAAAATAAAGACCCCAAATGTTTAAATGATGGTTTATGAGATTTGTGCTTATTTCATGTCCCAAAATGCTGAAATGTAGAGAAATGTGAAATGAGAACATAAATGATTTTAACCCAGGAGGTGGACTCTGTGTAGCTGGAGTGTAGCAGAGAAAACTAAACTACACAAGGAAACTGGAAGAATCTAGATTTAAAGCATGAAATCAAACAGAAAAGGTTAGAAAGCTTCACTCCAAACAGAACAAAGAGCGTCTGAACAAGAGCAGCTGAGAAAGTTCTGCTTTTCTACTGAGGAGGCTGATTAGTGGATGAAGAACAGCTGGATGATTACTGGACGGAGATCAGGTGAGTCACACGAGACAAAGAGGATGGAAATACATGGAAATACACGGAAATACACGGAAATACACGGAAATACATGGAAATACACGTAAATACATGGAAATACACGGAATTACAGTGAAATACACGGAAATACATGGAAATACACAGAAATACACGGAAATACATGGAAATACACAGAAATACACGGAAATACATGGAAATACACGGAAATACATGGAAATACACAGAAATACACGGAAATGCACAGAAATACAGCAAAAATACTGTAGCTGTGAGTCTCTGTCTTTAGATTTTAATGACATTTTGATTTTGACTGAAACCTCCAACACAGATCAGTCCTCCTAATACTGATGCTTAAAGTTGGTTATAGAGAAAATGAACAAAATCCAGATCCAGTGTTCATACTGTGACACCAGGATGGATGTAAAACTGATCTGGTGTCAGTTTTTTCACCAGAACTCAGATGTGTTTTTCAGCCCTGGAAATGTCGTGTCTATCTGCTGTATTTGTGAAATTGTCCATAATTTCTCCAGATTTGTCCAAAATGAAAAAAAACTCCTCAAAACTGACTCACATCTTGTCTTAAGAATTTCAAAATTTGTCCGAACTGCAATGAAAGTTCTCTAATTTGTCTCAAAATACCCCCAAACACGTCTGAAATGATTGAAAACATGTCTAAAATTACTGAGATGTTTCTAAAACAACTCGAAACTTGTCCTAAACTATTCAGAATTTGTCCAAAATTACCCAAAATGTCTCTAAAATGCTAGAAAATGGCAGAAAATGCCTCAAAACCTGACCAAAATTATTCAAAACTTGCCAAAAATATTCAAACTTCCCCAAAATAACTGAAAATTTGTCGTAAGCCATATAAAATTGTGTGCAAACAGACACAAAAAGCTTCCAAAAAGACCAAAAAGTTTTTATCAGAACTCAGATGTGTTTTTCCTCCTAAAATGCATGGTGGTGGCAGCATCATGATGTGAAGCATGGTGGCGGCAGCATCATGACGTGAAGCACGGTGGTGGCAGCATCATGATGTGAAGCACGGTGGCGGCAGCATCATGACGTGAAGCACAGTGGTGCAATAATGTGGCTAACTTTAGCTCTGATTATAATAGTAGCAGTAATGTGGCTATCATTAGCTTGCTTCAGTGGTAGTAGTTGTAGTAATAATGTGACTAATGATAGCTTTGGTGTTTTCAGGTTATCATCTGTTAGCTTCTCTCCTGCCCTCTATGCTCATTAAACTCCATTTTAATGCAGCTGAACTATGATAAAGCTGTTCTCATTTCCAGATGTTTCTGTTGTCAGACAGCAGAACAAGGCTGAAACAGAGAAACTCATCCAGACCACATGCTAACATGCTAACCAGCAGTAGCTTCATTTAAACACTGATTTTATAACTTCGTCTGACAACAAACACAGCAGTTAAAAACATTCACAGAGATTTACTGGAAAATGATCCTCAGAGAGAAAGTTAGAAGTCAATCACAAACACAGAGAGAGTCTTCTTCCTGAAGGGGGCGGGTCCAGCAGCAGCTCATTTAAAGCTACAGACACTGAAACAGTTTAGAACAGAATTAAAACCAGATTATAGAGTCATGGAGGAAACTTTGTGGTCTTTTGAACCAAAATATTTAAAGACTCATTCTGGGGACATAAAAGATTTATTGATTTGCTGAAAATGGACCGTAAACGAAACATTTCAAGCATGTGGTTTATTTGGCAGCTTTCTTTACTATTTTTAAACTCCAGATTCTAATGAAAGTTAACAATCTTCTGTTGTGTATTTGCATCTCATGTTTGGATCGGTGGTTTCATGTCTTCACCTCTCGGTTCTGCAGCTGTTTGGGTTCACAGAACAGCTGCTTCTGGTTCTGAATGGATTCTGTTTGGTTGATTTTATTGTCGTCACTTCACGGTTTGTGTTGTTCTGCAGAGATGAGCTCAGATGTCTGGATGCCAAACATAAGTTCTGCACAGATGACTGAACCCTCATAAAGTATTTCTGAACTGGACAATCTCCTGCAGCGGGTTGCGGCGTCACTTTGATTCCAGGCAGCGATCATTTCTGGTGAGGCTGTAAAGGTCAGAGTCGTATATCTGAAACCCAGCTGGGCTGCAGATAAACTCAGGTTGTCCTTAATAATGTCCTCCAAGTCCACAGCAGAAACCCTCCTTCAGTTTGTTAGTCAGTTAACAGAGAACTGATCTAATTAAAGAAACCACTGATAGATTCTTTGCTTTTCGAACGTTTGGTAAAATATCAATTTGCTGTTTTAGTTTTTCATCAGGAGGAGGAATCGTCCTGCCCTAGCTGCTTGTTTCAGGCAGCTTTCTGACTCTATGTCTGCTTCCTGTCTGTTAAAATCCCGTAAATGGTAGTAGTTGCAATGTGGCTAACGTTAGCTTTAATGGTAGTAGTAGTAATGTGGCTAATGTTGGCTTTGATGGTGGTAGTAGTAATGTGGCTAATGTTAGCTCTGATGGCAGTGGTAGTATAAAATGTTCATCAAAAACAAGCATTTTTGTTAATTTTTTACTAGTAGTTTGTTCTTTTCTTGTATGTAGCTGTAAATTCACACTATTTTACAGTATTTAAATGCTTTACAGATGTTAGTTTTACAGATTTTTACTCTTATTTCCACTAGTCCCCTATCTTTTACATATGTTCCTGGCCATGTTTTCACAGTTTTTCAGGATTTTGTTCTTGCAGGTTTAATACTCGGGGGGAACAAACTGTATTGAAGCTCGTCTCTGGATCGATGCTGGGACTCTCTGAGCGGTCTAATCAGCTCCTGCAGGATTTCAGGGAAGAACGAGGTCACCTTGCACATAAAAGCAGGAAAAAGAGCTCCAGTGAAGAGTTCCGGCTCCATCCATCCTCCCAGAGTTTGGCCTTTGGCAGATTTAGACCTCGCTGCTGTTCAAGGACCTGCTGGTTATGAAACAGGTTGAGGCTCGCTAATGTTGGGTATAAATAGAGGAGCCGCTGTTATGGATTCATCATTTTATTCAGCGCTAATGAACAGGAGGCCACGCAGCGCTTCTCCTTCAGCTAATTACAGCCGACAGATGTTTCCCCACAATAACAGCGGGCGTCCTTCACGTTTTCACGTGACGGTTTTCACACGCTTCGCTCTGATGAAACATCTCCAGGTGGTTTCCTCCTGAGCATATCCTCACTGGAGTTCTGGGTCATTCCAGAACTGGAGGACATTTAACGTCCAATAATCCACAAAGAAAATATTAAAACATGCAGTCGTTGTTAGAATAACCTGTTGGTGACGTTTCTGCCATTCTCATTTTTATCATTTTGTGTCTAATTTTTGTTGTTTTCTGTCGCATTTCTGTCATTTTCTGTCTTGTTTTTGTCGTTTTGTGTCTATTCATTGTCGTTTTGTGTCTTGTTTTTGTCATTTTGTGCCTTGTTTTTGTCGTTTGTTTTGTCATCATCAAACAGTTGTCCTCCAGTCCTGGTTTGGATCTCAGCTGAATGAAGCTGTGGAATGGTAAATGTGTGTGTTGTGAGATCATCAGCTGACATTCCAGCAGGGAGGGAAGTGTAGCGGCAGACCTTTAGAGGCGGCACGTTGCACCGGCGCTGATTCCATGCAGCTGATGGCCTTTTCACGTGGCGGGTCGTCTGCTGATGGAGGTCCTGGTGGAGGAAACAAGCTGGAGGCAGATTAGAGCCGCAGCATCAGCACCGATCTTTAAACCAGCAGCACTGACCAGTTCACTGTCTGGAAAACACACAACCAAAACCCAGAAAATCTGCCAGGAAGGGAACCATGAAAATTAATAAATGGTGCAATACTGTAATGTTTAAAAAACATAAAAAAACCAAATATATCTTTTAAAAAAAAAATACATTTTAACTGATTTAAATAGAGCAAAGATTTGTGGTATTTTACCATCAAATGTAAAAAAAAAAACCTAATTACCATCTAGAGGTTAAAACAGGTGAAATATTTTTCAATCCTGAATATACGTATTTTTTCTTTTAAAATAACAACATATCTGCAGAGAAAAAAGAAATTTTGACTTAAAGAAAAAAAGGTTTTTAAATGTGCTATCGTCACAAAAAAATGTCACAAAGACATCATACTTTAATATGTCGACAAAAATGTCAAAAACATTAGCTTTGATGATAGTAACAGTAGTAATGTGGCTAACGTTAGCTTTGATGGTAGTAGTGGTAGTAATGTGGCAAACGTTAGCTTTGATGGTAGTAGTGGTAGTAATGTGGCTAACATTAGCTTTGATGGTAGTAGTAGTAACGTGGCTAACATTAGCTTTGATGGTAATAGTAGTAATGTGGCTAACATTAGCTTTGATGGTAGTAGTAGTAATGTGGTTAATGTTAGCTGCTGAAGTTTCCTCAGAGATAAACAACTTTGATGGTAGTAATACTAATGTGGCTAACATTAGCTTTGATGGTAGTAGTAGTAATGTGGCTAATGTAAACTTTGATGGTAGTAATAGTAATGTGGCTAACATTAGCTTTAATGGTAGTAGTAATGTGGCTAATGTTAGCTTTGATGATAGTAGTAGTAATGTGGCTAAGGCTAGCTTTGATGGGGTAGTCGTAATGTGGCTAATGTTAGCTTTGATGGTAGTAGTAGTAATGTGGCTAATGTTAGCTTTGATGATAGTAGTAGTAATGTGGCTAATGTTAGCTTTAATGATAGTAGTCATCATGTGGCTAATGTTAGCTTTGATGGTGGTAGTAGTAATGTGGCTAACATAAGCTTTGATGGTATTAGTCGTAATGTGGCTAACATTAGCATTGATGGTAATAGTAGTAATGTGGCTAACATTAGCTTTGATGGTAGTAGTAGTAATGTGGTTAATATTAGCTGCTGAAGTTTCCTCAGACATAAAGAACTTTGATGGTAGTAATACTAATGTGGCTAACATTAGCTTTGATGGTAGTAGTAGTAATGTGGCTAATGTTAGCTGCTGAAGTTTCCTCAGAGATAAAAAACTTTGATGGTAGTAGTAATGTCGCTAATGTTAGCTTTGATGGTAGTAGTTGTAATGTGGCTAACGTTAGCTTTGATGGTAGTAGTAGTAATGTGGCTAACATTAGCTTTGATGATAGTAGTAGTGATGTGGCTAACGTTAGCTTTAATGGTAGTAGTAGTAATGTGGCTAATGTTAGCTTTGATGGTAGCAGTAGTAATGTGGTTAACATTAGCTCCTAAACTTTCCTCACAGATAATGAGATGAAGGAGAACTTCTCCCTTCAGGGTTTTAGCTTCTATCAGTGGAAACCAGGCGGATACATGAACCTTATTAAGGTGAAAATAAGCAGGGAGGATTTCTAGGAGAACCAGATAGAGGACATCCGGTGAGGAGCTCAGATGAAGCTCAGCTAAAAGTCCGTCTGACCTTGTTCCATAAGAAGCTGAGAAACTCTGGAGTTTTCAAGTTGGTAGAAGTGAAATAACTGAGAGGAAACCATTAGTATTCCCGGGACTCAGTTCACACTTTTTATATGAGTTCATCTTCTATTTAATGAAGAGATTAAATCTGGTCAAATATCCCAGAAACACATTTAAAGTTTTCAGGTTAAATGTTGAATTTAAAGCACAATTATTAAACCAAGAAGAAAAACGATTTTCTTCATGCATCCGTCTGATAAACCGAGTCCAAAAATCACCAGGAAACATAAAAAATAAACCAAAAAAAAAGCAAAAAAAAATCCCCATTCAGTCCAATTACTGCCTGAAGAACATCTGAGAAACATCTTTTATGAAAAATATGACTGTGAATCTGGACAGAAACTCTCCACAGTTATGTCCGTTTGTTTACATCTTGGAAATGTTCGCGATGTTCAGAGAGAACATTTTTCAATCCTTAAAATTGTTTTTTTTTTTTTTAAATGAGAATAATTTGTAATAATAATACCTGTAAAATAATTTTTTAATAATTTAAATAGAATAACAATTTGTATCATTTTACGGTCAAATGTTTAAAAAAATACCCTAAAGAGATAAAAGAGATAAAAATGATTTTTATTTTATAATAACAAATATCTCTGAAACAATATAATATTCATCGGTTTAATTGATTTTAATACAGTTAAAAAGAACAAGTTTATTATATATTGAAATATTGTAATCTAGTTATTTTTGATGTGGACACTACAGTTTTAGTCAGTTTTTTATATATATTTTAAGTATTTTGATAATATGTTTTGTGATTTTGCTTGTTATTATTTGTAATTTGACACAACAGGAAACATATGTAAAATAACAATTAAACAATTACTTAACATTTTTTAATCCTTAATAGACATATTTTTTCTTAAATAGTAGTCATAGATAATATCATATTATTTGGAAAATAAGAATATTTTTGTGTTATTTTACAGTCAAATGTAAAAAGCAAAGAATAACTAATAACCATGTCTAGATTAAAACATAAAAATATTTTAAAATGACAAATATCTGTAAATAATAATATATTTTTCATTGATTTAAATACAGTAATATATATGAATATATATATATATATATACATCTATATGTATATGTATGTGTTTGTGTGTGTATATATATACACACATTTATATATATATATATATATATATATATAAAACTATAATGTTAAAAAACTGTAGAACAGGTGAAAATAATGACAATTATTTTAAAATAATCCCAATTTAGTCAGTTAAAATACAGTAAAAATGTGATATTTTAAAGTCTAATGTTAAAGAAATTAAAAATACAATTATTTTAAAAGATTTAGAATGTGAGACCATAAAACTAAACTGTTTTACTGAATTTAAATCCACTATAAACCTAATTATTTTTAACAGATATTTGCTGTTATCTTCAGTGTTTGAATGTTAGAATATTTCCCTGTTTTTAAATATATTTTTCTGACTTTTTTTATTTTTTTGGATATTTTGTTTTAAAATGTGTGTGGCAGTAAATAAATAAACAGAGGTTTACGTCCCATAATAACTCTGCAGCCTTTATTGTGTAACTGGTTTGTTGATCTGATTTTACATTCTGTTGTGAAACTGTTGGATTTAATCTGCTGATTCTGAAACTTTCCAGGAGTTTTCCTGGTTGTGAAGACCATAAATAAAACCCCCAACAGTTTTTACTTTTTACCGTCAGAGTGAGAAAAGAGCAGCTGGAGTGGAAACAGAACAATGATAAAAGTTCCAGGAACCAGATCAGAACTCCGTCTAGCAGCTGTAAACACTCTGTGGCGACGTAGCACTCACACTGGGAACACTGGGAACTCTGGGAACTCTGGGAATGCTGTGTGCTGCTTCATACATTCCTGTTCAACAGAAACAAACACAGAAACTGTCAAAGAAGAATTCAGTTAAATCCAGTCTGGAGCTGTTCGGACTGCAGACGGATTCACACTGAGCTGCTCTAAAGATAGATTTACAGTTCCTGACCTCATTTATATCACATTTATATCACATTTCTGTCACATTTATATCATTTATATCACATTTATATCACATTTCTGTCACATTTCTGTCACATTTATATCACATTTATGTCACATTTATATCATTTCTATCACATTTCTATCACATTTCTGTCACATTTCTGTCACATTTATATCACATTTATGTCACATTTATATCATTTCTATCACATTTATATCACATGTATATCACATATCATTTATATCACATATCATTTATATCACATTTATATCATTTACATCGTATTTATTTCACATTTATATAATTTATATCAATTAAATCACATCTATATCATTTATATCACATTTATATCATTTATATCACATTTATGTCATTTATATCACATTTATGTCATTGATATCACATTTATAAATTATATCACATTTCTATAATTTACATCATGTTCATATCATTTAAATTCACATATCATTTATATCACATTTATATCACATTAAAATCACATTCATGTCATTTATAGCATTTATATCACATTTATATCACATTTATATCATATTTATATCATTTATATCATATTTATATTACGTTTATATCACATATCATTTATATCACATTTATATCAATTTTTTATCACATTTATATCACATTTATATCATTTATATCACATTTATATCACATGTATATCATTTATATCACATTTATATCACATTTTTATCACATTTATATCACATTTATATCACTTATATCGCCTTTATATCACATTCATGTCATTTATAACACATTTATATCACATTTATATAATTTATATCAAATTTATATATCACAATTATATCATTTATATCACATTTATATTATATTTATAACATTTATATAATTTCTATCACATTTCTATCACATTTCTATCATATTTCTATCATTTATATCACATCTGTACAAGGTTCGGTCAGATGTTTAAAACTGAGGATGATATAAACAATAAAAACTGTTTTTTGTAAACGTATCTGCACATTTTTATGTTATTTACACAACCAAACACGTTCTGTCTCTGTTGAATATTCTGCAGGAATCAGGCTGCAGAACTTTCACATTAAAAGCCTAAAAGCCTGTCCTAATGATTTCTGAGTGACTCTGGATCTTCTCATAACTCCGTCAGGCTGAATCCAACACAGATGTGGTTCAGCTGCTTTAATTTCTCAGAGCTGTAATTTTTCACGGAGACACTTTCACTTTTTCATGAATCCAGATGTTCACAGTTTGATGGAAATCAGACGTCCTGTTTGTTCTCCTCCGACCCCCTTAAGGCTGCAGCTGTTTGCATTAAACTGAAATGTTAGTTTTAATTTTAAACGTCCAGCTGTTTCATTGTCACATGGTCCTGATTAATTCAAGCATCAGAAATCAGCTTTTATAAAGTTGAACATGAAATATTTCCTATCAGTCATTAGGAAACCAACCCAGAACCAGAGTTATGATGATGAATTAAAGGAAATTGACCTCAGCAGTGAACGTTCTCCTCCAGAATGTGTGAACCAGGTCTGTTGATGGACTCACAGCTGCCACTAATGGATATTCTTCTACTGATAAAAACACAATTCATTTTCCTCCAACAACAAAATGGCCATTTAACTTGACTTTATTTTATTCTGAAAAACTGTATGTGATTGTGTAAAGCACCACAGAACAAAGTGGAAACAAACATTTAAAACTGTAGAGTTTAACTGTCAACTTGGTCAAAATAAAGATGAAAAACCGATTCTTATTTAATCGTCGTGTCGTCCTGCGGGTCAAAATTGACCCGTTTTAAAGTTCGAAAATGTGGGGAAAAAAAATATTTTCACAGTGAAACTTCTGATGTCCACATTTTCAACATTTTTGGGAAATCTTTGAACATTTTTTGGTGGAATAAAAAGAAATGTTAAAAGTGTTTCTTAAGAACATTCACAAAAAATCAACCAAAATCCAGTGAATTTTGCTGGATTTTGGTTGATTTTTTGTGAATGTTCTTTAAAAAATATTAGAAGTTTTACAGATATATATGGAATCATTTTAGATATTTTTAAGATTTTTTGGAAAATTTTTACTCATTTTTTGGAAATATTTAAAGAATTTTCTTGCCAAATTTGGGGGAATTTTTTTTTTAAATAAAACTTTTAAGGGAAACTTCTAAGGAATTATTGGAATTTTCTTACTGAAGGTTTTGCAAATTTTCAGAAATTTGGGGAATTTTTTTGCTGAATTTTTACATTTTTTCAGACAAGGAAACAATATTTTTTGGTGCCTGTAAATGAGGACAACAGGAGGGTTAACTGCCACTTTAAATGAAGCACCGAACTGAATGTAAGAAAGTATTATTATTTCTATTAATACCTTTAACCAAGTGAAAAATATCTTGTTTATCTCCTTGTTGTGCTTTTTCCTTTGGATGAAGGAAACACATTTCGAGGCCCTAAAATTACTCAAATGCCTGAAAATCTGCAAACACAGGACCGGTGAACAATTTGATAAGCAGCGTTGGTTGGGTCCTCGCATCCTTGCTGGTCAGCGAATTCAAGCATGTCCACCAGGTGGCGCTACGACCGACAGTGCATTTCGACCTATGGATTTGCTGAGGGTTGGACACTGATCACACATGTAAAGTTTGAGGCAGATTGGAGCTCGTACAGGCCAGTTAGACAGCACTTCCTGTTTCATGGCAAAATATCCAAAACAGCCGCATTACGAGGGCCGCCATTTCCACGCCCTCAGACTTTTGTGGAGCATTTTGATAACTTTTGATCACCCATGCCTGCTGTACATCGTGGCCTTTATAACTTTTGAAAATGTCCACAAATTGGTCCAAAATCGTACAAAATATTACAAATAATTCAAAATGGCTGACTTTCTGTTGTGTTTTGGATATTTCTACAAGAGGCTTTTTTGTGCGTCCTGATGTGTTACATATGCCTACTGAATTTCGTAGCTGTAGGTGACATGTAGTTTGAGGGCTGAATTTTCATAACATTGCAGGGGGCGCTATGGAGCCATTTACGTGTGTTTTTTAGTTGTTCTCTGACTTTGGTAGCAGCTCTAAATGCAGCTGAATTCAGCCATGGCCTTCGACTTGGACGACGTTATAAAACCAGTGTTTAAATGAAGCTAATGCCGGTTAGCACGTTAGCATGTTAGCACATTAGCATGTGGTCTGGATGAGTTTCTCTGTTTCATCCTCATTCTACTGTCTGACAACAGAAACATCTGGAAATGAGAGCAGCTTTATTTCAGTTCAACTGCATTAAAATGGAGTTTAATGAGCAAAAAGAGCAGGAGAGAAGCTAACAGATGCTAACATGAAAACAGGAATGCAATCATTAGTCACATTATTACTACAACTACTACCACTGAAGCAAGCTAACAATAGCCACATTACTGCTACTATTACCATCAAAGCTAAAGTTAGCCACATTACTGCTACTATTACCATCAAAGCTGCACCACCGTGCTTCACATCATTATGTCGCCGCCACCGTGCTTCACGTTATAATGCTGCCACCACCGTGCTTTGCGTCATGATGCTGCCACCACCGTGCTTCACGTTATAATGCTGCCACCACCGTGCTTCACGTTATAATGCTGCCACCACCGTGCTTTACGTCATGATGCCACCACCACCATGCTTCACATCATGATGCTGCCACCACCGTGCTTTGCGTCATGATGCTGCCACCACCGTGCTTCACGTTATAATGCTGCCACCACCGTGCTTCACATCATGATGCCGCCGCCACCGTCAGCTGGTATTAGAATGTAGTTTAATTCAATTCAATTTTATGAAGAAGTGCATTCTGGGTAAACTTTAAGGAGGGTTTTGTGTCTCTTTGTGGCCTTTGTGTTAATTTGTGTTCATTGTGTGTCTATTTGTATTAGTTTTGTGTCTCCTCTGACCAGTAGTACCACAGTGAATGAATAGCCTTGACAGTGTGATGATATGAGACTGGAGAAAACTTTAAAAAGGTCATTCTGGACAAACTTTAAGGGTGGTTTTGTGTTTCTTTTTGGTAGATTTGTGTGTTTTTGAGGGTAATTTAGTGTCTACTCTGACCAGGACTACCACAATATAAGTATAGTCCTGACAGTGAAGAACAGAGGTGGGAGTGTGATGATATGAGGCTGGAGAAATCTTTAAAAACTGCATTTTGGGTAAGCTTTAAAGCTCATATCAGCATGTTGGCAGATGGTTGGATCATCCAGGATCATCGACAGACAGAAATAATCAGTCAGAGCAGGTTGAACTATAGTTTCCATAGTATAGTTTCTTATTAGGCGTATTAAAGCACCTGTAAATAAACATGACGTCAGAAACACATTTTCGAGCCTCGTCTCCTTCTCAGATGAACAGAAGTCCGGTGTGCTGAAGGTCCGACTGCTTCTGAGGAATGTTGGTCTGAGGAGATCCATTACATCAACAAGGAGAGCACTGTGAGGATCCATCAACATCTGCACACACACACACACACACACACACACACACACACACACACACACACACACACACACACACACCCTGAAACACCATCTGAGTGAATCACCTCAGTGAGCTGCAGGATTAAAAGCAGAAGAAGTGAAAGGTCGATGCTTCAGCAGATTAAAGTTCTTAAAAGCTCTCGTTGTCCTCATTTACAGGCACCAAAAAATATTGTTTCCTTGTCTGAAAAAAATCCAAAAATTCTGCAAAAAAATTTCCCAAATTTCTGAAAATTTGCAAAACCTTCAGCAAGAAAAATTCCAATAATTCCTTAAAAGTTCCCCTAAAAAGTTTTATTTAAAAAAAAAAAAATTCCCCCAAATTTGGCAAGAAAATTCTTGTAAATATTTTCAAAAAATGAGTAAAAATCAAATAAAAAAACATGCAAAATAATCACAAAAAGATGCAAAATCACCCTAAAAAGAGCCAAAACTACCTTGAAAGGTTCAAATATGCCAGGGAAAATATCCAAAATCACCACAGAAAGCACCAAAATCACCTAAGGAAGTACCAAATGTACCTCAAAAAGAGCTAAAATTACCCCAAAAGATTGAAATATGCCAACAAAAATCACCAAAAGAGTACCAAAATAACCACAAAATCAATTAAATTGAGCCAAAAACTAAAATTTGGCATAAAAAACTTGCAAAATAACCACAAAAAACTACCAAAATTACCATGAAACAGGTGAAATTACAACAAAAGCTCAGATTTGGCACAAAAAGAAATGTAAAATTACCCCAAAAAGAGCCAAAATTACCCTGAAACATTCAAATATGCCATCAAAAACATGGAAAATCACCACAAAAATGGCAAAATTTAACACAAGAAGGACCAAAATGATCACAAAACAGGTGAAATTGCAACAAAAACTCAAATTTGGCACAACAAACATGCACCACAACCTCAAAAACACCCAAAATCACCACAAAAAGGACCAAAATTACCACGAAGTTCAGCACAAAAAAATCAACCCAATAAGACTAAAGTTCCCTCCAGAACCCCCTCAGAACATCTGGTTCTCTTTTCTTTTTGTCTCGCTTGTGTTTTTCATCCATTTTTTTGTCACTTTTAACACTTCTGTCAAATTTTTTGTTTTGTTTCGCGTCGTTTGTCTAATTTTTTGCTGCTTTGTGTCTTGTTGTTGTCATTTTGTGTCTCGTTTTTGTAATATTTTGTCCTGTTTTGCTGTTGGTCCCTGAACTAAAACAGCCCTGGTTTAAACATCAGAGCTTTAAATGTGCTGCTGCTCTGAGGAGGAATCTGTGGGTTAAACTCTCGCCTGATTTACAGAAACAAGATTAGAAGGTGTGCAGCTAAATTTAACTCCACACTTCAAATAAACCTGCAGAACAAATTGGAAAAACAAGAGGAGCGACAGGAAGTGGAGCAGCTTCAGCTCGTTTCCTCACATTCTGTCTGAGTGGTGAAGCTGCTGCAGCTTTTAGAGGCTCAGATACGAAGACGAGATCAAACCAGAGGCAGGAAATCTGGTTTTCTGTTCACTTTAAGAGAAAAACACAAAGAACAGGAGATAAATGACTGGAATTCATCACTTTTTAATCAGCATTTCTTTCACCTAAATGAAGCAATGCAACAATCTGTGGATTTGTTGGGTTTTTATGTATATTTAATTTTTTATCATTATATCACATAAAATATATCATTTATTCATTTTGTGTCACTTTGTAATTTTTTTTGTCAATTTTTTTGTCTCTTTTTTGTTTTGCTTCATGTCATTTGTCTCATTTTTTGTCATTTTGTTTCTTGTTTTTGTTGTTTTGTGTCTCATTTTTGTAATATTTTGTCTTGTTTTTGTCATTTTTTTGTCTTTTTTTGGTCTGATTTTTGTCGTTTGTCCCATGTTTTTGCCGTTTTGTGTTTCCTTATTGTCTCGCTTGTGGGGTTTTTTGTCTATTTTTTGTCGGTTTGTTTCTTTTTTTGGTCAATTTTTGTCTCATCTGTGTCATTTGTGTATTTTTTTGTCCCGTTTTTGTCCATTTTTTTCACTTTGTAATTTTTTTGTCTGATTTTTTGTCTTTTTTTTGTTTAATTTTGTGTCATTTGTCTCACTTTGTGTCTCGTTTTTGTAATATTTTGTCTTGTTTTTGTAGTTTTTTTGTCTTTTTTGTCTTTTGTTGTCTGACTTTTGTTGCTTGTCTCATATTTTTGTCGTTTTGTGTCTCATTTTTGTCTCGCTTGTGTTTTTTGTCTTATTTTTGTCATTTTGTGTTTTGCTTTATTCATTGTTTTGTGTATCATTTTGTTGTTTTGTGGGGGTTTTTTGTATTTTTTTTAGTTTTTTTCTTTTTTGTAATTTTTTGTCTCGTTTTTGTCCATTTTTTGTGGCTTTGTAGCTTTTTTGTGTAATTTTTAGTTTTGTTTCATGTCATTTTTGTAATATTTTGTCTTGTTTTTGTCTATCTTTTTGTCACTTTTTTTGCTGAGATAAATGACTGTAATTAATCACTTTTTAATAAGAAATTCTTTCAAGTGAATGAATAAATCCAAGAATCCTTGTGTTTGTAGGGTTTTTATGTATATTTTAGTTCTAAATCAGTCGGTTTAATCTCTATAATTAATAACACTGTTGGGTCTCAGCCTTAATGTGTGTTAGTCAGTGAGGTAAAGTTGTATTTGACATGTTTTTGTGGGGTTTAAATCACTAATTGAGGTTAATTTACACCATAAATGTTTCATTTGTGCCTCCAGTCTTGAGTGTTTTCATTCTGAAGCACTTTGGTTTTAAATGTGAGTCTGAACCAACACCAGACTCCAGAGGGATAAATTTAGAAAAGCTTTAACAGGAAGATAATCGATGCAGAAACACAACAACCAGCAGAGACACAAGTTGAATGAGGGTTAAAATAAAACTCTGTTAAATCCAAAGGAAATGTGCCAGAACTGATACATCAAATAAAAATATTAACGCTTGGACTGATCGTGTTCAGTAAAATCTGACATTAATACATTAACTGATAATTGTGATCCTCAGCAGGTTAAACGGTTAAAATAAAGATCAGCTTCTTGTTGTTTTTCCAGCAGCTGATCTGAAATCTGAGCCTGAAATAATAAAAGTCGGATTTAAATGAATATTTGATGCAGCGTTTAGTTCCTCCTGCTGAAGGTGTGAACAGATGGAACCTGATCTGACGTCTGTTTTAGAACTCAGTGAAATAGATCCTCAGCAGAAAATAAAAACTAAAAACAATCATCTGATCAGATTTCAGACTGCTCTGATGATCACAACATCAAATATTAAAATCTGCATGAGAATCTGATGGATTTCACTCATCTTTAAGGGAAAATAAATATATATTTACCAATAAAATTCACATATAGATCTGATAAAGTGTAAAGAATCAGGTGTTAAACACTTATTAATACAGTTATAATAATAAAGATACTTTACACGGAATTCTACACAATAGAATAGAATAGAATAGAATAGAATAGAATAGAATAGCATAGAATAGAATAGAAATACTTTATTCATCCCCAAGGGAAAAATCTGTAAATAAAATTGAAAATCTTGCATATTTCATAGATCTTAAATTGAGTGTTTTTTTCCACTACACATCTAAATTTATTGCTTATTTTTGTAATTTTATTGATATTTTTCTGTTTCAAAAATGCAGTAAAAATATGGAAACTAAACTGGAAAAAATCAGTTAAAAATTTAACTGATTAAATTTATCTTTCACATTTCTGTAAAAATACTGAAGTAAAATAATAATACTAAATTTTCATTTATTTTATAATAAGAATTATAATAATGATAACTATTATTACTCTTATTTGTATTATTATTATATTTATAAATATAATGCTATATTTGTATTTATTTTATAATAATAATAATAATAATAATAATAATAATAATAATAATAATAATAATAATAATAATAATAATAATAATAATAATAATAATAATTATTATTATTATTATTATTATTATTATTATTATTATTATTATTATTTGAGTAATTGCGGGTAATTTTTTTGTAATTTTGGACAATTTCTAGTCATGTTCACCAAATTTTAAGTCAGTTTGGACACCTGTCTGTTATTTTAGACATTTACTAAGTTATTTTTTACTATTCTTTACTCATTTTACACAGTTTTCAAAACATTTTGAACCAGTTTTCAGGATTTTGGACAATTTGTGAGTCATTTTTGACCTCATTTTTGGCTTGTTGGATGAGTTTCAAGTATTTTGGACCATTTTATGTCATTTATTTGTAATTTCTAGTCATTTTAGACACAATTTGAGACAGGTTTCTGTCATTTTAGTCATTCTGGACCAGTTTTTTGTCATTTTAGACCACTTTTTGTTACTTTGGATCAGCTTCAAGTCATTTCAGACCGTTTATGAGTCATTTTGAACAACACTGACTTATTATTATAGACAACTTTACGTTTTAGACACATTTTAAGTTATTCTGGAGAAATTTTGAGTCATTTTGGATTTTTTTTTTTTGTAATTTTGGACAATTTCCAGTAATTTTTTTTAACCAAATTTTGAGTCAGTTTGTCAGTCAGTTTTTAATTAATTCATTTATGGTTAATTATCATGAGTTTGATAATTCATTCTATTTACTCTGAACATCAGAAACAAACAGAATTAAATATGACGGTTCTACCAGCTGATAATGATGGAATTTAAAATGTAAATAAACAGAAAACACCTTTCTGTTAAATCAGTCAAATAATAAAGTCTGTTAATAAAGCACTTAGTTTCTGCTGTTTTTCTGGGTGATGAGCTGAATGTTTTCTCTCCTCAGTATTTATGTCCTCAGAGTCACGGTGACTTTGATCAGGAAGCAGCTGTGAAGCTTCAAGCCTCCATCAGGTTTAAATTTAGAAGAAGAACACCTGAATGGAGTCACTTCACCTCCACCTGATGCTGAAGGAGACAAACAGGATGGTCCTCATTATTTAACACCGTCAGAGAAAGTTCAGCTTTTATTTCACCTGCAGGTCACAAACACACGTCTGATATTAACACAAGAGGCGACTGATCAGAGTTCTACCTTCATCCTGGGAATATTTCCACAGTTCCAGGTCCTTGAAGTTCATAGAGGTGGGTCCAGATTTATCACTTTTAAAGGACTTTTTCCATCATGTCTCAGAACTTCATCAGTCCAGCAGAGACACATGACATTTAGGAGGAGAAACACATCTGAGTTCTGGGAAAACAACGACTAAAATAACTAAAAAAGCTGGAAAATCATAAAAAAAGGACAAAAATTGTCACGAAAGAGGTGAAATTGCAACAAAAACTCAAATTTGGCACAAATAAATTGCAAAATTACCCCAAAAAGAGCCAAAATCATCCTGAAGCATTCAAATATGCCAGCAAAAACATGGAAAATCACCACAAAATAGCCAAATTTGCCACAAAAAGGAGCAAAATTATCACAAAACAGGTGAAATTGCAACAAAAACTCAAATTTTGCACAAAAAACACAAAATAACCACAAAAAGACACAAAAGCACTCCAAAAAGAGCCACAACTACCCTGAAAGGTTGAAATATGCCAAGAAAACCACCCAAAATCACCACAAAACAGGTGAAATTATGACAAAAACTCATATTCTGCATAAAAAACTTGCAAAATTACCCCAAAAAGACCCAAAATTTGCCTGAAACGTTCAAATATGTCAGGAAAACACTCAAAATCACCACAGAAAGAATCAAAATCCCCACAAAACAGGTGAAATTGTGACAAAACTCAAATTCAGCACAAAAAAATCAACCAAAGTTCCCTCCAGAACCTCCTCAGAACATCTGGTTCTTCATCTCCAGTAACTTTATCACTGATCAGAGTTCTACCTTCAGACTGGGAATATTTCCAGAGTTCCAGGTCCTTGAAGTCCATAGAAGTGGGTCCAGATTTATCACTTTTTAATGGACTTTTTCCATCATTTCTGTTTATCTTATGGTCACGATTCGTTTTCTCTGGTTTCGACTCTTTTTGGACATTTTTTAAAATCTTTTCGTACACAGTTTTATATGGCTTAGGGCAAATTTTAAATAATTTCGGTCAAGTTTTGAGGCATTTTCTGTCATTTTAGACACGTTTTTGGGTCATTCTGGACAAATTCTGAATAGTTTAGGACAGATTTAGAGTTGTTTTTTTAAACATCGCAGTAATTTTAAACACATTTTGAATCATTTCAGATGTGTTTTAAGGCAATATGAGACAATTTAGTGACCTTTTAAGGCATTTCGAGCAAATTTTGAATTACTTAAGACAAGATGTGAGTCATTTTGGGGAGTTTTTTTCATTGTGGTCAAATCTGGAGTAATTTTGGACAAGATTCAAGACATTTTGGACAATTTTTAAGTCATTTTATCAGTCCAGCAGATAAACACATGATATTTAGGAGGAAAAACACATCTGAGTTCTGGGAAAAACTGCACCTAAAAAAATAAAAAAGCTGGAAAATCACTACAAAAATGGTCAAAATTACCACAAAAATACACAAAATTACCTCAAAAAGACCCAAAACTACCCTGAAAGATTTAAATATGCCAGTAAATACACCCAAAATCACCACAAACACTACCAAAATTACCATGAAACAAGTGAAATTGCGACAAAAACTCAAATTTGACACAAAAAACATGCAAAATAACCACAAAAAGTTAAGCCCAAGTTACCATGAGTGGAGCCTCGTAATGCCATTTCTTTGGTAAGAATTTGAATAATTTTGGGACCATTTGGTGTCATTTTGGACATCTTTTGTGATTTCCAACAATGTTTTGAGCCCTTTCTGACAAATATTGAGAAATTTGAGATAATTTTTGTGTAGTTATGGACAATTTGAATGACATTTTGAGCCATTTCGGATGAATGAAAAACACATCTGAGTTCTGTTGTTAAATAATGCCCAAAAATGTCCAGATTTTCAGTGCTTTTGGACAAATTTGAACAATTTAGGACAATTTAGTGTAATTTTGAGTCATTACGAACATTTTTGAAGCTTTTTAAAAATAATTTTCTTACTTAGCTAACGTAATTTTAAGTTAGCTGATTTTTTCGCTTATCTTAAAATAGTATATCTGAACTCACTTCATTTATCTTAATCTATCTTTTAAGGATATTCTATTCTATTATCTTAGCTTATCTTAGATAATAAGTTCATCTTATCTTATCTTTAAACAACATGTCAGACTCTTATTTTGTTAAATTCATGTTTCTCCTCTGCTCAGTCTCAATAAATGTAATAAGAGTTTCATAACGTAGATTTCTATAAAATGACCCAGAACTTGTTCCAGTGATTCATCTTGTTCCTGTTTTTCTGCTTCATTCACAGAACTCACATGTTTGTTTTTAATTTCTTTTCAAACATATTTTCATCCTGAACGAGACGTTCTGTCCTTCTACCTTCAGCTATGACTCAATGTTTGTCAGCAGCTTTAATTCTGGTTCAGTTCCACTACATTTGTTGTCTTTCTGACTTGGTTCTTCAGGTTCTTGATGGGTCTAAGTCAGGACTGTATGCTGTAAACCGGTTCAGACCCACTCTCCATTAGCTCGGTTTAATCCTGAGTCCGGCTCTGATCCGTTACAGTCTTGAGTAACGTGAGAACAAAGCCTTCAGTGTGCTGATCTTCATGTCCGACCGGCTGCAGATCCAGGATCAGAGTGAAACATGAACGGCTGTGAAACATGACCGCCTCAATACAACGACACAATGGACCCATTTAGGAGGCCGAGTGGCTCCAGAACCGGAGGATCCTGGTTCCTATGTGGAGCTTTAACTCCGATTTAACTCCTGATTTGTGTTTTTCACAGATTAAAACAGGTAGAGATGATTTCAGCTGCATTTATTTCACCAGGAGAAACCGACTACAAAATAAAAGCAGAATAAACCAGAGTAAGATGTCCCTTCAAAGTAAGAGCTCATCACTATAAATATCTCCTGACTAGTTTTCATTTCAAAATAAAATTCCTTTATTGTCACTGGAGTGTAGAACAAACTGAATAATCAGACGTTTTATAAAAGTACAGACAGAAAATATAACGTCTAGTAGAAAATAAATATGTACAGGCATATTCATGGAAATAGATTATTCTTTAAAAGATGTTCGTCCGTCTGTCAATCCGTCTGTCTGTCTGTCTGTCCATCCATCTATCTGTCTGTCTGACTGTCCGTCCATCCGTCTGTCTGTTAGCAACATTACTCAAAGACGGATTTGGATGAAATTTTCAGGGAAGGTCAGAAATGACACAAGGACCACCTGATTAGATTTTGGCAGTGATGCGGCTTATAGTCTGGATCCACGGATTTGTTAAAGATTTCTGTATCATTGCCAGATAGCGGCAGGGCGTCACTGTAACCATGACAACAAGTAAACACTATGTCAGTTGCCTGCTGATGATCACATGATTGTGATCCTACTACAAATCCACCACTGAGGACTTATCAGGACTAATCTGTATGAAATGATACAAGGAACAACTGATTAAATTGTGGGGGTGTTTCTGAGTCCCATCAATTCCCGCCACCCGCTACATATTTAGGTCACGTGATCTGGTATCTGTACATGACGTACACACACGCATAACACACACCTGTGATTAGGTCACTGTGTTTGTGGGTACATCTATATTAAATGGTGCCGTGATTTCTGATCATCAGTAACTAATAAACAAATGCTGCATTTCTGCCATATGGAGGACTGAGCAGCCTTGGAGGAGGACTGCGCTCTCTGAGTGCTTTTCAAGTTACAGTGCAACAGGTATAACAGTGATAATAAAGCAGTCAGAGTACAGTTAATGTATATCTCCTGTTATTATTATTTCATTCCTAGTAGTTTTTCTGAGGGAATCTCCTCCATGAAGGAACTTGCTGCTGCTCCTGAACTCTTGAACTTCAGAAACAGTGAATGAAGCTGGAAAACAAAGAGGTGTGAATTAGAGTCGCTTACATAAGAAGCTGCTCAGTAATGAGGCTGTTCAGGACTTTGTAGAGTGTGAATAATGTGTTTGGACCAACTAAACCAACTTACCAGCTTACATAAGCAGTGGCGGTCAGGTCTGGTCATGCATGTTCACATGTGTTAGCATGTGCAGCATCGTCAGTTTACTAGTTTCTAACCAGGAGGTTTCATGTGAGGAAACCTGGAGCTGATTTTTTACCAGAATAACAGCAGAAAGCAGCTGTGATCCTTTAATTAAGATGAAAAAGAGAACGTGAGCTCGCTGAACTCAGATCTGCTGCTGAACAGAATATTGATCCTCTGATCCAATCACTGCCTCCGATGGAGTTTATCCAGACGGATGATGGATCACATGCAGCAAGGTTCTACAGGAAACCAGCATCAGAGGAGATTTAAGGACCTGTTTCACCTCCAATCATTCAGTTTACTGGTTTATTTTAATGAATTATTCTGACAAAAAATGTCATTATTTTATACATATCTGCTGCTATCTGAAAGAAAAATGTATATATATAATATGTATGTATATATGTATATATATATATATATATATATGTCTCATTTTTGTCATTTCTTGTCTTGTTTTTCTCATTTTTTGTCCCATTTTTGTCATTTCTTCTCTTTTTTGTCATTTTTTATGTTGATTTTTATGTACTTTACAGATTTTTTTCTTGGTTTTGCTAAATTACAGATAATAATAATAATTTCTAGTGAAATTATCCAAAAAATTGGTGTTACTTTACACATTAAAAACAAACAAACAAACAAACAGAAAACAAATCATGAACTGTAAATAATATCCACCTAAAAATAATTTGTACACATTCTTACACACAGCGTTACCATAAAATGACTGTATTTTTACTGTATTTAAATAATCTAAATTCTATTATTTTACAGATATTTGTAGTTATTTTCAGCATTTATTTCTTTTTATTGAACCTTACAGTATTCCACAGTTTACAGATTTATTTTAGTGCATGTTTGTAATAAACATGTTCATTCATAAAAAGATAAAAACTTCCTTTTTCTTAGTCTAAAGCAGTAAATAAAGCGACTGTGGATGATTTCAGCCTCTTTCCTGTTTCCAGGTCAGACTGTTCAACACATTCATTCCACATTTCTTTCTTTCTGCGTCCAAGAATCCATAAATCACATCCTCATTGTGGCTTCAGCAACAAAAGCTGTGATCATGTGATCACGTGAGTCCAGCTTTTATTCAGAGACGGTAAAAAGCTGCAGCTGATGTCAGAAACATGTGACCTGAAACAGAGTTTAGTTTCTGCTCTACAAACTGTTAAACTTTCTGTGAAACGGTGGAGTAAAATGTGGTGTTTTAGATTTAATGTACAATAAAGAAATGAAAAACATGTTAGATGGAATATTTGTCATTTTTGTGTCATTTTGTGTCTTGTTTCTGTCATTTTGTGTCTCATTTTTGTCATTTTGTCTCATTTTTGTCATTTTGTGTCTCGTTTTTGTCATTTTGTGTCTCGTTTTTATTATTGTGTTTTGTTTTTGTTGTTTTGTGTCTCATTTTTGTCATGTTGTGTCTCGTTTTTGTCAATTTGTGTCTTGTTTGTGTCATTTTGTGCCTGCAGTTCACTAGAAAGTGTCTGAATTTTTCTCAGGTGACTTTTATTTTCAGTCCAGTCAGTCGTGGCTTCAGGGTCCTGTGAAGGAGCTCAGAAATTTTAGGTTTTTACAGAAGTCACTTCATGCAAACATTACATTTTATACAAGACGTAGAATAAACAAAGTGGTTTAGATGAAATATCATAAGCTCAGATTTGGTTTATTTTAATGGAACATTATGGTTCATTCAAAAACCATCAGAAAGTCGAAAATCTGCCGGATTCTTTCAGTTTTTTAAGGTTTCTGAAAGATAAATGGTTTAATTTGTGTGATTTTTGAATGATTAAACGCCTTTCTGTGGGTGAATCTGTGGTATTTAATAGAAAGCAGGACAGGAATCACCGACATGAAGCCGGCAGAGGAACGGCAGCAGCTCAAACCTTATTTCTGGTGTGATCTGCAGGAACACGTGTGACCCGTCATCATTTCAACGCCTCAATTTCCTGAAGCTCCCGAACCCAAAAACCCAATCTGACTTTCTCATCGTTCTGAGCGTCGCCTTGAAAAAGAGGGAGGTGAAAGTAATCAGAGGTTAGTTCTGCAGCACGTGAACAAACAAACTCGTCTCCTGCACGTGTTTTTCAGTTTTTCTGTCTCGTCGGCCTTCAGATGCAGCTTTCAGCTCCACAGACAGAAAGAAAAACCGACTGTCAGCTCGGAGGTTTTCCTTTATTCATATGGTCGTACAGCTTTCTGTTCATTCCATGTCTTCTGCACTATTAAAGAAAATCATAAAAAGATCAGTAAATGTCTGAAACTATTTACCACCAGGAATTAGACACAGGAAATTAAAAAATACTGTTAAAGAGCAATTATTCTCTTATAAAATCTAAGTCTTTTAATAGTTTTAGGCTTCAATTTTTAAAAAAAAATTAGTTTCTTCTCTGATTTTCCCCGTTTTCTTAAATTACAGATAATATCTAATAAAATCCTTAAAAAATATTAATTTACATATTAACTGTAAAAAAACAACAATTTTAGACTACACTGGTTAAAATACAAATAAAGTCAGTAGAATAAATATGTAGTTAATTAAATAAGCCGTACGGTTAAAGACGTCATAAAATCTACATAAATATATTTGCTATCTCAATAACATAAATAGTTTGAAATGTTTTAAGCCGACACAGTTTTTGTCCTATTAGTGATAAAAGTTTATTTGAAGCAAGTTTGTTGGAAATGTCCTAGTTTTCTGTTCATGTCAATCTTTTAAGTTCTGTAATTTCATTGGACGATGTACCTCTAATATCCAATCAGAGGTTAGAGGGGCGTGGTCTAACATCTCTGTGCACTGGGCTGTAAAGCAGTGAAGGAAGGCTAACAGGTCAGTCAGGTACAAATAGCCTCTAAAATAAGTGGATGCAGAGTCTCCTGGTTCGTTTTTTGGATAGTTCTAATCTGTTGAAAAGTAAGTACTTGATGTATTTATTGTTTTGTGCTCAGACGGAATGTTTTGTATGAAAATGTAAAATGCTAACCGCGCCTAGCAACGTAGCATAGCGACATAGCGACATTCATTCAAGAATAATTTTATTTAACTTTAAAAATCTCATTCACTGCATTTAGAAAAAGATAATTCAGATAAAATGATCTTTTAGAGCAGGGGTGTCCAACATGAGGCCCACGGGCCAAAAGTGGTCCTCCAGAGGGTCCAGTCCGGTCCTCAAAGTGTAAAAATTCCAGAGAAGACATTAACTGCAGATTGTAAATTAGTAAAACTATAAATTTAAAATAATTTCTAGACCATGACAAGTTGTTTTGATCATAAAGTAAAATACTAGATTGTTCATTGTTCTTTTGTCATTTTCTGTCTAATTTTTGAAATATTTTGTCTTGTTTTTGTTGTTTTTTTTTTGTCTGACTTTCATCTCATGTTTTTGTCATTTTATGTCGCTTTTTTGTCGTTTGTCCACTTTTTTGTCTCTTTGTAACTTTTTTGTCGAATTTTTTTGTCTGTTTTTGTTTTGTTTCATGTCTGTCAAATTTTTTGTTTTGTGTCTTGTTTTTGTAATATTTTGTCTTGTTTATTGTCGCTTTTTGTCTGACTTTTGTCATTCGTCTCATGTTTTTGTCGTTTTGTTTCTGGTTTGTGTCGTTTTGTGTTTCCTTTTTGTCTCGCTTGTGGTTTTTGTCATTTTGTGTTTTGCTTTGTTCATTGCTTTGCGTGCCGTTTTTGTTTTTTGTCATTTATCCATTTTTTATGTTACTTTGTAACTTGTTTCTCTAATTTTTGTCTCTTTTTTTGTTTTATATCGTTGTTTGTCTCTTTTTTTGACGTTTTGTGTCTCATTTTTATGACATTTTGTCTTGTTTTTGTTGGGTTTTTTGTCTTTTTTTTAATCTGATATTTGTCGTTTTGATCATATAGTAAAAACTGGTCTGGTCCACTTCAGATCAAACTGTGCTGAGTGTAGAATCTGAACTAAACAGTTTGACACCCCTGCCTTAGAGGGTCAATTTGCATGAAATAGCAGGAAAAATGTGCAAAACATGAGCATAAAAATCTAAATAATCATGTAGAAAATCTCTGAGTTCTTTTAGCTGTGGAGGTGAAGCATGTGGAGAAACTGTGGAGCTGCTCAGGTCCTTTAACGAGCAGAAACCAGATCTTCATCCTGATTAGATGTTAGATAAAGGAAATGGTTTCCACAGAGAGTCCAACATGCTGCTGTGGAATCTGAACGTTTCTCTGCTTCACTAGAACCCAAATAAACAGAATCATTATTGGATGAAACTGAAGAAATCAGAAGTTTGGTTTCAATCTGCAGCAGAGTTCAGTCATTTCACTGCAGAATCCACACCTGACAGCAACGGTGTTGTTTTGTCTCATTTTGTGTCTAGTTTTTGTCATTTTGTATCTCATTTTTGCCTCTTTGTGTCTCGATTGTGCCATTTTGTTTCATTTTGTCTCGATAGTGTCATTTTGTGTCTTGTTTTTGTCACTGTGTCTCATTTTTGTCATTTTGTGTCTCGTTTTTTCTTTTTGTGTCTCAGTTGTGTCATTTTGTGTCTCAGTTGTGTCATTTTGTGTCTCAATTGTGTCATTTTGTGTCTTGTTTTTGTCACTGTCTCGTTTTTGTCATTTTGTGTCTCAGTTGTGTCATTTTGTCTCATTTTGTGTCTTGTTTTTGTTGTTTTGTGTCTCGTTTTTGTCTTTTTCTGTCTCATTTTTGTCATTTTTGTAATTCATCGCAGTTGTTTTAAGTCTTAATAGATCCAGAAACACACAAATGTAAAGTATTTAGAGACACAGCGGAGATGTAATAAAACCATTAATAGTTATAAATCAGATAATAGATAAATAAAATCAGTGTTTGTCTCTTTGTGTTCTCCCAGACATAGTCTGTATAATAAAGGTTAAAGCTTTATTATAATATATAATATAAGATCTAACCCTTATTATATTGTATATTATAATAAAGATTCTATTGAGCTTTATTATAATATATAATATAATAAAGATTATATACAGTATAATAGAGATTCTATTTTTCTATGATCCCAGACAGACTGGATGATGTTCAGATCAGGACTCTGGTGGTTTCCCTCCATCTGCTGAAGCAGTCAGACTGATAGAAACTCTTCTTCTCTCCAGGTTTTTATTTCTGACGTCTCTAATCAGCTGAAGGTTAAATTTTAACGAACCAGAAACTGAAACTACAATGAAGGATTTCATGTCTTTAACCAGGTTGTGAAACTTTCTGAACTCTTATCTCTCGTGTTATATTGACTCTCTGCTGAGTTCCTTTCAGTTCTTTCCTCCAGACCTCAGCTTTGGTTTTCTTCTCCTCTATCTGAGTTTCTTCATCATTCCACATTCAGCTCCGGCTTTATTCTAATGTTGACATGAGCAGCTTTGTTCTGCTCTGACCTGAATAAAACGTCCTGATCTACCTGCAGTCACCTCAGCTTCACCCCAGCACCCAATCAGGATTTAGTGGCCGTCGGTCCTCAGCCAATCAGAGAGCTGCTAGTCAGCCACTGCATCACTCTAATTAAATTAATGAGAACAGCAGCAGCAGAGCAGGAGAGAGGCTGAAGGATGTTTATCTGAGAGAGAACCATGAAAACATCTAGAAACATCTAGAATACAGACATGAAGCACAAACCTGCAGAAAATAAAACACATTACTGCTGCTTTCACACATCTAGTTCAGTGCTAAACTGTATTTTGTTCACATCACAACAACACATCACCAGAACACCACCAAAATCCCACCAGAATGTCACCAAAACGTCAGCAAAACTCCACCAGAACGTCACCACAACACCACCAAAACCCCACTAGAACGTCATTAGAACATCACCAGAACACCGCCAAAAGCCCACCAGAACGTCACCAAAACCCCACCAGAACGTAACCAAAACCCCACCAGAACGTCCCCAAAACCCGACCAGAACGTCACCAGAATGTCACCAAAACCCGACCAGAACGTCTCCAGAATGTCACCAAAACCCGACCAGAACGTCCCCAAAACCCGACCAGAACATCACCAGAATGCCACCAGAATGTCACCAGAATGTCACCAGAACGTCACCGGAACACCACCAGAACATCTTCAGAATCCCACCAGAATGATTCCTGAACATCACCTGAACGTCACCAGAACATCACCAGAACGCAACCAGAACCCCACCAGAATGGTTCCAGAACATCACCAGAATGTCACCAGAACATCACCAGAGCATCACCAGATTCTGTCCAGCCACCTACCAACATGCTGATATGATCCTTAAAGTTTACCCAGAATGACCTTTTTAAAGTTTTTTCCAGCCTCATATCATCACACTCCCACCTCTTTTCTTCACTGTCAGGACTATGCATTCACTGTGGTAGTCCTGGTTAGAGGAGACACAAATCAATCACAATTTGGCATAAAACAACCACAAAGAAACACAAAATGACCACAAAAAGAAATTTGTTTTATTAATTTCCCTTGTTTTGTTAAATTACAGATAATAAAATCACAAAATACTGTTAAAAACGTGAATGTGATATGTCCGACCAACCATCAGACTGTAGTACATTTTATCAGTCAGTTCTCTTGAGAATTTCCTGATTCCTTCACTGGACCTGCTGCTGGCCTGAACTTTCCTGACATGATTTTTAGTTTTACCTGATTGGTTCAACGTGTTGTACAAGTTGTCTAGACCAGGTCTGCTGGAGTCAAACTCTAATGAAGTCTGATGTTCTCCAGAACGTATTGGTGAAATGTTCTGGTAGCTCACTGAAGGTGGAACCGACCTGGAAGACTCAGGAACACTTCCAGGTACGGGTGTTGGTCGTCAGTTTCAGTGCTTTGGACCTGAGACTGAGGGGACTCCTGGTCCAGATCCACGAGGAACTCTGGATTCTTCTTCTTGAAGGTGTACTTCAGGTCTGAAACCATTTACGCAAACTGCCTTTTGGCATCTTTGGAAAAGCGACAGCTTTGGGGAACTCTTTTTCTTTCACCGGCATCTTCAGAAGACGTAGCATATGAAGAAAAGAAGTTCCTGACCAGACTGAAAACCAGGCCCATGGTGAAAAGAGTTCTGGGGGATTTTTCAGAAGATGCAGCTCCACTTCCAGACTCACATATGTGCAGGTCATCCAGGAGGATTCTGACAATATCAGCTGCAACATGTTCAGCCTCAGCAGAGCTGCTGAGGGCTGGGGGAACTTTCTGAGCCTCTTCTGAGATGTCCTCCAACTCTGAGGACCAGAACATCATCTGAACACCACCAGAACACCACCATAAGGCCACCAGAACATCACCAGAACACCACCAGAACATCACCAGTACATCACGAGAACATCACCAGAACACCACCAGAACACCACCATAAGGCCACCAGAACATCACCAGAACACCACCAGAACATCAGGCCCATGGTGAAACGAGTTCTGGGGGATTTTTCAGGAGATGCAGCTCCACTTCCAGACTCCCCTTCAGCAGCTCTCCTGAGGCTGAACGAATCATTCTGGATGATTCAGGAGGGCTGCTGATGGCTGGGGGAACCGTCTGAGCTTCTTCTCAGACATGCGGCAGCATGAACCACCAGGTGATGGAGGGTTTGGGTGCTGGACTTGATGCCGCTGATGTTCTGGAGGCAGAACTGGACAGAAACTGAGCCGAGTTCACCCTCCATGAAACCTCCATCTCCACCAGCTCGGTCAGCCGTTTGGCACTTCTGCATTTCTCCAGCGAGACACCGAGAGCCCAGGAGATGCTGGAGGAGATGGAGTCACTGAGAGAAACTTAGAGCTGGAGTCTTTAATGATGTCATAGACCACATTTGGGTCTTTGCAGAAAGACCCTGAACCACATCGTCGACCACGAGGACCAGAGCAGCGACGGTGGAGTCGTCCAGCATATCTGATGCCAACATGGTCCACTGGAGCTCTGAGATCCTCTGGAAGGATCTGGACGTCCTCTCTGGAGACACAGATGGTCTTCATCAGATCCCCTGGAGGTTCAGGCTGGTCCAGTGGAACCAGATCTCCACAATCTGGAGATTGAGCTGGTGTCGGTTCAGTTGGTGGTTCTGGTTCGTCCAGTTTGCTAAGAGTCTCACTTATTGCAATCTAAAACTGGTTCTTTGCAGTCGTTTCCTGCTGCTGCATCATCTGGGGCCATCTCCAGGATTTCTTCTAGTTCAGCGTCTGTAATATCGTCAAACGGGTCCATTGTTTGTTCAGAGTTTGTGTCTTTCAGTAAATCAAAGTGGTTCCATGTAGAAAGTTCTTCTTCCACCAAGATGCTCTATTTTGTTGTCGTGAAGTTAAACTCAGAAGGACACTCATCATGTGATATCAGTTAACTACAGAATCTAGGTCGTTCTGTTCTGAGTCTTTGTTCAGCTTCAGAGATAAAACCTGAGAACAGAATCTCCAGAGACACAAAACCAGGAAACAAGAATCTCTGATCTCAAACTGATCCCAGATAAGATCTAACAAAAACCTCCTCCTGACCTCAGAACCAGCTGACTCTGTATCTACAGAGAAAAAGTTTACAGGAATTTTGGACAATTTTTGTGTCTTTTGGCTGAATTATGGGACATTTTGAGTCATTTTGGACCAACTTCAAACACCAAGTGAACAGAAACCAGATCCAGTGTTCAGACTGAGACACCTGGATGGATTTAAACTGATCTGGTGTCAGCTTTTACCAGAACTCAGATGTGTTTCTCCTCCTAAATTTCATGTGTCTCTGCTGGACTGATGAAGTTCTGAGGCTCAGAAATGATGGAAAAGTCCATTAAAAAGTGATAACTCTGGACCCACCTCTATGGACTTCAAGGACCTGGAACCTGGAAATATTCCCAGTCTGAAGGTAGAACTCTGATCATTAATAAGCTTTCTTGGATGGACAGTAGAACTAACATACCTCTTGATTACTGATTTATTTCCTGTGTTTTGTGTTGCATAAGGATTTTTTTTAGTGGTTTTTAGTGTCGTCCAGCTGAGGAGGAGTGATGGAAAATCTCTGAAATAAATAAATAATCAGCAGCTTTTGTCTGACTGTCAGGAGCTCTCTGATATCTCAGCTCTCTTTTGTTTTCTACCTTTTATTTCCAAACTGCTAATTATGTTATTTTAAAAAAATGATTCAGAAAACTGAGGAGAAGAAATAAATAAAGAGCGAAAAATAAAGAACGAAAGGTTTGATCAGTCAGAGGATGTGATTTTTCTGAACTCACTGTAAAAAAATACAGATGGAGTGAAGTCGGCCCACTGCAGAGGTGATGGAGGAAAAATGACGTTTCAGTTTCAGAACAGAACGTTTAGAGAAAGACGTCCTGCAGGAACAGAAGAAACAGGAGATGAAAGAGGAAGGGTTGTACATGAAATAACAGAATTATACAAGTACTGCTTTCTAATAACTGTGTGCAATTTAAGAATTATATTAAACCCACATTTAATAGTTGAATATTTTAAAGAAAAAAGGAAATGTTAGTGAATACCGAGCCTACAGTGTCCTGGAAGGGGGACCACCTGGGGACTCCATAGCTCTCCTGGGGGACTTCAACGCTCATGTGGGCAATGATGGAGAAACCTGGAGGAAGTGATTGGGAGGAACGGCCTGATCTGAACCCGAGTGGTGTTTAGTTATTGGACCTCTGTGCTAGTCATAGACTGGCCATAACAAACACCACATTGGAGCAGAAGGTTGCTCATAAGTGTACCTGGTACCAGAGCACCTTATCCTAAAGGTCAGTGATCAACTTCACAGTCGTATCATCAGACCTGCAGCCGTATGTCTCGAACACTCAGGTAAAGAGAGGAGCAGAGCTGTCAACTGATCACCACCTGGTGGTGAGTTGGATCTGATGGAAGACTGCCAGACAGACCTGGTAAACCCAGACGTATAGTGAGGGTGAACTGGGAACGTCTGGTGGAGGCCTCTGTCAGTGGGGTTTTCAACTCCCACCTCTGGAACAGCTTCTCCTGCATCCCAGGGTAGGTTGGGGACACAGAGTTTGAGTGGTCCATGTTCAAAGCCTCCATTGCAGAGGTGGCTGTTAGGAGCCATTGAAGAAAAGTGGGGACATTGTCGGGCGGTGGAAAGACCACTTCGAGGAACTCCTGAACCCGGTAAAGACATCCTCTGTGGAGGCAGAGCATGAAGACTCGGGGGAATCTTCGTCCATATCCGTGGCAGAGGTCTCCAAGGTAGTTAAGAAGCTCCTTGGTGGCAAGGCGCCGGGTGTGGACAAGATCTGCCCTGAGATGCCAAAGTCTCTGGACATTGTTGGACTGTCTTGGCTGACACGTCTCTACAATCTGGTGTGGGCATCCGGTACGGTGCCTGTCGAGTGGCAGACTGGGGTGGCGGTTCCCATTTTTAAAAAGGGGGACTGGAGAGTGAGTTCCAACTACCGGGGTATCACACTTCTCTGCCTTCCCAGGAAAGTTTACTCTAGGGGGCTGGAAGGGATGCTCCGACCAATTGTCAAACTTCGGATTCAGGAGGAACAATGCGGATTCAATCCTGGTGGTGGAACAGTAAATCAGCTCTTTACTCTTGTGGAGCTGCTGATGGGGTCATGGGAGTTCGACCTGCCAGTCGACATGTGTTTTGTGGATCTGGAGAAGACCTACGACCGTGTCTCTCGAAGGGGTCTGTGGGGGTTACTGAGGGAGTATGGGGTGAGGAGGGTGTCCGGTTTGGGGGCCTCAGGATCGCGTCTCTGCTTTTTGCAGATGATGTGGTTCTGTTGGCTTCCTCAGACCGTGACTTTCAGCGGCACTGAAGCAGTTTGCAGTCGAGTGTGAAGCGGCGGGGATGCAGATCAGCATCTCCAAGTCTGAGGTCATGGTTCTCTGATGGAAACCGGTGGATTGCTCCCTGGGTTGGAGGGGAGTTGCTTCCCCAAGCGAAGGAGTTCAAGTATCTTGGGAACTTGTTCACGAATGATGGGAAAATGGAACGTGAGATGGACAGGCGGATTGGTGCAGCGTCAGCAGTAATGTGGGTGTTGTACCGAACCCTTGTGGTGAAGAGGGAGCTGAGCCACAAGGAGAAGCTCTCAGTTTACCATCTATCTATGTTCCAACCCTCACCTATGGTCATGAGCTCTGGGTAGTGACCCAAAGAATGAGACTGTGGATACAAGTGGCTGAAATGAGCTTCCTCCGTAGGGTGGCTGGGCTCAGCCTCAGAGATAGGGTGAGAAGCTCAGACATTTGGAGGGAGCTCAGAGCAGAGCTGCTGCTCCTCCAGCTCTAAAGGAACCAGTTGAGGTGGTTTGGACATCTGATTCTGATGCCTCCAGGGAGACTTCCTTTGGAGGTTTTCTGAACACGTCCGCCTGGGAGGAGACTCCAGGGTAGACCGAGATCCCACTGGAGGGATTATGTATCTCATCTGGCCTGGGAACGCCTCAGGATCTCCCAGGAAGCGCTGGAAGGTGTTGCTGGGAGGAGAAACATCTGGAATGACCTGCTTCATGCTGCCTCCATGACCCGATAAGACCCATGACCCCGGATAAGAGGAAGAAAATGGATGGATGGATGGATGGATGGATGGATGGCTGGATGGGTGGATGGATGGATGGATGGGTGGATGGATGGATGGATGGGTGGATGGATGGAAGGACTGTAAAAGACAAAGAATAGACCATAACTTTAAATAATAACCACATCAAAAATCTATATTTTTACAAATGGATTTTGTTCTTTTGGCTGTAAAATGACACAAAATTTACTGCATTTAAATGACTAAAACTTATTATTTTACAGATCTTTGCTGTTATTTTCATTGTTTTTACAGTATTCCACAGTTTTTAATAGATTATTTTACAGCGATGTGTCTGAGGAAACTATTGAGCATCCATCAGTGTGGTCAGAAACACTTTGTACTGGTCAGTAAATGGAAGATTGAGTTTAGAGCACTGATTAACAGCTTCCATCAAATGTCCAAAATAAAATAACCTGCCGACACTTTTATTTAATGTTGAATCAAACCATCAGAATGAGACTCTGATTTATCATAAAGAACTCTGTTAGTCACAGCAGACAGAGAAAATCATTCCAGAAACACAAAGAGCTGCGGAGACTGAATGTAGGTCGACCATTCAGAATGTGTGTCAGTGTGTTGAAAACAAGAGACGTGAACTTTACCGACGCACAAAACACAATAATGGATGTAAACACATTACAGAGGAGTGGAGAGTGGGAGGATTCATGAAGGACAGATACGTTTTAGAGGATAAATGGATTCTGTTTAATAATTAAACCATAAAATTAACTCCAGGTTTTTTCAGTCGACCTCATCGTTAAAATAACAACAGTTTTAAATTCATGCGTTTGTGGTCTTTGTGTTTTAAAGTCTGGTTGTTGTTTTATTCATGAATAGAACAAATCAGGAGCTTTGTTCTTCATTAATATTATTATTTCTGCAGCTTAAAACAGTAAATCTGTTGGTTTTCAATATTTTTGCACAGTAAAAATAAAAAATCTGTTCTTTTAACACGTTTTTTTCTGTACATTTTACAGATTTTTTTGTGTATAATTTTCCAAAATTACTATTTTCAAATAGATTTTTCAGATACTCAACACTATTAATAAAATCACAAAAACAGACAGAATTTACCAATTTTTGTTTAAAAAAGATTTATTATGGTTTAAAGTATTTCCTTTTTATTTAACAGGTGGAAACATTTTTTTTGTTTTAAATGTTTTTTTAAATAAAAAGGAAAAATTTTTGCATTAAAAATAAATCTTAAAATTAAAGCATTTTCAAATCCTTGTTTTTACATGAAGAATACTTTTAGAATTTATTATCATTTAAATTTATTTTTTCATTCTAAAAGTAAAGTCTTTTCATGTTAAAAGAAGTTATTATTTAGTTGGGGCTTTTTTTTTTACATAAAAAGACTTAACTTTTAGAATAAAAAAATATTTATGTCATTTAAAAGAATTTTTTTTAATTCAAAAAGTAGTTTTTTCATTTTTACGTGAAAAGACTGTTTTGTCATAAAAATACATATTTTTAAAATGCTAATAAATTCTACAAATATTTAAAAATATTCACATTTAAAAAATTGACTTGAAAACACCCTATTTCTAGAATTTATTGGCATTTCAAATCATACTTTTTATTTTCATGGGGTTTAATTCTTAATATTTACATTTCTCAGGTAAAATCACACCATAAATGACCGTATTTGGTCTTAAGCCTAACATTTCTTTATTATTTCTTCTTTTTTTTAAAAATGGAAAACACTTTGGGATAAAATATTTTAAATGTTCTGTACATAAAAACCGATGTGTTCTTTTAGGATTTTCAGGATTTGACCTTTGATTTCCAGTCTACAACGGAGCTGCAGCAGCGTTTAACGGTAATAAATCACCGACGTTTGAGCTTCAAAATGTTCGTTCCTTTCAGCCTTCAGGACACTTTATGCCATAAATCTGGTCTCTGATGTGTTTCTGGGGATGGATCAGACAACAGCAGCCTTTTATTTATTACAGAGTCTGAAAAGAACACAGTGTTCAGAGGAATCCATCGGACAGAACGAATCTGACTTTAATGACTCACATCATCCTTTTAATGTGGAAAACAGCTGAAGACAGAAACAAGGAGCTTCCTGTTTTATTAATTCAGACTTCTGCTGTTAAAACGAAATAATCCTGGCTTATTTTACCGGGGGTCTATGTCCACTTCAGGTGCCTCAAGGTTCCATTGTTAATGCACAATATTAGACCAACAACACTCTAGAAAAGGTTCTATTTCCCGTTTAGGCCAGGAGGAAAAGATCTGTGACTGAACTGAAAATGTTTAACAGACGTTCTGAATTGGTATTTATGGAAGATGGAGCCCATCCACACTCTAGAACCTCCTACATTCCATGCCCGAAAGACTGAAATACTGGTCTTTGAGCTTTTTTTCCTGGGGAGAGCAAACTTTTGGGACATGGTGTAGGGTCTTGGAGACGTTTTCACCTCTTCTCCAAAAGACTGGACATATCTGGTAGTTTCTTGAAGACACTTTCAAAGCCATCAGAGAGAACATCTACCTGGCCTTAAGGAGGAATGGAACCCAGACTCCCCTGACCTCAACCCAATTGAGAACTGTTGGGGAATCCTGAACATCTTTACCAGTCCACCACCAACCACCATTCAACTCTAGTGGGGGAAGATAGAAATATCCACACTCTAGAACCAAACATTCCATGAAAGACCCAAGAGACTGGACTTCTCTGGTAGGTTCTTGAAGATGTTTTCACCTTTCATCCAAGATGAGAGGTGAAAATGTCTTCAAGAACCTACCAGAGAAGTCTCTAGGAGCTTCAGCAGAATTCAACTGGACTTTTCCAGTAGGTTCTTGAAGATGTTTTTACCTCTCGTCCAAGATAGGAAGTGGAAACAACGTAGGTTGTTGAAAATGTCTTCAAGAACCTACCAGAGAAGTGGCCAGCAGGCAGATGGGTCCCCCTACATAAAGAGCCGGGTTCTGCTCAAGGCTTCTTCCCTGTTTAAAGGGTGTTTTTCTTGCCATTGTTGCTTTAGGGCTGCTCTGGGGGTTCAGGCATATGGGTTCTGTAGAGCGTATTGAGAGAATTTGACCTACAATTGGTGCTATATAAATAAAATTGAATTGAAAATTGAGTAGTGGGGGAAAATAGAACCATCCACACTCTAGAACCTCCTACATTCATGGAAGACTGAAAGCTGCGATCAAAGGGAATATGTTGCATATTTAGTCTTTGAGCTTTGATGTTCTGGGGAGAACAAACTTCTGGGACACGGGACAGGTTCTTGGAGACATTTTCACCCCTCATACAAGAGACTGGACTTCTCTGGTAGGTTCTTGAAGACATCTTCAAGAACCTCTCAAGAACCTGGTACATTCCATTCCTGAAATACTGAAATAGGTCGTTGAGCTTTGTGTTCCTTGGGAGAACAAACTTTTGGAACACGGTGTAGGACCTACCAGTGAAATCCTGTTGATTTCTCCTATGATTACCACGACCTGGATGACTGAGAGTCTCCATAAACATTGACATTTGTTCTTTTTTACTATCAGTACAGTACGTTCTTCTAGATACAGGTCACAACTTTTACAGCTTTTTATAAAAATGATGGTGGCCATATGACTCAGCAATGGTGTTCTGAGCTTCTATCTGGCTTTAAGGAGGAATGGAACCCAAACTCGCCAGACCTCAACCCAATCATCTTGGATGAGAAGTCTGGACTTATCTGGTAGAGAAGAACCCTCAAGAACCTGGTACATTCTATGCCTGAAATACTCACAGCCATGATCAAAGTGAAAGGAGGAAATACTAGTTATTGAATAAAATGATTTTATTGCACATTCAGTCTTTGAGCTTTGATTTTCTGGGCATATTTGGGACCTGGTGTAGACACCATGGTCCTATGATCACACTAGAACTTGTTCCATGGCTCTTATCCAGATCCTTGCTGGTTTTAAATCTACTCTCAGATGGACGTCGCTTTGGATAAAAGCTAAATAAAACTGTAGAGTTGTAGTCTTTTAGTGTGTACAGATATAATATGTACTGCTATACACCAACACATTTGGTTCTCAGGGAACAGATTTATGTTCAAACTTGATTTTTTCTGACTGTAATTCTTTTCTGTTGAGGTCAAACCTTTTTCCTTCCAGTGCAGCAGCCTGAGACAACACTACACATTCCTATTTTATTTCAGTCTACGTGAAAACCTGTAGAGCCACTGATGAAATAGCTGCACGTTTAGAGCAGCATCAGTGCTTTGTCTGTTCTGAGGTTTCCATCAGTCCTTTTATCTGAGAGAAGAGGAACAAGCGGAGCACCTGTGAGGCGTCTGGACCAGAATGTGGGTCAAACTGCAGCATCAACAAACCACTACTGAGAGAAATGAAAGCTTCTACATCCCACTATCCATGTTTTCATCATGCAAACGCTTTCATCTGTTCTTGACTCTCAGTCTGATTCTCTTTGCATCGCTTGGCTTCATGTTCGTCACTTTATTTCCTGTGTTCTGAATGAAAACGTGCTCATCAGAACTGTCTTGTCTGGAGAACATGACCTACATTGTTGTGTAACTTCAGCATGTCAGTGAGAACAAATAGGAGCTTTATGGGGCTGAGCTCTAAAAATAGTGATTCAGATTCAGGCCAAGATTCTCCCATAAAGCAAGAAAACATAAATGAATGGATTCATCCAGGAAGAAAACCAGAAAACGTGTTGGTTGTTTCATCAGACAGCAAAGATTAGAAAAACATCCAGAGAGGAGAAACATAAAGAGAGAGGAAGGAGTCAGCAGGAATGATGGGCTAAAAAAACGGAGATTTTAATAACATTAAGGTTGCTTTTAACCTGCTACATCACCATGGTAACCAATACCACACAGCTAGATCTCCATGGTAACGGATGCTGCGGAGTTAGATCTCCATGGTAACGGATGCTGCGGAGCTAGATCACCATGGTAACTGATGCTGTGGAGCTCTATCACCATGGTAACTGATGCTGCACAGCTGGATCACCATGGTAACTGATGCTGCACAGCTGGATCACCATGGTAACTGATGCTTCACAGCTGGATCACCATGGCAACTGATGCCGCACTCTTTTGATCAGAATTTAGGATTTAAATCAGCTGTTATTCTTCTCCTGAAGTTTTATATGCAAACCTGTTGATCTGTATGTAAATATATTATTATAATATATATTATATATTATTATTATATTATATATATTATAATATTGGTTCTGATTTGCTGCTAAATTCATTCTACTCTGCCGATGCTGCAGCTGATAGAACTCTGATTAGAAAACTGATCCATCTCTTGGTATTAATCACAGAATATTCAATCAGAACATTAATTTTATATTTAATTTGACCAAAAACTGAATGAATTTCCTTGTCTCCTTCATTCTGGGACAGTGTCAGAGCTGAAAGTCAACATTTAAATGAATGAAGTTTAAAGTTTCAGATCTCTGATATGCAGCTGAAAGTTAGAAATAAATAAATTAACTTAAAACAGTCCTCTGTGGAATCATTTTTATAATTAATGCTAATATTCATCAACCTGCTGCTCTGACTAAAGGGATCGGTCACATGGTGCTTCAAATGCCTTTTTAATAGTCTGAAGAAGGAAATCTGGTTGACAAAGAAGACTGATAAAGACTTTTTATCATCTGTGATCAGAGTTTCAGGTTTTAACATGTCAGAGTTCAACATAAAAGAAAATATTTGGTTTGTTTCTGCAGGAAAATGAGCAGATGTTTGTGGAAATGTGAGGATTTATGGTCTGTGTGTGGCCCAAGTAGAGAAAACAGAATAGGATGGTCGATAAAAACTCAATAAATAGATTCTTGTGTGAAAGTTGTGATAAAAACACAAAAACAACAAGAAGCACTGCATCTTGTTTTCCATTAGCAGCTGATTATTGAGGTCATCGGTAATTTCATGCAGCTTCAATCACACAAGAGACAGAACAAACCGGAGAGCAGAAGAGAGAAATTACCAGCAGAGCAAAGAACAAACCCTCAGAGAAAAACAGCCTGAAATCACCAAACGACGTAGAAACAGCACTCATTTCTTCAGTCACCGCCTGTTTTTCTGCTCTTCGCCCGTCATTTTCCTGCCTTCTGATTTCCACCGTTTGGGTTTTATTATTCTATTCTTCTGAGTAAATCGTCTTCAAGTGCTTAGAAATGCGATAAAATGAGTTGTTATGACAGAACTGGTGCTCTGGATTTCCTGTAATGACGGCAACAGAAGAAGTCGAGTAAAATCAGACGGTTTGAAGCAGTTTTCAGGTTTGTGTTGTTCAGCCGTGATGTCTGACAATCAGAGCTAAAGTTCAGAGTTTAGATTTAGTCGCTCTGATTTCACCGACTGCTGCTCAGCCGCTGATGTTTGATCATAAATGTGGACTTTTAGCTGTGGATATAGAATAAGGGATTGTTCGTTGTTGCACTTTATTGTAAGAAATAACTTTTTAAAATGCCCTTTCTGCATCTGAATGAAATGTGAATCCACTGAGGAACGTTGAGTTTTGTATTATTTTCTTGTCAAGATGTTTCAATAAATATGAGATTTATCATGATGTGTGTTGAATTATTTTAGAGTATCTAATTAACATGAAGCAGCTTCTAACTCTGAACATCTACCACCAACATCTAGACCTCTGTGAACATCAACATCTAGACCTCTATGAACACCAACATCTAGACCTCCATGAACATCTAGACCTCTATGAACACCAACATCTAGACCTCTATGAACACCAACATCTAGACCTCTATGAACACCAACATCTAGACCTCCATGAACATCTAGGCCCTTTACGAAAAATTCCTCTCAGTCTCTGATGTTAGAATCACTGCAACATGTTCAGTTTTGTTTCTGGAGATATGGAACCATTAAAATGGCTTCACAGGTGTTTTTAAGGTGAAAATGTAAAAAATTCTCAGGTCTAAATACAGATGAAAGTCTCAAAATTCAGCCCAAAATATTTAACAGCGCTTAGTTTTGGGTTTCAAACAACAAATAAATAAACAGAACAGAATCTGAGACGATGCAGCAGCACTGATGTCTGAGATAAAACTCTGACATACATGATGATAAAATATAACACCTGAAATCCACTTCCTGCCAATAGAAAAGACTTCCTGTTATGCAGCACATTGTTATTTATTTAGTGTGTAATTAATGCAATCTGCTGATATGATGTGTCTTTATCCAAATAACTAAAGTCTGATAATAATAATAAACCGTGTTGAGGTCTTCAACAAATGATGAACTTGTGATTAAACTTCCTGACAGCAACATGTGACTCCTCTGAGCCACTGAGCAGCTGGACGGCAGCCATGTTGGCTCAGGAAGGAGGTCAGCGGAACGCCGGCTGCCTTCGGGGCAAACGTCCAGTTGATGGCTCAGACGAAGCTCCCACAACACAGAGTTACACTCAACCTGTTGCCATGGCGACGCCGAGTGTTTGCACCAAGCATCTACTGTCCAGTCTGCATCTGAACAGAAGAAGAAGAAGAAGAAGCCTGGATCACACTCAGAGGGGAAAAAAAAACATTTCTGATGGCTGAAAAGTAGAGCCAGTTAGAAAGTAAATAAATCATGACGCATACAGCTGTGTTCAGATGTCCTTTAGTTGAATTATAATGTTAGTATCGATGCTAACTGTTTCTTTAGGTTGTCATGTTGAGGTTTTGTATCTGTTAGCATGTTGATGCAGCAGTTAGCATGTTGATGTAGCAGCCTTAGCATGTTAATGTAGCAGTTAGCATGGTTATGTAGCACTGTTAGCATGTTAATGTATCAGTTAGCATATTGATGTAGCAGCCTTAGCATGTTGATGTAGCAGTTAGCATGTTGATGTATCAGTTAACATGTTGATGTAGCAGCCTCAGCATGTTAATGTATCAGTTAGCATGTTAATGTATCAGTTAGCATGTAGATGTAGCAGTGTTTGCATGTGGATGTATCAGTTAGCATGTCGATTTATCAGTTAGCATGTTGATGTAGCAGTCTTAGCAAGTTGATGTATCAGTTAACATGTTGATGTAGCAGCCTCAGCATGTTAATGTATCAGTTAGCATGTTAATGTATCAGCATGTAGATGTAGCAGTGTTTGCATGTGGATGTATCAGTTAGCATGTCGATTTATCAGTTAGCATGTTGATGTAGCAGTCTTAGCATGTTAATGTATCAGTTAGCATGTTGATGTATCAGTTAGCATGTTGATGTAGCAGTGTTTGCACGTGGATGTATCAGTTAGCATGTTGATGTATCAGTTAGCATGTTAATGTAGCAGTTAGAATATGGATGTAGCAGTGTTAGCATGTGGATGTAGCAGTATTAGTATGTTGATGTATCAGTTAGCATGTGGATGTAGCAGTGTTTGCATGTGATTGTATCAGTTAGCATTTGGATGTATCAGTTAGCATGTTGATGTAGCAGATAGCATGTTGATGTATTAGTTAGCACGTGGATGTAGCAGCATTAGCATGTTGATGTGTCAGTTAGCATGTTGATGTATCAGTTAGCATGTTGATTTAGCAGTTAGAATGTGGATGTAGCAGTGTTATCATGTTGATGTATCAGAATATGGATGTAGAAGTGTTAGCATGTTGATGTATCAGTTAGCATGTGGATGTAGAAGTGTTAGCATGTTGATGTATCAGTTAGCATGTGGATGTAGCAGCATTTGCATGTGGATGTATCAGTTAGCATGTGGATTTAGTAGTGTTTGCATGTGGATGTATCAGTTAGCATGTGGATGTAGCAGTATTAGTATGTTGATGTATCAGTTAGCATGTGGATGTAGCAGTGTTTGAATGTGACTGTATCAGTTAGCGTTTGGATGTATCAGTTAGCATGTTGATGTAGCAGCTAGCATGTTGATGTATTAGTTAGAATGTGGATGTAGCAGTTAGCATTATGATGTAGCAGTTAGCACGTGGATGTAGCAGCATTAGCATGTTCCGTCAGTTAGCATGTTGATGTATCAGCATGTTGATGTAGCAGCTAGCATGTTGATGTATCAGTTAGCATGTGGATGTAGCAGTTAGCATTTTGATGTAGCAGTTAGCACGTGGATGTAGCAGCATTAGCATGTTGTGTCAGTTAGCATGTTGATGTATCAGTTAGCATGTTGATGTAGCAGCTAGCATGTTGATGTATCAGTTAGCATGTGGATGTAGCAGTTAGCATTTTGATGTAGCAGTTAGCACGTGGATGTAGCAGCATTAGCATGTTGATGTGTCAGTTAGCATGTTGATGTATCAGTTAGCATGTTGATTTAGCAGTTAGAATGTGGATGTAGCAGTGTTATCATGTTGATGTATCAGAATATGGATGTAGAAGTGTTAGCATGTTGATGTATCAGTTAGCATGTGGATGTAGAAGTGTTAGCATGTTGATGTATCAGTTAGCATGTGGATGTAGCAGCGTTTGCATGTGGATGTATCAGTTAGCATGTGGATTTAGTAGTGTTTGCATGTGGATGTATCAGTTAGCATGTGGATGTAGCAGTATTAGTATGTTGATGTATCAGTTAGCATGTGGATGTAGCAGTGTTTGAATGTGACTATCAGTTAGCGTTTGGATGTATCAGTTAGCATGTTGATGTAGCAGCTAGCATGTTGATGTATTAGTTAGCATGTGGATGTAGCAGTTAGCATTATGATGTAGCAGTTAGCACGTGGATGTAGCAGCATTAGCATGTTGTGTCAGTTAGAATGTTGATGTATCAGTTAGCATGTTGATGTAGCAGCTAGCATGTTGATGTATCAGTTAGCATGTGGATGTAGCAGTTAGCATTTTGATGTAGCAGTTAGCACGTGGATGTAGCAGCATTAGCATGTTGAGCATGTTGATGTATCAGTTAGCATGTTGATTTAGCAGTTAGAATGTAGATGTAGCAGTGTTAGCATGTTGATGTATCAGTTAGCATGTGGAAGTAGAAGTGTTAGAATGTTGACGTATCAGTTAGCATGTGAATGTAGCAGCATTTGCATGTGGATGTATCAGTTAGCGTTTGGATGTATCAGTTTGCATGTTGATGTAGCAGCTAGCATGTTGATGTATTAGTTAGCATCTGGATGTAGCAGTAAGCATTTTGATGTAGCAGTTAGCATGTGGATGTAACAGTTAGCATGTGGATGTAAAAGCCTTAGCATGATGATGTGATGTAGCACCATTAGCACGTTGATATATCAGTTAGCATGTTGATGTAGCAGCTAGCATCTTGATGTAGCAGCTTTAGCATGTTTATGTATCAGTTAGCATGTGACTGTTTCAGTTAGGGGGCTGCACAGTGGCGTAGTGGTTAGCACTTTCGCCTTGCAGCTAGAAGATCCCTGGTTCACGTCCCGGCTTTCCCGGGATCTTTCTGCATGGAGTTTGCATGTTCTCCCTGTGCATGCGTGGGTTTTCTCCGGGTACTCCGGCTTCCTCCCACAGTCCAAAAATATGCTGAGGTTAATTGATCATTCTAAATTGCCCGTAGGTGTGAGAGTGATTGTTTGTCTTTGTATGTGGCCCTGCGACAGACTGGTGTCCCCTGCCTTCACCTGAGTCAGCTGGGATAGACTCCAGCCCCCCCCCCCCCCCATGACCCAAGTGAGGATTAAGCGGTGTATAGATAATGGATGGATGGATGTTTCAGTTAGTATGTTGATGTAACAGTTAGTCAGATGCATTTTGTTTTATATTTTACAGTGTTTACTGCTTCCTTTATCTTTGACAGATATTCTGATATGTTCTAATGTAAATAATCAGTTTTCAATAAATTCTGAAGCAACAAATTTAAAAAAAAACACACATTGTACAATAAAATATACATCTGTAATTTGGATTTATTTCTTCCATATTTCTGTTTTAAATGAAAGCAAAGCAAATATATTGTTTTTTGACGTTTAATATTTACAATATTTTACGCAGAAACTGTTAAAAATATTTAGATTGGTGAAATATCTAGAACTAATAATTGTTAAAATAGAATATGAAATAATTTTTTAAACGACAGTAAAGTTCATGGTTGGTTTCTTGTGTTTCTTCACATGCAGCTTGTTTCTGACTGTTTTACTGCAGTTTCCACATTAATCTGAGGTTTTCCTGCTGATAAAGAGGACAGGTTGTGTCTTAGGACGATCTGATAACTAAGAAATATGATCTTTACTGTCGGATGTTGACTCGTCTGCTGATCTGATTTAATCACCACTTTGTACATTAGGTTTCCGTATGGCAGCAGTAAATCCTGCTGCTCTACTTCTGTTAGCTGTGAGTCACTGAAAACATTCAGGTTCAGTGATTAGAGGAGGAAAATTCTAACATTTTTCTGATTCTAAACATCTCAGTGACCCATATGGAGATAACACTAGAAGGTCCAGGAGGACTCCAGCTGCTCTGATTAACACCCAGCAGCCTGTAGACTGAACCTCCGTCCTGTTATGAATCCAGATCAGATGGACGTTAATCAGCCTTCGGCCTGTTGCTCATCTGCAGCCCACTGACCTACTTCTGCAGCCGCCTCTGAAGATGAATCTTCAGAGATTCATCACCAGCTCTGGCGGATAAATACTACGTGTGATGAGTTTAATATCGCAGCACAAACACCTGCAGACCATCTCCATCTACCATCTCCATCTATCTTCTACCAGCTCCATGAATCTTCTACCATCTACCAGCTACGTCTATTAGCTCCATCTATCAGCTATTATCTCCATCTGTCATCTCCACTGATCATCTCTGTCTATGCCTACGTCTATCATCTACGTCTACATCTATCATCTCCGTCTACGTCTATCATTTCCATCTACGTTTCCGTCTATGTTTATCATCTTTATCTATGTCTATCATCTCCATCTACATCTAAATCTACGTCTATCATCTCCATCTACGTCTACATCTACGTCTATCATCTCCATCTACATCTACGTCTGTTATTTCCATCTACATCTAGATCTGTCATTTCCGTCTATCATTTACATCTACATCTAAGTCTACCAGCTCCATCTATGTCTATCAGCTCCATCTATCTTCTACCAGCTGTCTGATGATGATGCTCATCCTCCATAAGCATTAGGTAACTGATGCGTGAAGCTGTGAACCATCAACGTTTCAGATGAACTCCTAACGTTCAGACTCACTTTCAGACTTGAGTCTTTTCTGAGGATTGTGGTTATTTTACACGATTTTCAGAGATTTTAGGCAGTTTTTTAACTTTTTGTTTTGTTTTTTATCTCTGGACTCCACAGCATCCAATAAATATGAGGTCTTGAGTCATTCTGAACCATGTTTCTGGTCTAGATGGATTCTGAGTTGGTCTGTTGTGGTTATTTTTGACCAAATGTTGTCATTTTGTGCAGGTTTTAGACAACTATGGAATCAATCTGGACGAGTTTTTGTTATTTTAGACATTTTCTGTGTCTTTTGGGATCATTTTTGAGTCATTTTAGACAAACTAGTAATTCTGGACAAGTTGTCATTTTGAAGAATTTCTGAGAAAGTTTTAAGGCAATTTGATTATGTGATGTTTTGTGTCTCATTTTTGTAGTTTTGTATCTATTCGTTATGTCATTTTGTGTTTCATTTGTGTTGTTCTATGTGGTTTTGTGTCTTCTTTGTGTCATTTACTATCTTGTTTTTGTAGTTTTGCATCTCATATTTGATGTTTTGCGTCATTTTGTGTTTCATTTGTGTTGTTCTATGTGGTTTTGTGTCTTCTTTGTCTCATTTACTGTCTTGTTTAGGTCGTTTTGAGTAATTTTGTGTCTCACGTTTGTAGTTTTGTGTCTCATATTTGATGTTTTGTGTCTTCTTTACATAATTTTGTGTGTTGTTTGTGACGTTTTGTGTCTTTTGTGTCCTTTACTATCTTGTTTGTGTTGTTTTGTGTCTCGTTTGTGTTATTTTGTGTGTTCTTTACATCATTTTGTGTGTTGTATGTGACGTTTTGTGTCTACTTTTGCAGTTTTGTGTCTCATATTGTTTTGTGTCATTTTGTGTCTCATTTGTGTTGTTCTAGGTGGTTTTGTGTCTATTTTGTGTCATTTTCTGTCTTGTTTTTGTTGTTTTGAGTAATTTTGTGTCTCGTTTGTGCTGCTTTGTGTCATTCAGTCTGCTGGCTGTCAACAGTCTTCTTGTTTTTGGTGCCAATAATGAGATTTTTATAGTTTTTAACCGTATTTTATGAAACAGTACATGACTGTTGGACCTTGTCTGTATTTTTACCGTCATTTTTCCCTCTACCCGATGCAGAAGGTCTTCTGCTTCACTGAGAGTGTTGTCCAGGTTTTCCTCTATAGTCTGACAGGATGAAGGACAAACTCTTTAGTTTCTGGCCTCCAGTCAGACTCTCCTCAGCAGCAGACCAGACGTGACGCTGGTCGGTCTGAAGTGTTCCGACACACAGACCTAATTCCAGTCGGGCATAATGTGGGACAGACTCCCGGCCAGCGCTCACAGTTTGTTTCCTCCCAGAATCCTTTGTGCCTCCAGATCCGCTGTAATGAGTCGATCCGCCGCCTGCAGCTCGTCTGATCCGACATGGAATAAAAGCTCAACATACATGATGGAACACAAAGACACAAAGTCTGAAGAGCTGCTGGACTTCCTGGGACTGTATGAACTTCCTGTTTTTATGTATAGAAAACCTGTCCAGCCGTCTAGATGTTGGATAACTCAGATTACATCATGTATGTACATGAAATGTAAGGTTATCATGATTACAGGAGCAGCCTTTGTGTCTTTTTTTCCATTCTTAGAACTCAGTTAAAGGAGTTCACAGTGACTCACGGTGACAGAAAACTGTGAAGAAAAGTGGAAATATATAGAAATATATTAGAATTTAATTTAAAATAGACACAATCTCATTTATTTACTGTCTTGTGTGCATTATTCACAATAACAGGTGAATGGCATTTACAGTTTTGGCTTGTTTTTGGTTTTTTTAAATAGTATGTTAAAAAAACATATTTTTCTGTGATTTTACTAAATATTCAGGATGTGTTTTTTTGTTTGTTTTTTTATGCCGATATTGTGCAGCTCTCAATTTCTGATTGCAATATCAACTGATATCGATAAATGTGGGCTTGGAAATAATTCCAAACCACAGACATGTTGTTAGTCAGGCACAGCCAGTGTGTTACTGCAGCCACACATGTTCACAAAAAAAAACGATAAGGATATTGACCAATATTAGATTTTTATGCCGGTATCGGGCTGATATTATCGGACATCCCTACTAAATATCACCTGTAATTTAACTAAACACGGGAAATCTGTAAAATTGTTCCAAATTTTACCATTTTCATACCCTGAATGTACATTTTTCTTTGAAATAACAGCAAAATACCAATATTTTTTGCTGATTTAGCTACAATAACACTGTGATTTTACTATCCAACATCGTAAAAGAAGAAATTTCAATTTATTTTGATGTGAAAATTATTGACAGTTTTGGCCCGATTTTGTTTTTATGTTTACTATATAGATTTATATTTTTTCTGGAATTTTACTGCTACTATTGTCTGTAATTCTCAGTAAATTACCAATATTTTTTGCTTATTTGATTCATCATCATTATCATCACCATCATCATCATCATCATCATCATCACCATCACCATCACCATCATCACATCATCACCATCGTCATCATCACCATCATCACATCATCATCACATCACCATCATCATCATCATCAACATCATCATCACCACCACCATCACCATCGTCATCATCATCATCATCATCATCATCATGATCATGATCATCATCACCATCACCACCATCACCATCATCATCATCATCATCATCATCATCATCATCATCACCATCACCATCACCATCACCATCACATCACCATATCATCATCATCACCATCAGCACATCATCATCATCTTCACCATCGTCATCATCATCATCATCATCATCATCAACATCATCATCACCACCACCATCACCATCGTCATCATCATCATCATCATCATCATCATGATCATGATCATCATCACCATCACCACCATCACCATCATCACCATTATCACCATCGTCACCATCATCATCATCAACATCATCACCATCACCATCATGGCATCATCACATCACCATCGTCATCATCGTCATCATCACCATCATCACATCATCACCATCATCATTATCACCATCATCGCATCATCACCATCACCATCATCATCACCATCATCATCACCATCATCACCAACATCAACCACCACCAGAACTGAAGAAGCCTCTTGGATGTAAGGTGAAACGTCTTAAAGTCCAGTTGGATTGATTTAAACAACTTTGGATAACTATGACCTGGATGAATGAGAAACTACACGGACATCATCATCATCATTACCACCACCATCACCACCATCACCATCATCGTCATCACCACCATCACCATCATCATCATCATCATCATCATCATCATCACCACCATCACCATCATCATCATCATCATCATCATCATCACCACCATCATCATCATCATCACCACCATCATCATCATCATCATCATCATCATTACCACCACCATCACCACCATCACCATCATCATCATCATCATCATCATCATCATCATCATCATCACCATCACCACCATCACCACCATCACCATCATCATCACTATCATCACATCACCATCATGGCATCATCACATCACCATCATCACCATCGTCATCATCGTCATCATCACCATCATCACATCATCACCATCGTCATTATCACCATCATCGCATCATCACCATCACCATCATCATCACCATCATCATCACCATCATCACCAACATCAACCACCACCAGAACTGAAGAAGCCTCTTGGATGTAAGGTGAAACGTCTTAAAGTCCAGTTGGATTGATTTAAACAACTTTGGATAACTATGACCTGGATGAATGAGAAACTACACGGACATCATCATCATCATTACCACCACCATCACCACCATCACCATCATCATCATCATCATCATCATCATCATCATCATCATCATCATCATCATCATCATCACCATCACCACCATCACCACCATCACCATCATCATCACTATCATCACATCATCACCGTCACCATCACCACCATCATCATCATCATCATCGTCACCATCATCATCATCATCATCATCATTACCATCACCATCATCACATCATCATCACTATTACCATCATCATCACCATCACCATCATCATCATCATCATCATCATCACCACCATCACCATCACCATCATCATCATCACCACCATCACCATTATCATCATCATCATCATCATCATCATCATCATCATCATCATCATCATCATCATCATCATCATCACCGTCACCGTCGCAATCATCATCATCATCATCATCATCATCATCATCATCATCATCACCATCATCATCATCATCACCACCATCACATCATCACCATCGCATCATCGTCGTCGTCATCATCATCGTCACCATCATCGTCATTATCATCGTCATCATCATCACCATCATCACCATCATCATCATCATCATCATCATTATCATCATCACCATCATCACATCATCACCGTCACCATCACCACCATCATCGTCATCATCGTCACCATCATCATCATCATCTTCATCATCATCATCATCATCACCATCTTCTTCATCATCATCATCATCATCATCACCATCATCACATCATCACCATCACCACCATCATCATCGTCATCATCATCACCACCATCTTCTTCATCATCATCATCACCATCATCATCATCATCATCATCATCATCATCATCATCACCAAACAGGAAGCTCTGAAGGCCACAGAAAATGACGGAGCAAATATTAATTTCTGCATCTCGTTAAGCAGAAACTTGACAGTAAAGAAAAAAACTGTGAAGATGATCTGGAGGTTTCCCTCCACTGGAGCAGAAAAAATACAGATAAACACCAGCAGCAGTTTCTCCTGTAGTTTTACTGTAGTTTACTGTAGTTTTACTGTATTTTACTGTAGTTTAACTGTAGCTTAAAGTATTTATTGATCCAGTCGTCTACAGGAGAACATCAGGTTTACTGATTAACATTGGAATTGTTGGAAATACTCTCCTTTGTGTTGTTTTGTGTCTCGTTTGTGTCATTTACTATCTTGTTTTTGTTCTGTAATTTTGTGTCTCATCTTTGTTGTTCTCTGTCTGTTTTACATTGTTTTGTTTGTGACGTTTTGTGTCTTGTATTTGTTTTGTGTTTCATTTATGTCATTTTGTGTCTCCTTTTGTGTCATTTTGTCTGTTTTCTCCTTTTGTGTTGTTTGTGATGTTCTCTGTCTTGTTTACATCGTTTTGTGTCTCATTATTGTAGTCTTGTGTCATTTTGTGTTTCATTTGTGTTGTTGTATGTGGTTTTGTCTCGTTTGTCATTAACCGTCTCGTTTTTGTTGTTTTGTGTCTCATTTTGTGTCTTGTTTGTGACATTTTGTGTCATTCATCCTGCTGTTAACAGTCGTCTTGTTTTTGGTGCCAAAAATCAGATTTGACAGTTTTTAACTGTATTTTATAAATCGGTACATGACTGTTGGAACTTGTCTGTATTTTTACCGTCATTTCTTCCAGCCTACAAGGAACAGCATCTGTCTGAGTTTTATTCTGTTTGGTCCTAGAATCTCCATTTGAACCTTCTGTGAGCTGGAATAAAGACTGGAACAGTTTGTGACCGTCGCTGAGTATGTTCCGGCTCCGTAAAGGTTCCTGATGACCCCGTTTCCTGATCCAGCGACACGTGAAGCTTTTCATGCTGCTCCATTCAGGCTCCTCGCCTTCACACCGGAGATGTTTGAATGAGTGGAGGTGATTCACAGGAGATGAATCTGCTCCACGGCTCAATGCAGCACGTGGAGGTAAATAAAAACTCTACAAACACTCAGAGCAGTTCATGATCACTCTGCTACTGATAAATAAAAAAACAGGAAAAAATTAAACACGTTTTTATGAATCAATCCGCAGAATCTGTTCAAATCCTCATTAAAAACTCAGGTGAGGTCTGATTAAAGCTGAAATATAATAAAACATAAACGGATTTGGCTTGTTTTACCTGTTTTATTCCATAAATAAATATTTTAAGTTAAAACCAACAACCTGCCACTGAAATTTTAACACATTTTGGACGAAATCTCTAATAATTGTGGACACAATTTTATCACTTTGGTTCTCCTGGTCAGTAAATGACTACAAACAAACACAAAATCACACTTGAAAGTTTAACCGGAATGCACTTTTAAAAGTTTTCTCCAGCCTCATATCATCACACTCCCACCTCCGTGCTTCACTGTCAGGACTATAAATTCACTGTGGTAGTCCTGGTCAGAGGAGACACAAAAAAAACACAAAACCACCATAAAAAGACTAAAAACAACTTAAAACAGACACAAAACAAACACAAATAGACATAAAATGACAAATAAACACCAAAACAGCCTTAAATTTTACCCAGAATCACTTTTTAAAGTTTCTCTGATGAATTATCAGAAACCAGAAACACATCCAGAAAACCAATGATTGTTTCTAGGACTCTAAACTGTTCACACAGGGATGCATCCCAAAATACTGATGATCACACTAGGATACATCCCATAATACTGATGATCACACTCTGATACATACCATAATACTGATGACCACACTAGGATACATCCCATAATACTAATGATCACACTCTGATACATCCCATAATGCTGATGATAGTTTTTTGGGAGTAGTGTTGTGTTTTTTTGGCATTGTTTTGTGCTTTTTGGGGTAGTTTTGTGTTTTTTTGGGGGGGTAGTTTTGTGTTTTTTAGAGTAGTTTGTGTTTTTTGGGGGGGTAGTTTTGTGTTGTTTTGGTGTAGTTTTGTGCTTTTTGGGGTAGTTTTGCGTTTTTCTGGGGTAGTTTTGTGTTTTTTGATAGTAGTTTTGTGTCTATTCTAAACCAGGACTACCACAGTGAATCCATAGTCCTGACAGTGAAGAACAGAGGTGGGAGTTTGATGATATGAGGCTGGAGGAAACTTTAAAAGGTCATTCTGGGTAAACTTTAAGACTCATATCAGCATGTTGGTCAGTGGTTGGTCAGAACTATTAGAGATGATGGAAGAAGAAACCAGGATTCAATCTGTGGTAAAATAATTTCTAAAACCACATTTTATCTTTAGAATGTGACACCCGGAGTGGATGTAAAATTAACCCTAACCCTTTTTGTGTCAACTTTAACCCATTGTGTAGTGATTTTTGCACCTTTCTGTGTTGATTTTGTGTCTTTTTGTGACAGTTTTGCCTCTTTTTGTGGTGATTTTGCACATTTTTTATGGTGAATTTGAGTCTTTGTGGTAGTTTTGACATTTTTTGTGGTAATTTTGGCTGTTTTTGTGGTAACTTTGGCCTTTTTTGTGGTCATTTTGCAAGTTTTTTGTGCCACATTTGAGCTTTTGTTGCAATTTTACCTGCTTTGTGATAGGTTTGATCCTTTTTTTGTGATAATTTTGGCCATTTTTGTGGTGATTTCCCATGTTTTTCCTGGCATATTTAAAAGTTTCAGGGTAATTTTGGCTCTTTTTGGGATAATTTTACAAGTTTTGGTGCCAAATTTTAGTTTTTGTTGCAATTCCACGTTTGTGGTAAATCTGGCCGTT